>NC_073694.1:151527284-151867931 GCF_029784165.1 Wyeomyia smithii | reverse complement strand
ACGTATAGCGCCTCATCATCAAAAACTTTCGGAAACTAATGCTGACGATTCGAAGCGTGTATTAATTACAAATTCCTATAATTTTCAATTGATTTTAACTGTCAGTTTTCCATGTAAAATTTTTTTGCATGCTGTATTCATATGTTGTGGATGCTATTGTTACCAAGCCGAAGAATATGAATCATCCTTATCGGTCATGCTATCAAGTTATACTGCATGTTACATGACTCACACTATGCTCAGTAATTCCAGGAACAAAAGTGGAAGACAAATAAATACGTTTACGTGTTTCCAGAAAGTTGAACGGTAATCTTCAGATACATTATCCTAGAAGTTGTTTACTACCGTTAAGTACAGACAGGTCACGTTTCATAGGCGGAACTTTTATTATTGAACTGTGGGACATGTCAGCGTTTAGTATTGGTATCAATGTGCATGTCGCATATAAAACAAAAGCATGACAAACAAGAGTGTCAGACTTGAAATTAACAAAGAGACTTACATGTCACAAGTCAATTGTTAAATTGTTATGTTTCGTTGATCCGTATTGGGTAAAATATTTTCAGAACTTCACGCCTTAAGTGCATTCCAGTACAAGATGCCGTGGTGTTCGCTACGTCTTGTTTGGAGTTCGATTTTAGTTCAATATATACAGACGCCCACGATTTTTACATCAATCGTCAAAAAAGTTCGCAACTCTTGTATTGCATTGCTCTCTGACAGCATAATGGACAACGATATTTAAACATTTTTAACATTTAACAACAACATTTTAACATTTTACCATAATTTGAATTTATGGTAAAATTTTAAAATATAAAATGGGATATCGATCGTCTTCGGTAGTGGTTTTCTTCGGCAAGTTTTTGCACAAGACTGCTACAGAAAACCACTGGCGAAGACGTACATTTTTTTTTCTAATTTTTCAACTCAAAATGATTTATATTCACCTAGGTCTAACAGTAATAAAACCGAACTCGAGTTTTACCCCGCGTGAACAGCTTATCGTTAATTTTCAATCGGGCCAGAGGCAAAGCAACAACACTATCACTTCTCATATAACAGAAAACTCAAATATTGCTTTATTTTTTCATCCTTTACTCCATTCGTCGCTTGGATTCCAACAGATTCGTCTTCTTTTTTTTTTCAATTGGCAGCCAGCACTGCTGCTGTTGGTGAAACATTATTTGTCTACGGTTGCTATTCTCACCTCATATGACGTCGTCTCCTGCAGACTCCGCCGTTTTTTCAGCCCTAACCACAGTGGTATACACACAAAGCTATCAGCTTAACTTGGAATGTTCTCATCTACTGTGCCATAACTGGCGACAGCGACGCTGTCATTAATATTAGTGACTACAACAATTCTTCAATGATTTGTTTGCTCTGTCCAGCGTACCTCCCGTAGCTTATACTCAGTGCTTCTTGTCGCACACCTCGATCTACAGCAGCTCTAATGACTTGAAGCCGCCAGGGATGTTGACGTGCGGTTGCTCTTATTTGTCTTGTATTGCAGTCGCAATCAATCATGTGATCCGTCTACTATTTTTCAATTCTCTTCTGAAACGTCGTGTTTCATGTTCTTTGTTTTTTTTTTTTCGCGTTTTTGTTTTGAGATGGCCAGATATGGCTTTATGTAGCATTTGGAAACTATCAGAAAATTCATAATTATTGATAGATTATAGTCAACCAAATATGTTTCAAACTTTAATTCCTTAAGAAGAATGCAACAACAAACAACAAAATTTGATGAGAACTAATGTATATTAGTGCAAGTGTAGAGGTTATAAACGGATGTTTTCAATGCGTGCAATATTGTTGTAGATACGAAGCTTGAACGATTTGTTGACGTCAGTATTGACGCTTATTGCTCTGTTTGTGCCTCTTCAGCCAAACAGAGAAGAATAGATAAGTTATAACAATCGTAACTATTTTTCTTTGTTAGATGTAATATAATCTGAGTCAGCCGAAGATCGCGCTTGATTCGTTGAACAAAAATTAATCCGCATAACGAAATTCATAATTACCGTTATTTTCACCTATTAACGGCAAGACCCTCGTCCGATAACTACCACACGTACAACATTGTGCGGCGATAAAACTTAGTGTTCACATCAATATTTGCAAGTAGTATGTTACATAACACTGAGTAACCAACCGAACGAGCGTCCAACCGTTCAAATGGCGCGCTACAATTAGTGATTCATAACACAGTTGAAAACAATACGATTTATACATCAATGGAAAATGCGGAAGACATGGACAGGCAGAGCTACCGTGAGACCCACAAGCAATGATGTTCTTCGATGAGATGAAGAGTTTGTTTGCGCTCTGGCAATTATTTATGAGCAGAACTCTTTTTTTTCTTAATTTATCTTAAGATATTGCCTTGGTGCTAACTAAAACTCCGAACTCGACCTTCTTTCTATTATACAGACTTCGCGACCAACAGTTTCATGTACACATATGATTCATGATGATGCTAGGTACTTTGAAACATATGTTATGCATAGCTGGATCTAGGGGGAGGCCAGCGGGCCATTACCCCGGGCCCCCACAAAATTTCACTTCCAACAAAAAATTTAGCGACACTTAAAAAAAACTGGAATTTAGACGAAACTAACACAATCCTTTGCTTATATCCTTTGCTTAACTTTTATTTTTGGACAGGTCCCTTATTGAAATTTTGACAACTGAAAAGGGGCTTCGACATATTACTTGGCCCCCGGGCCTCCACAACTCTTAACCCTCTTGTGCCCAGTGCTGCCTTTGGACGGTCTTCAGTCAAACCTCTAAAAAGCTTCAATAAGAACTTAAAAATGTTCATAAAGCTTTATAGTGATTATTTCGAAGTCCGTCTAAAAATTAATTTGGGCACTATAGGGTTAATCTGGGCCTGATGATATGGTATATGTTATGGTAGGAACGATATATGTGTTCCATCTACAAAAAAGGGCGACAACTTGGATTGCTGCAACTACCGTGCAATCACGCTGCTGAATACCGCCAGCAAGGTACTCTCGCAAATACTATGCCGTCGACTATCACCGTTAGCGAGGGAATCTGTGGGACAATACCAAGTGGGATTTATAGGTACATGCGCGTCCTACAGATATGCCGTGAATATAATATGCCCACACATCATTTGTTTATCGATTTTAAATCGGCGTACGACACAATCGATCGAGCTATGGCAGATTATGCACGATTACGGTTTCCCGGATAAACTGACACGGTTGGTCAAGTCGACGATGGATCGTGGGATGTGCGTATTTCGAATTTCGGGGACACTCTCGAGGCTCCTCGAGTTTCGAAGAGGGCTACGGTATGGTGATGGATTTAAAAAAAAACAGCAAAGCCTTGGTGCTACATTCCAATTCGGAACTTAACCTTCTGTTTGTTATACACAGACTTCGCAGCCAACTGTTTAGTGTGCAGGACAATTGCGGGGCTAGTGCTACGATCCTACTGACACTCACTCTCTCCCGAGCCGAGACTCGAACCTACGACGACTGGCTTGTTAGGCCAGCATCGTACCTCGAGACCATCTTGGAGGTGATGGATTATCGTGTTACTATTCAACTTCGCTTTGGAAGATGTGATACGTAGGGCTGGTATCGACACGAGTGGCACAATATTTGAAGGTCTTCAGCTCTTTGGCTTCGCCGATGTCATTGAAATTGTAGAACGAACTTTTGAGAAGATGACGGACGTGTACATCAGACTACTGGCTGGAAACGGACGAATTGGGCTGGCCAAAAACGCATTGAGGAATAAGTACATGGAGAGGAAGAGGTTCCAAAGAATACAGTATCAATTCCACACCACGAATTCATATTAGCGGTGAAGAAATCGAGGTGGTAGACGAGTTCGTGTACCTGGGAC
Organism: Wyeomyia smithii; assembly: GCF_029784165.1. Lineage (NCBI taxonomy): Eukaryota > Metazoa > Arthropoda > Insecta > Diptera > Culicidae > Wyeomyia > Wyeomyia smithii. The sequence goes on along the minus strand of NC_073694.1, from coordinate 151,864,046 downwards.
TGCTGACAACAACACCAGCAAAGACATTTGTCGAAGCCTTATGGCAGGAAATCGTGCCTGCTTTGGACTTTTAAGGACGCTCCGCTCGAATGAAATCCGCCGCCGCACGAAGTTGACCGTCTTCAAAACACTGATCAGACCGGTAGTTCTCTACGGCCACGAAAACTGGACCCTGCTCGAGGAGGACCGACGCGTCGGTCCTTGGGGTTTTCGAACGGAAGGTGCTGCGTACCATTTGTGGTGGAATGCAGATGGAGGATGGATCATGGCGGAGGCAGAAAAACGAGTTGCTCCGCCTGCTGGGAGAACCACTCATCGTTCAAAAGGGGAAAATCGGGAGACTACGATGGGCTGGGCATGTCGTAAGTATGCGGGACGACAACTTGGTGAAAAAGGTTCTTGATAACGACCAGACTGGAACGAGGTGGCGGGGCGCGCAGCGAGCAAGGTGGCTCGATCAAGTGGAAGACGGGGCCTTCGCCGACGACATGGCTGACGAGCTGCAGCCATGGACCGAATTGAATGAAGACGACATCGAGCAGCAAGGGATACTTCGGAGTTGACTGGTAAGGTAAGTGAGATAACGATATAAACAATGTGTGTTTAAGAAAGAGAGAGTATATAGTGTATTGTGTTTAAACGGAGATAATTGCAATATTATTTTTATCGATAGCAAAATATACTTCAAAATGTTTATGGTAATGCAATTTTTTTATTGTGGAAGAAGAGAAAATTAACCTAGAGTGATCCCTTTTTCTAAACTGCTATTAGATACTAGAAAAATTGTTAGAATAGCTTCACACCCGCTAGCAGGTGAGGCTTCAAAAGAATACAAGAAATTGTCTCATGAAAACCAAATATTCGAACATCTTTGGTAGAATATGATGGACCCAATACAATATATTTTTTCCACCATTTTTGAATTTCAACATCTTGGTTTAGATTGGTTTTCAAATTAATGAGACAAATTCTAGATGTAAAACTAACAATTTTTTTAAAGATTTGTTGACTAAACGTAACCACAGATAATTTTCTAATAATAACAATTTGGTGTATGATCAATTGGTTTTTGTCGGAGCAATAAACAATATCGCACGCAAGCCTGGGGGGCTTATGCGGTCTCGATCAACTAGATTAGTTGAGAGAATTCGTTATCGATATTGTTTTTTGGCACATTTTGCATGTGTAGGATAAGTACAACGATACACCGTGCCCCAGTGCTGAGTCGAGAAAATTTCCAGCTCGAAAAGATCCTCGACCTGATCGGGAATCGAACCCGATGTCACAACCGTGTGGGAGAGCTAGCCGACCGACATCGCTAACCACAGAACCACGGGGACCTGACCGAACCTGTCGGAGCAACAAGTAATAACATATCCATGGTTATCAGGTAGCCGAGGGCTGGAAGTCTCAGAAATAAACACAAAAAACATTTATTACTCCGCCTGAGAAACTTTGAATAATAGTTACATTTGGTTTACTTTTCACTCGTTTACCAATTAGTTGAGCACATATCGGTTCGAGCTTCGGCATGAGTGCGGACCCATTCAATAACACTTTATGTGGTGTTGTTATTCAGTTGTTCAACTATGAGCCATCAAATCCATGGGCACTGAAGCGGAGGCTTTTCCTCAAAGTAGCGGGCCATCCATTATTACTGGGCAGGCCTTGAAATAGAACCACTCGGTTTACCAGTCAGCCGGTCAGTCAGTCGAGCAGGTATGTTCTTTCTATACGGTGGTAATTGCTTTCTTTCAAGTAAATGTGTGGTCGTAACCATGAGCGTAAACCACCGAAGACGTGAGAGCAGTAAAGGGCCACTTCACTTTCAAGCGAACGCTATTCGAATTCAATTATAGGCAAGGATGTGAGTTATTACTGCAGTGAATTGACGCACGGCAAAAGCAGCACGAAAGTTTGCTGGATGAAATAAATTAATATCCTGGTGGAAATCATTGCCCTTACAGTTTAATATAATTCCTAGGCCGAACAACATACACTGGAGTGAGTTTTTACACGTTTTTACGCGTTTATTGAAATATATCCAATTTTTGACGTTGATTTTTGGAATTTGTGTTATAGTTACGCGAAGCGCATTACCTGCATAAAAAGCGGACCCCAGTGTATATTTGAATGTTATACAATATCTTTATTCTTGTTTATGGCTGTATCTATCTGCTACGTTCGTACGAAAAGAGATTCGAACGAATTGAATTAAAGTACTGGCATGTCGAGTGAACCGAATGGAAGAACGAATGCGAACGAAAATACGAGTTTTCGACAATTTTGTTCTTGAACGCAATACAGATAAAGTATTACGAGCGAACAAAAAAAAACTACACAATAATAACGAAAAGTTTTTTTTCAAATTTCGATACTTGAAAACACAAATTTTTCAGTTTTTTGTTTACAACGTAACCATCGATGCAGACTAGCACGCAAACCAATGCCGTCCTTCAAAATAACTTTCATTTTTCTGTCATCTTTTCGGTTATTTGCACTTTTGTTTCGCGATCCATCGTGGTATGGTTCCGCAATTGCGCGTTATTGTGAAAAATAGATCACATGGTAGATGGTCGCGTCTACTACATGAGCAGAGCTTAACTACGAAGAAACGCGAGAGAAGGGGAAAAAGAGAAGAGCAATAAACGCACTTCAAGCATATAAATAAATAGAAGCAACAACTGGCACGAAGACGCGTCGTGATTTGTGAGGGCGAAGGTGGTGCGGAGAAAAAAAAAGAATGTAGGCCGAAAGCTTTTAACCTCAATTCAAACCTGTCGATACGGTTTTGGTTGATACTGTCTTGGTGTGACACTGCACGCAGTCGTGTGCAACATTATCAACAATTCTATGTATTCCTGATACCTTGATGCAGCGAGATTTCGAGTGTTCGTTGATGTATATTTAGTTATTTTTCCGTGGGTAACTGAAAAGAATCCACATGCTGCTTCCACTACAAGTCTTAATTAATTTTTTCATTTATTTTATATCAAGCTATATCGTGAGAGCAACAAAAGCATCCTTGGACAAATTGTACATAACGCACACAGGAATAAAATACCGGATAATATGTTTATCTTCTCTTGTCGTATCAGACGAACAGCTGGAACTCTAAAACTGATGATTCACAACAGTAGCTACTACTACTTCTCTTCGACGTCATTTAACCAAAGTGCGTAGTTGTTTAGCAATGTTCGCACCAAGAAACGTAAACAAATATACATATTGTAAAATTTGCGTAGTTGGAAATACTAATTCACTTGTGCAATGTTCTGTTCAGCGGTGATGTTTTGTGTGGCCAACAAAAAATGTAAAATTGTATAAAGCCACACCACAGAGAGCTAAGGAACGATGGTTTTAAAATAGCCGCTGCTCTGGTTGACTTTTGGTGACATTGAATAAAGTGTAGCAAGGAGAAATTTGAACATATTTAAATCTTTCGTATCTTTCAAGAAATACACAGCATTAAGCGGATAACTCTACAGCTCAACTTTAATGGAAATGTACTTGATCAGCTTTAAAAGCTGCGAATCTGATTTTAGAAACACAAAATTCAATGGTCGCTGGTTATTGCTTCCCAGACGAATTCTCACAAAGAAAACAAAGCTAACTAGTTCTCACAAGAAAGTGAAAACAATGGGAAATGCAGACAACAATATAGATCACAACAATTGAAAACAGAAGTCCTCTTCGCATAGAACAGCAACCGCAACAAGGGGGACTAAACTGACAGAACCAACCAGCAACGTATCTACTTCTCACGCCGCACGGTTTCGTGTTGCACTAAAATACGTCAAATAGGAAACATTTGTATAGTCAAGAGACGTTAACGTTTTCTCAGATCAATTTCAGCGGAATTTAAATTGGACGCTTCAGTTCAGTTGCAGCGTCAAAATAACAACATGAGTCAAAAACGCTGAGCATAATTTTAGCAAAAAGATCAAGAATTGTCTTGTCGCATAATAGTTTTAACTGCCCCAAATTGCGGAAATATATACAACTTTGCCTTGGTAATAATATGTTCTCTTTTAACCACGGTGAATAGAACCTGTTTTGTGGTCGGGCGGGTTCGAAATGGCCACCAGTGGCATAAAACCGACATACTGTTTGTCTGTTTAGAGGAAATAATACTTCCAAATTTTCATTCATCAACTTATTCTTTATTATTATTATTATAATAATAATTATTATTATTATTGCGAATGTAAAACATTAAATAGGTTATAAACCTAATTTCAGATTCCAGTCTAATTTGAATAATCAAACAAAACCTCTGTCAATGATAAAACTGATTATATGTACTACATTCATGCACATCAAGAAAAACGAAAGCACACATACAGGTTTTCGGCTATCAATTTAATCTGTCGGTTTAATGTCCGGTTTTACCCCACAAGTACCATTCTTTAACTGCAACTAGCGCGGTGTTTGTTTATTCGATTTAAAAACGTTTTTTTTGCGGTGAAGCAGCACAGGCTGGTTCAAAATAATCGATGTACTAAGCAAAATGTAAATTAAATAAAAGTAGATGAAAAAAAATCGTTTTCGTAGCAAATGGCCATCCTCTGATTCAATCCGCCCCCTCCCAGCAGGTTTTTTGAGGCATTGAGCCTAAATCCATTAACTAAAAGCAATACTAGTAAATATTACCTAAATGTAAAATGCCGTGCTACCACTGCCAGCCATAACTAGCATCATAAGTTGTCGAACTGTTTAGAACGACTGTTGTCAATATAATCTCTCCCAGCTGGTCTTGAGGTAGAATGCTGGCCTAATAAGCCAGTCGTCGTATGTTCGAATCCCGGCTCGGGAGAGACTGTTAGTGGCAGTAGGATCGTGACACTAGCCCCGCAATTGTCCTTGTACACTCAACAGTCGGCTGCAAAGTCTGTGTATTGTAAAACAGAAGGTCGAGTTACGATACGACGTCGAGTTACACAGAACCAATCTTGTACACATCTGCAAACAAGGAAAGTGTGATTCAAACTCTTTTTCCTTATATATGCTCTCTTCTTTTTCAGTTTTCCGCCATTTTTCCGTGCGGGAGAATTCGCGTATGAAGCAACTGACTTCGCAAAAGCAGAAATAACCATATATTGGCAAAACGGAACAATAAGCTATGGTCAGACAACAAACCAAACCAACATGACGGTAATGCTACGGATGACGATGCACACACTCGCATACTATACTCAACACGGAGAGCCTTGCCAAGGCCAACGACCTTGAATTGTACTGCTCTATATGAGGTTACATGCCGTCCACTATTCAACAATTTTTAGGTTCGAATACACCTGGAGCGGCAGACAGGGAGTGGCGTACTCGATTTTCATAATGCATAAAATATTCTAATGATTTTTATACTAATAAAATGCGATTTTTTATTGTCTTCTTGTACATTCGACATAACGAACGCGCACAAGTTCACTATACAATCAGCGATTTTAATTTCCGTATTACCCTACGTGCGTGTTTATCCAGCAAGTAAATTCCTGCAGACTACAAACTGCTCGAAGAACCATGAGCGAGGGAGCCATGAAATTCAGCACCAGTAGAATGACCGACTGATGGAGAGAAACTTCGGCGAAAGAAGAACGACCGATATACACGTTGCGGTTGGTTTTCCCTCAACTGCGTGTGTTTAGCAGAGCAATACGACGTCGACGACGATGTCGACGGGAATACGTATAGTTGAATGACCTACGCGTATGCTGTTAATGCTATTGCCGCCCCTTTATACCGATCCCGCATGCTTGCTCCCTGCTACTGACTCCCAGTGATGTTTGATAGATTGGTAAAACCGACGGCTGTGTGTTACACTCTAAAAATGTGACACGTCTCCCTAAGTTTAACCAGGAATTGTTTTCTATATCATGGATTTGGATTTACTAAGATTATTTTGAAGTAAACATATTTTTGCAAGCTGCCAGGGAAAAAGACTTTCAACTATTGGGAATTACGCATAGTACATAACCTCAGTCAACATATAGTACGACCTTGGTAAACCAACGGCCAAATTCCGATGTTCATGTTTTAACATTTAACTGATTATAATGGTTTCAACAGAATTCAAGGAATAAAAACTGGTCTTTTGCAGAACATTACATTTTTGAAAAGAATGAGAAAGTATAACAAAAATAACATTTTTTTTTTCGTCAAGTAAAATCTAAAATAAGCCAAATCGAAAGGCAGGCATTGATGAAACATGCCGAACGTCGCATTGAGCGTTCGACAACCGTCCAGATATGTGGTGCTTGGAAAACAATTGATCAGGGTAAATATAGCCCTTACCACATCATCTATATGACGCATGTTGGTCGAAACATTTCTTATCTCCACGAAAATGACGTTAGTATTTTTAGGACTTAAGCGATTTTCAATGCGGGTTTTATCACTGCTGCGTTGCGTACAAAGCCGGTGCACTTTATATCCGTAAAAATCAACTTTTGTGGTTCACACTGCTGAAAATCGGCGATAACCGTTTCGAACTGTGATAAGATAGTTAACCTTTATCAACTTTTCCTTCAAACATGCTTACTTAGCCTTAATACTATATTCAAAGCTCGCTTCAACTGCGCTGTAGAGGCACATACACTACACATACACAAACGTTTGATTAGCGACTGGATATTATGGTTGTTTCCTGTTCAGTCAGAATCCGCAGACAGAACCAGTGTATTGTACAAAAGATGCTTCCCTCCCACTAAATATAACTCCACTTTTGCGCTTCACGTCGTTCGTTGTTCTATGCATCTTCCTCGAAACCACAAGCATCAGCCGTGTGCCATCGGACAGCCTGCCAGCAAGCAAATGGATAATTTTTGTTGCCTTTTTGCTTCTCTGAAATTCCACTTAATGTGTAAAAAGTTTTCTTTATGATTTCTTCGATTTAATTTCTTCTTTCAATGAACTTCTTCTGCGCTGTGCTCTTTCGCTGTATACTGTGTATTAACTTCTTTTTCTTCATTCGTCTGTATACAGTTTTTGTGTGACTGATGGTGGCTTGTCTAGTGGTGTGTTAGATGAATCAACGTATTACTCCCAGACTCACACAACAAGCAAACCAGCCGAATCATGCAAAAGCAAACTGCAGTTTTTATTATGCTTGAACTCTCGGCTTACGATCGCCATCCACACATACATCTCGTAAAGTCTACATGTGCCGTACAGCTTGTGCAACTCACACAACGTGAGTCAATATCGCCAAGGCAGCCACACTCACGCTAAATTAAAGCTTCGCTCAATTGTGATAAAGAAATCGGTAAATTGCGCAACCATATAAGATAGTCGCAAAAGCAGAAAAATACACTTTGTTCAGTAGTGAACTACGTCTTAAAACGGAATTATATGCAGACTCGGGTGGATCCCTCAAAAAATGCGCAGCTCAGGTAACTTTTTTCTGTAACGTGCATATTTATAGTTAACCAGCTGGTCGTACACTTGATGTATTACCAGGCAGCTGACGTCTTGCACAACCCTCTTTATATCTACTATTTATTTTGGTACTAGACTGGTGAATTTGTTATGCACCTACATTTCCTTTTGTTATTGAATACTGCGCCTGTTCCTGCTTCACAATAAATTCCAGCTCCTCAATCAGGAGTAATCTGAGAAGTCTGGCTTTGCTTCGTTGATTTTCACCTTTCGTGTATCTTTTTTTATTGAACTACTTTTCCTTCAAAAAGCATACAGAAAGAAGCTGGTGCACATAAAACTCACAAACACATACGCACACAGTACACGTACGTAAGGCTGACTTGGCTTTTTTCGTTCTTCTTCGGCCACTACTGCTACTACTGTTGCTACTCCCGAAGTGCTTACCACTGAACAACTAAATGCGAACTGAACAAGCACTACCAACGGAGAGGTTTGGGATACGGAATTTTGCTCCGCAATGTCATCTCTTGGTTTTCTATTTCTCTCTTAGCATGCTCTCACTCTCCTATTGTTCACCGATTTTCGCGCATGGCCCATGGATCGCAGAAGGCCGAACAGAGAAAGAAAGACAGAGCGTGTATTCGTTTTCCTTCCTCCATAGTTGACTAGTCTAGACTAGTCTAGTGTTGCCAAATTATTTCGTAGTAGAGCTATGGATCAGTATTGTTCCTCTCATTCAATGTTGCATCCGTTGAATCAAACCACTAAAACGGGCTATTGTAACGAACCGATCATCGAAATTTGTTTTTTTTTTAAATATAGGCAAACCTACCAAGGTATGATTACTACAAACAACTTCTATAAGACAATACATGTTTATGTGCTGTATTTACGTACATTAAAACTGTCATAACTTTGCTACTGGCCCCCAGATCTCCCAGCCGGTCTTAAGATACGATACTGTTCTGACAAGCCAGGCGTCGTATGTTCAACCAAGGGAATGGTATGGTAGCCTTCAAGCGTTACGAACATCTATTTCTGTACCGTTTATCCCAAAACTACTTACTCTGCTGTCACAGTTTGCTTCACTTTGTTTTGGGAAACAATTAATGTACTAAATATCACTCAGAATATCACATACCATGTAAAAACCTTAAGAAATTGTTAAAAACTGTCTGATATGCTATCAATAATTGCAGTCAACATTTAGCCGGTTTGCCCGAATCAACATAAGAGAAGGGTAAACTGACCATTTTTCGGGTGCCAGTGCCAGTGATGTTGGCAACGCGTCAAATGTATGGTAGCTGACAGTGATGCCATCCCCGTGTGTTCAACAGTCTCGGCTCGGGATTGACTTTAGTCTGATTTTTATTATTGCATGAATAATAAGGTAATTGTCAAATTTGATACCAGCTTCAAAAATCTCGACAAATATGTCCTGATGTTCTAGACGGCAACTATCAACATCCCCAGTTACAGTTTCACTTATTACTTTCTGTCGACTTTGAAACTCAACGAATAACGTGTGAAACAGATAAACAACGTACATTCAAGATTCGAAATCAAAAAACCAAGAGAGGCCCAATTGCAGAAACTACCTATAAAGTAAACTGCCGACGATGATCTGGCAAAAATTGAGAAACGTTAATAAAATCATAAAACGTAAACACATCGCTTCTACATGTACTTGGAGTAATACGCTTGTGAATGCGAACACATGCCAACATACGTACAGAAGAAAAACAAAGATATTTTTGTTCGCTGCACAATCACGAGATTTCCGCTCTCCAACCAACACACTGATACTGACCTAATGGAATACGTTTGAGGAATAGGAAAAATCCCTTTAGATTGAGCAAGTCAGTCTGAGTGAAGGAAGGATTATTTAAAGAGCTGCCAGATTTCACTGTTCAAAACTAGCTGGACATGTTTCCGTATTCTCTAATTGAAACACATACAGATCCGTAAATTATTCATCAACAAATATCTGTTTCAGTCGATAGATAAATTCAATAAAAAAAGCAAACTGGCTCCGGAGATAAGTCACAAGACCGTCGTGAGAATGTTTATCATATCAAAGTTTATCATTTGTATCATTTGCTCAGTTCATACAAAAGACTCGCAACTTCCATGATATCCCCAATGGAGATAACCTTCCAGAGACCGACGCAACGCAATTGAGTAGGTGACGGTAACCTCGTTCGAAACAACTCAGCTCAATTTTTGCCTTCCACAACACCTGGACATAGAAAAGAATGATTATCTCTAATAAGTTTTGAAATCATTCTGCCAACAAAGCATAAGAAGTTAGCATACACAAAAAAAAAAAACATCCCTGCCTAACTCGCTCTACCTTTGAATAACGAAACGACTAATGCGAATACGAACAAGAGGATAAACAATCGTTTTCCGCAGTAGTCTCAATTTTCTCGTCGCGGTGGAGATTACGATACGACTACTACCAACCAAAGGAAACGCAAATCCATCACCATCATCATCGTCGAGCGCGCGGTGGTAATTCCTAGTGACTTGGCTTTGACCATGACTCAGTTCAACTGAACAGCAACAGTTCGACGCGCTCTTGAATGTACGTTCTTCATCTAAATGTAATGGCAACCTCCATTCAACTGTTGGTGTTGATGTTGAGCTGTAGTGACGAGGCAAACTATGTATAAACCTCTAAAAATCATCCGCAGGTGCAGCTGTGTTAAAATTTTGATTCTAGCCTCTAAGATGAGCGGTTAAGTTGTGAGGTTTAAAAGTTAATGATTCTTTCTTTAAATTGACACCGTCAATATTTATTGCGGTTAGTCAAATGACTTTTTAGTACTTTATCAGAACGACGGTCGAAAGCGATCGAAAAATAATAGAGATAATAGAGGGATATTTAACAGTAACGCGATTCGTGAGGAGTGATTGGGTTCGTATACCACATATACCCTTCAAGTCTTATATCATTTGTAATGCACCACGAACAAAGAATAGTATAACCTGCCAAGTGCAGTCTTTGATGCGTATCTGTGAGCCGAAAATGTCCATAAAGAGCTGACCATGTCTGTCTCGTACATACACAAATTCCTACACACACCAAACTTCTACAGCGTCTATGTGTGGTCGGTATTGAGAAAATATACCAGTGTCGCTTCTTTGTAGTCAGTCGGAAACCACTATTCATGCAGTAGAAGCTTTTGTGTATTTCGGTCAAGACCGCACGTGGATAAAACATAAAGAGCAAGGGTTGTGCGGAGATGCCATGGTTCTGCCAACCATGGTATAAAGACGTACCGAACGAACCTTCCTTTATAATCGTGTGTTCTGACATGCTCGCATGCCCGTACGTATACTCAGCTGCTACGTCCCGACCAGACCGGAAAGGTCCATATCCGACGCGAATCCGCTGCCAGTATGGTATCGATGCGAAACATATAGTTTTCGATCATTAAATTCTACTCGGCAGTGCTGTACGGCATAACTCTGTCATTTTTAGTTTCATACGTCATTGAAACCAACATCCGCCGTTCACTGCTTTCAACTACCGCAGATAGTCATGGAGTTGTAAGATTTTTATTTCTATCTAGATAAGTTGCAAGCTGTCCAGAAAAAAATGATTAAAAGTTTTCATTCTTCGCATGCTTTTGGTCAGAGTTAGCCGCTTGGTTAATTTGGTTGGTTATACTAAAAAAAAGTTAGCCGCTTGGTTAATTTGGTTGGTTATACTAAAACTTAAAAAAAAACACAATGAAATGATAACAATTTAAATAATGCTCGACTCAGATATACAGATTAATACAGTTGAACAACGATAAATATAGTTCGACGCAACTTATTTACTGCTTGAACAAATACGATTCGTCAGAAAACGATAATCCTAGACTCATAGGTTTTACTGTGTAGTTTTGAGCGACGCAATATATATTCGAAGCGAGCAGATTTCCTCGTGCGACCTTACTCAATACGCCCTACACTTCAGCGTTTGGTCGGTGATGGTCGAAGATACTAGTACTTCATTCTACGCCGCAGCTGAGAGCTTCTTTTGTGTCAAGTGAACTCGTGTAGCATTGATGGTGGTAACCGTCAGTTATTAGAAACACGTGCCCGATGTTGGTACCACGGAGCAATGCTGATAAGGCCCTCAGTCGAACGCAGTGTTGTGTTTTTCAGACAACGTCACTCCTAAGCTGAGTTCGATCATAGAGGAACTACGAACAAAATAAAAATTTGCAACAAATTGAATGAATAAAATTTAAATTACAACCGTTGCCGATAATTTAGAATTCCCCAAAAAATCATTATCCCGAAACACATTTTATCAAATGTACCACTTTCCCGAGAGATGTTTAACATCTTCCCGAAAACCATAAATAAAATGTTCGCTCCACGTGCACGATTCTTATAATAATAAAGTATAACTTGTTATATTGCAGGAAGAACTTCAAGCGACTGAGTGACTCAGAAATAGGAAGATTAGAGACCAAATGCCTGAAAAAAGGAACCGAAAAGGAACCAAAAAGAGACCATTAAAAAATTGGAAGAAAAAAAGTTAGACTAAGAAGCGAAATTTTTTTATTGATTTGTGTGAATTTAAGGATATTTTATTTATTTATTTTTATGTTCTTTGTCTTCGAAAATTTCGTATAGACTGTTGTTTAAAATTAAATGCCTAATTCTATTAGCAAAAACATCTCTACTAATATAGAAATCGAAATAGTCGCAAACAGCGTTAAAAGCACGGATGAATGCACTAAATGGATTATTAAATCCATAGGTTGTCCTACTAGCTGGGAGCCAAAGCGCATCATGGTATCGAAGAGTACGAGATGGGACGTGGATGTTGATGCTTTGAAGTAAAGCTGGACAATTCATACGGCTAGTTAGAATGTCAAATGGATGTAATAGGATTGTGTTTAAAAAGTAACAAAAAATCTGAAAACAACAGCGGAGAACTGTCACTTCGTACACTGATATTAATCAACTACTAAATTCCAAACGATAATTTGAAGAAGATTTACACTCGAGAAACTAAGCTTCGTGAAAATGATACATTCAGGAAAAGTATAAGTGGCATACCCATTGTTTGTCAACCATCCCATAGATCATTGCACACGAAAAATAACCTCTATTTTCTGACACTTCCCACGGGTTTGTTTACAAGGTATTCTATTCACTTTTTATGTGATCGGAGTGAAAATGAATGATACGTGTACGATAAAGATGGGAAAGTTCTCCACCTATGCGAATTCGTTACTGTGATTTTTTGGTTTATTCTTGGAAACGCAATTTTTAACAAGAAACTTCCGCTTTTTTTATTCGAGCCGAAATTTTTTCTATGTAAACAAACCCGCGATAAATGTCAAATCACTTTCTTCTTCTTGTTTTGTGACGTCATCGTGCAATGATCTATGGCTACTACAAGACCAATCTTTCTTGAATAAGTTTCCTCGAAAACTTAACCAAGAAAGACTAGTCTTCTAACCCGGAAGAGATGGCGGACAATTGATTGGTTTCATCTTACCCCCACTGGCAACGCTGCAATGATAGACGACGAGAGTACAACGGCGCTCTGCCCCACATATACTACTACTACTGTTGCTTTAACTAGCATGTTTTCTTTCAAGACATCAGTTTTTTTACGCTCTAACAACAGGTTTAGATATTGTTCAAGAAAAAAGTTTTTTCAAACTTCAAAGTTCATGGAAGCAAACATAAATTCTCGCCAAACATGTGAAAAGGGCCCATGTGCCATATGTAAACAAGCCAAATTGATTTGATCAATACAAGCGAAATCTGCTCTTACCAATAAGATTTATTGATAAAAGAATTTACTCTTAATCAAACAATCTTATTTGTACGAGTAGATTAAGCTTGTATTCATTGAAAAACGTGAAATTGTGGCTTGTTTACATATGGCACTTGGGCCCTTTTCACATGTTCAGCGAGAATTGACCTTTTTGATTTTTTTTGATACAGGGAATGGTTTGTGTCTATTCATGTCGTCTGTGCTAGGAATGGTCGCATGGGATTGGTTGTCCTTGAAATTTTTTAATGGAATAATGATAACTAGCATATTACAAAATTGTCCAATATTTCATCTATCCAACAACATATTGGTTATCGTTATCCATCATGTAGAGTTATGCTGTTATTATCGTTTGAAATCTGATGAAACATTTGCCAGTTTCATTTCCAGTTTTACAGAATGCATCCCAGTATAGAAAACAAAGACGTAGTCCCACGTCAAAAAAAATGCTTACCGTTCTCTGCTTTTTATATTTGGTCAATATCTGAAATAGGTATGAAAAAAATTCATTGTAAGTGTTTATTGCAACGTCAAGGAAATATATAATTGAGTAATTTTTACCTATCATCTGTAGATATTTCAACTTAGTATGACCAAATTAAAAAAAAAATATTTTAAGTGTTTATTGCAACGTCATCGAATTATAAAATTTAGTTGTTTTTATATATCATCTGTAGGTATTTCAAATTAGTATGACCAAATCATGTACCTTATGTTGAATTTGTGCAGTCAGTTTCGCTCGATCAATGACTAACTAAGTTAAAAGACGAGACGGATAAGCCTGAACCGTCCATTGTACATTACAAATACAAAAAACTACCAAAAAAATTGACCTGTATTATAGGTGGCTTTGCCATACTTTCGAAAATGAAACAATTCGTAATTTAACGAAAAATGACATTTTTAAAATTGTCGTTTTTTATTACGCTGAAACATTACACAGTTGTGCCTTTTATATCAAAACTTCGGTAATATTTCTAACTCAGAAAAAAAATCCGACTGGCTTTTTTAAAAGGTCCAATCTAAAAATGGTGCTGCTGAACAAAATTCAAGATATTAAATAAACGATTTGTTCGACTGAAATGCTCTTAGTTTTAGAGTTACATACAGTGTCAAAACATGGTTAAAATATTTAAAATGAGAAATTAAATTACTTCGAAAATATTAAAAAATTGAATACCAAATTTGAAGTTTATAAAACAATAAAGCAAACAATGTATATACCGTCTGATCCTAGTGAAAAACCTATCTCCTACTTTCATTTTCACTCCTACTAAGCCAATCCATACCTATCCAGTTTTATCAGCGCTATAATGGCAGACGATATAATGCAAGATTCGCTTACGTCAGTTTGAAGTCTTCATGTATTTATTCACGGAGATGGCACGCCTGTCAGCTACCAAGCATTTGGCACGTTACCAACATCAATGGCACTGGCACCCGAAAATGGGCAGTTTGCCCTTATTTTAAGTTGATTCGGATGAAACTAGCAAATAATAACAGCGATTATTGATAAAAATTTGTGTTATTTGAAGCTTTATTATTTTTAAAAAGTTTGTTGTATTATTTGGTGTCCTCAATGATATTAAGCATATTTATTATGTCCCGGAACAAAGTCAAACAAATTGTGACTACAGATAAGCAGTTTTATGATGAACGGTACAGAAATATATGTTCGGTGCCCCAGAAACCTTTTATCCGCGAGGCTATAAATGCTTATATTCTTTTCCTATTCGGTAACGTTCTTTATCGTTCAGTCTACATTTTTCGAATGTAGTCAGTTTTTCTTTGGGGAAGATTTTTTTCTATCGCGATTGAATCCATTTTAGTTTCTTTATTTTTTCATTTTTGCCCTGAATAAATTGCTATTCTCACACCAAGATATTCAAGCATTGTTTTTTTTTTAGGCGCATGACTATCGAATTAATAGCTAAATTCTGCCAAATAAATATATTTATGAGGGTTGGAAAAAAGCAATACAAAATTTAAAGATAACGAATTTCCAGGCGCAAGATACTCTGTTGTTGTGTAGCTACTGTTTGTTTTAATAGAGAAAAAAAACCTCTTCCAAAACACTCGTTAAGGTGGCATCTTTCCTTATTGAAATCCAGTAAATAGGACAAACACGGTATAAAGAAACAGCATGATTTTTTCCCATTACCACAAAAAAACTGAATGTGGAAAATGTAAAATATGCTTATCCGGCCAACCAAGCTTGATTCCAGTCAACGCAGGTTTTGCTGCGAATCCGCTGTCGACTTTGACTGAAACCATAATCTTTTCCATAACTGGCAGAATCGAACCAACTAGGTCACCATACAAAAAACTCTACAGGTTTACACGTTAATAGTTCCTCAGAAATGGTTGAATATATGAAGCTGAAGACATGCAGAAAGATAAAGTCAGTTTTTTCGCTAGAGTGTCGGTCAAAAAGGAATGGCCTCTCGGTTAAAAATTTTACCCTGAATATTTTTCAGTTTTCCCTGATATTCCCTGATTTTCCTGATCAAAAAATGAACTCCCTGATTTTCCAAGTTTTTCCAGGTTTTCGGCACCCTGATTAAAATAATTTACATGTGGTTTGGAGTAAGCTGTGAGTCATTTATGGGGCCAATTCTAAAATATTTCATATCAAGCCCTCGGTTGCCCAAAAAACGGCCCACATTTTTTTTCGACGTATATGCATTTTAAATCATTTGGCATAGATTCGGTTCTTTGTATTCGATGATGAATTTTTTCCATACAGTCATTGTCACTCTAGTGAACATATTTAACTTTGTGCAAAGTTTTTCTAATGTACATACATTCAAACATTCATCAACTACTGTTATTACATTACAAGAAACATCGTATGTTCAACTACTGTTATTATGTTTGCACTAGATATATAATATGCCTGATGCCTGCATTCAGATATTCTCCAGCTATACATAAACCGGCTGGGTTATTTTTGCATTAGGCGTCGTACACAAATTATGTAACGCATGAAGGGGGGGAAGGGGGGTTGAGTCCGCGTTACTTATTGTTACATAGGGGGAAGGGGGGGGGGGTAGTTGAGACCGTTACGTAACTGTAATGTTTGCACAAAATTGCAAATTTGGAAGGGGGGGCAGGATGTCCAGCGTTACGTAATTTTAGGGGGGGTCATATCGAACGTTATTTATCGTTACATAGGGGTGGAGGGGTCTGAAATCTAGATTTTTAGCGTGACGTAATTTGTGTACGACGCCCTAACAATCAGCTCTCAATGTTTGAATGAGCGTGATTGTAGTTGTTGTGTGAAACAGCGAAGTTCAACTGCAGTATTCGTTAACATCGCTGAATCGTACATTCGATATCAAAACTTGAATTGGACACGAAAGTTAATTTATAATACTCGTTTATCAGCTAATTCCACTAACACTCCAAAACCCGTCTCTGCGAAGATCGTGCATTCGCGACTGTTATTGCAGTTTGAATAGACGCGCGATAAAGAGACATTTATCATACGGGTGTCGGTTGATTGTACGACTGAGCGCCCAGATTGCGGTTAATCGGACTATTCTGTACTAGGGCAATCATTTATCTTTCCTGTACTACGTCTATAAAGCGAATGCGATGTTCTATCGAGGCGAACCAGTCAGGCAACAAAGTGTTATTTTTCGTGTTCAACCAGTAATAATTATTTGGTCCTTCAAAGTTCGTTGAGCTGCCCGCAGCTGCTGTCGCGTCGAAACAAGTGGAGGAGCACTCAAACAGGGACCTCCGAGGTAAACAAACAACGGTACATCTAGTAGACAATACTCATTTGCTCTCGCTGTCAATTTGAACTTGTTTGCGACTCCATTATAGACACACATAAATAGCACTAAGCGTCACGCTTCTAGGAAGTGACTAGCGAGATACGCTGTACTGCCGAGCGCGCGGCTGACGTCGGAATCTTTGTTTGTGGATGGATGAGTTGATCTGGATGGATGCTTGTGCTGTGTTACCTTTGTATACCAGCCAGCCGAGTTAAGATGGAGAGGCGGAAATTAAGCGTGTTTGAAATCCAGCGGCACCCATATTTGCGTATAGCTTGAATCGATTAATAGTCATGGTGGGAGTGTCTTGATAGGACACGCGAAGTGGAGATTTCGAATGGTATGGTGCCTGATTTTGGTGTTAAGTGTTAGCGTTCCTGGACTATGCGGCAGGTGAAGTTGACATTCAACATTAGTTTGTTATTTTTCAACCACTTACGTACAATGTTGGGGAGTAATTTGCCTATGTTAGACCAGCGGAGAACGACTCTCGTAAGTTTAAGAAAAATGTGGATAGGTATCACAAAATCTGCAAAAAATTACCCCTCTTCGCAAAATTTCAAACAACCGGGAATCAGCAAGATGTGATAAGATTATAACGAAAAATAATTAAATGAATCGCAGAACACAATTTTTTAAGTCAACTGAACCATTTGTCAAGTTTTAATTACAATATAGTTGTAGAAAACAAGCTGATATGTAAATTCTGGTTAAACCTATCAATTTAATAGTCCAACCAAGTAATGAAAACAAACCGAATGGTTGCCCGATGTAGAAGAGGTGATGCGACATCACTATAATGGAGTGGCGATTCGACATTAAGGTGAGGCCGTCGACTAGGGGGGATCTATCTGTCGAACATCGTGTAACCAACATATTTGGCAACATGGCGTCTGCTTGTTTTGGTTCATGTTCTTTTTGGTCATAAAATCGAGCGATGTGAAATATTATAGAATTGGTAGGTTTTTTTTTATCAAAACTCGAGAAATCGCGGAAAACTTTTATGAAAAGTTACAAACGTCTTGGACCAACACACGTCATGAACCAGAGTTGATCTACGATAACGCACACATATATGAAATTTGACAGCAGTGAATCTCCTCTGCCGTCGTACGTCCCTTTTGCGCTCTTCGGATTGTACTTTGATATTTTCGACTTCTATGGATTATTTTTCGTTTTCCCGCAGGGGCACTTACATGTTCTTTTCTTTATTAATGCTGTTTTCCAGTTCAAGTCATTTCTTACCTCGACAACTTTTTACACTACCGCATATACACCACTGCATGGAAGAATGAACGAGAGATGATAATCATGATATGATTGATTAAGGAAATAAACGCGAAGTAAAAACAATTTTCATTGCGGCTCGTTTAGCCTTTGCATCGTACTGAGATACAACGCATTTGATTAGCAATCAATATACGATTGACAAAAAAGGCATGTGCCACAGATTCGGCACATGTTTAGCATTCATAAATAATTACGTTTTGGAAATTATTAATTTTGGCAAGCAAAAGATTATGTATGACAGTAGTTTGAATCGATGTCTTTTAAGGATTGTGTTTTTATAATGTCCAAAAACTATTTGAATCATTCGCCTTAGAACTAGGACAGATGCAAAAACATGATAGAAAAAAATATTGAAAAAAACAAAATCAAGCGAACTTACCATTTATATTCTGGAGCAGTATTGTGTAAAATGAAGCACTGATGCTGCTGCACTGTTAAAGTAAATTATCCAATCGGGGTTTTTCGATTTTCTTTACTCACAAAACAAATCTGACACTGGTCTGTTAACCTTCCACAGTTCACAACATGTACTAGTTAATAAATGTCAGTCTCAGTAACGACGAATTTGGAAGCAAGTAACTCAGAGCCCAGCCCTTTCTGAAATTGATCCGGAATGATTCTACACTGCTAGACAGCTGTGCGATTGTCAATAAAGAACAACGTATATTTTTCTCGATCTTAGGTTTCGAAAATCCCTGTTAATAAACAGTGACCGAGGCTAGAAGACGAATAATCCAAGCACTACGAACACTCGTACTACGGAAATGCGAAAACTGCAAAGAAAAGAAATAGATGTACATGAGTACCGATAACATCACAATCTGAAAAACAACTGTCTAATTTTTTTTCAATTTGTTCATTAACATATTATATTAACAAAAAAGATGTAAAATAATAGCCTAGTTTAGTTACCTTACCAAGCTATTACATTTGGCCCCAGTTGGGAAACACAAAATGCGAGCGAAACCGGTTAAGTCAAACTTGCAGTTCAGCAGGCTTGGAATACACTAGTTTCGCGTAAAAAACCGCGTAAAGTCCAAAACCCGTGTGAAAAAAAGAAACGCGTGAATTCCGAAATTCGCGTAAAAAGACCTTAGTTCATTTTTGTGATGATTTTGTCCACTCGGATATCAACGATTTTAACAATGTCGTCAATCGTTATTTGTCCAGGTCGGACTCGATTAGCCGGAGTTAATATTTCACTTCGGATAACCGAATTCGCCGTATAATCGTGTCGATTTTATATTTATAGTTTTTTTTTTCTCATTGAGAACACTCGGTTTGTTGATAAAAAGAATATTGTACTTGGTAAACATGCCGAAAAAAAACATAAAAATTATCTAACGACTGTACGTCGTTGTTTGTCATAACTTAATCATGATGAGATGATTCAATCCTGTCACCTCTCCTCATGGATTGAGTGACCTACACTGCATATAGCGTAAAATACTGCATCGAATTGGTCATTTCTAGATAGAATCGACAAAAAAACAAACGCCACAGTTTTCGTCGAGCCTTCGAAAAATCGTACCTTCGGATGATCAAGTCCAATCTGTAATTTCTAATTTAAACTTTCCACAAAGAAGCAGTTTGAAAAAAATCCGGTTGTAAACAAACATGATCAGATTGTTTAGCAACTAAATTTAAGGTCCGAATTTTCTCATAGGAACGAGTGTCGGATATTTACTAAAATGTGAAATTTCACATTTTAGGTGCTTATTTTTTCATTGAATAAGGCAGTCCACGACACAGTTGCGATCAGCTGATTTCAGTCTGTTTCCAACTTGTGACAGCTTTATGTATGTTCAATTGGTCGCAACTTGAATGCAATCCGGATCCAGCAGCGTGAAAAACAAATGTTATCCGATCAGTAACTCTAGTATCGCGAGTGCCAATCCTAAATACAACAATAAAAAATCACTTTTGATATTATTGCCGATATTTCGGATATAGTCGTGTTTTGGTTTTGCAGCTTGAAAAACAGCAACAATAACAAACGTACAAGCAGGGAAACGTCACCCATGGATAGCCTTATATGCTACTTTTCTATTGCCCGTAAAACGCAGAGAAGTTAAAAATCCGTTAAAATGCCATACGTTGCTTGCCTCTTTAATAAAGCTAAATCATTAGAATGGATGTTGAAATGCCTCATTTCAAAGTTATGTAATATATGAATAACATCAAACAAAAAACTAAGTCAAATAAAATTGATAAATCATTCAAATAACGTTGCATGGAACCTCAATAGCTCGTCAAATTTTTAAACTAGATGTAATCCTGTTTCTTCTATTCGAGTGTTCACGAAAAGTTCAGTTGTATAGGTACAAGCTAACATACATGTAATCCGCCGATATTGCAAGTTTTGTAGTTGGCAGATGTTTTTGAAAAATGGTATTGCATTTCGCCAATCTAGTCTATAAAACTGCTGGCAGACTGACGTTTAATGAACTACTAGTACAATCCACCAAACATTTTATACGCATATTGACGGTATTTTAGACAGTTTCTATTTTATCCAGACGTGAAATCAACGCTCCAGTTCTCTGGGATCCTAATTAGCCCATTCGTTGTATATTATTATGGTATGTTCACAAAGCATGTCTCGAAACATTGAGAAAAATTATAATTAAAAAAAATATGGTTGGGATTTTCTCTAAGTCGCTGTACGTTGAAAAGATGAGCACAGGCGATTAATAAAACAGGAAATTATACATCAGCAGCAAACCACTTTTTTCGCTGTACGTGTACGTATAGTAGAACACATAGACGAACACTCTGAACTGGTTTTCGTGTGGTCTCACCATTCGCTCATTTCATTACCACTTTCGATTGCATAAATTCGAAGAAAAATTAATCTCCGTCCAAGAATCCAATTTCTGCTTGATTACCAATGTACAAACAGTCCGCAGAGAAGGCACATTCTACTGCTGCTACGATAAATTTACTTTAAACTTTCCTTATTTTATATTTCGTCTGGGTTGAATAGCTCTTAAAAATTATCGCCGCCATGTTTGAAATTTTGTTCGTCGACCGAGGAGAAAATGGAAGCCCATTTTTTCATCGTCCCTGGTTGAGCTCTGTTAGGTCCTCGTATTATTCGTATTATCATCCCAACTCACCTTTTCTGGCGATTGCTACTATCACGTAGTTATAATTGTGTAACTGATCACTTTTTCCGCCATGGATTATTATACGATCCAAAAACGCAAAACTATTGATGACACGGCAAACACCCGAGCAGAAACCACTTTCCGTCCCACATCGAAGGAAAACTCAGAGCTATTTGACTTTTTCCTTTTGTGCTGCCTCTACTGCGCTGCGGGCAGGGTTGCCACATTTAAATCTGTGTTTTCCCTTGAAAAAAATCTGAACATCTGTATCTGGAACAAAAATATCTGTAAAAAAATCTGTGTTGTTTAAACACAAAGAACTTTGTATTTTTTGAGTTTTTATGGTACATAAACCAAATTTTTAGCTTAAAACGTGTGAGCAGTTGAAAATATGTTCAATTTGCTCAATATTTAATGAAATAAAATTTGGATTGTTTTTAAAAATTAATGTCAATTTCGAAAAATCTGTAAATCTGTACTTTTCGACGAAAATCTGTATATCTGTATATGCAGATTCTGTACCGTTTCTACGGCCAAAAATCTGTAAAATACAGATTAATCTGTACATGTGGCATCCCTGGCTGCGGGTTCACCAGAGAGAATTCTTCAAATGAGTTTCTCTGATTTCTCTCTACACAGTAATCCATATTTTTTTAAAGATCGACTGTCCCTTTCACGCATGTGCAAAATATCGATGTATGGAATGACAGATGAAAGGATGGATTTACTATCATTCTCTCTCTTCTCTCTCAACAAAAAACGACAACAAATACCCTGCTACCGTAAAAGATATCGATGGTTGCTCGCACTTATATCGAACTTCGTAAGGAACTGTCAACAAGTGATCAACAACTAAAGCAAGTATTTTTGTCTCTTTCAATGATTTTTTCAATGATAACCTGAAATATCCGAAATATCAGCAACACTGGTGCAGCAAATTTAACGAAAATTAGCAAGAAAGAAGAACAGAGATGACGTTAAATATTAGGTTGGACCGAGAAAAGGGCGTAACTCAACGAAGGCAGAAGAAAATATAATTCCGGACTACTTCGTGAGTAGGGCAAATCTTACAATGACTACAAAACTCAAAAGAGACAAAGTTTTCAAACAAAGTTTTCAATCACAAATTCAAATCCTAAATAACGGTGGAACAATATATTTGTCATCCAAATACTCTAATAAAGGGTGATTTTTTTGCTGTTTTGTTTTTCGTGTATTCAGATTTGAAAGTTCACGCGGGAATTCTGACAGCTGTCAAGGTTTAATGTACTCAGTTTGGTTTGCCATTTCACCATGAACAGAATAACGCCTGAACAACGCTTACAAATAATCGAATTTTATCACCAAAATTCGTTCTCTGTGAAAAATGTTTTTCGTGCATTACGACCGTTTTATGGTCGTCATAATCGACCTACTGAGCAAGCTATTCCAGCTATTGTGACGAAATTTCAAACCAGTTTTACTCTGTTGGACATAAACCCACCAACACGTATACATAGAGTGCGTACAGAAGAAAATATTGCTGCCGTATCAGCCAGTGTAGTGGAAGACCGTTAAATGACAATTCGACGCCGTTCGCAGCAATTGAGCTTGTGTTATTCGACTACATGGAAGATTTTACGAAAGAATCTTGAGGTAAAACCTTACAAAATACAGCTCGTACAAGAATTGAAGCCGAACGACTTGCCGCAACGTCGAATTTTTGGTGAATGGGCCTTAGAACAACTTGTCGAAAATCCCCTTTTTTACTGAAAAATTGTGTTCAGTGACGAAGCTCATTTCTGGTTGAATGGGTATGTTAATAAGCATGCTTGTCTTTTCTCATCAGTAAACCTCTAGAGTGCACGAGAACATCTTGCACTGCGGAGACAACTGCCGTCACACTGAAGAGCAAATCAATACGCTCGTGCTAGAAGAGAGCGACAAACGATTTTTTTTTTCTGTTGAGCTACCTGAACGCACTGCGGTGAAATCTGAAATCTCTTTCTTGCAAGACAATGAACGATAGTGTACTTTTTCACACGTGTGGACTTCACGCACAATAATTACACTGCAGAGCTATCTGCGGTGCGTTTCACAGTTGGTTTCTTGAGCATGGCAGAAGAGGAAAAGAGATTGGGAGAAAAAAAAATAGACTGCATTGCTCGTGTCGCTCGTGCCGGTCGAATTTACTCTGGTGGAATTCGTTCGTAGCTACACGAGGACTACATTTTTCCCGGTAGGTTTTTTTCACCTTCCGAACTACTCGCCAGTGGACACTGTTGTGCACTTCTGCGTTTTCTCTGTAGAGTGATTCACCCCTCTTGTTTCTATCAGATGTGGGGTGAGCTGGAAGTGTGTTTGTCTCTCTGTAAGCTGGTTGAGACACTTTGGAGTGAGAAAGAAGCAGTGTGGTGAAAGCATTTGATACACGCAGGCACATACTGGAAGGGAAGTGCGCGGTGAATTTTTTCTCCTCTCCTTTAACATACTGAGGAGAGTGACAAGCATGTTAATAAGCAAAATTTCCGCATTTGGATCGAAGAGCAATCAGAGGCAAAACAAGAATTGCCAATGCACCCAGAAAAATGCACGGTTTGGTGCGGTTTACACGCTGGAGGCGTCATTGGTCCGTACTTCTTCAAAGATGATCAAAATCGCAACGTTACGGTCAATGGCGCTCGCTATCGCGCGATGATTTCTGATTTTTTTTGCCGAAAATGGAAGAGCCATGTGGTTTCAGTAAGACGGAGCAACGTGACATATTGCGGAATGAGTTCGGTGAGCAATTCATCTCACGAAATGGACCGGTGAATTGGCCGCCTATATCATGCGATTTAACACCGCTAGATTATTTTTTGTGGGGCTACGTTAAGTCTCTCGTCTATGCGGATAAGCCAACAACAATTCCACCCTTGAAAGACAACATTACACGCGTTATTCGCGAGATACCAGCCGAAATGCTCGAAAAAGTGACCAAAAATTGAACTTTTCGTATGGCCAACATTTAAATGAAATTATCTTTAAAAAACAAATGGCATAAATCATTCTGTGCCGAACACGCATCAGTATCGGACGTGTTTGGTGATCGCTGCGATAGAATATAAAACAAAAGACGTGTGAACAAGTGTTGGCATTGTTTGCCTGGTCGAGTGAAATAAATCTGGGTTCAAGGTCGCGCCTTTGTGCAACTGTTTCGCATCGTGACTGCCAGCTGGTGCGTAAGCCGATTTGGCTGCTGGCTTAATTGTGCTACAGCAGTGGACGAGACACAAAAGAGGAAAAAGAAGAAGCCATCAGTTGACAGTTGAGTTGTATCGCTGTGTGGAGTGATCTCACACCTGGCTCGCTGCTGGTGGCTGTTTGGTGCTGCTGTATTGGTGCTGCTGGCTGTAACGGCTGCAACTTCGAACGATCGGACAACCAACCTTACTGGAAGGCAGAAGTAAAAAGGTACGTGCTCTTGTCGGCGCTAGTGCGCTAGACTTAGCGGGATGGATGTAGATCCTCGCCTTCGCGCCACCATCCCCGAACCCCTCTGACCCTGACCCTTCTGTTACCCCCTCCCCTGTTCATTCTTCAGTCCCCCCTCGCCATAGGCTTTACCCAGACGGAGCCCAGGGCAGCTATGCTGTCTATTTTCGGCCAAAGGCGGGACCGAAATCGAAACAGTTGAACCTCTTGCAGATTTCTAAAGACCTGACGAAGGAGTACAAGGGCGTGACCGAAATTTCCAAGGTCCGGCCTAACAAGCTCCGTGTCGTGGTCAGTAACCTGAAAGAGGCCAACGATATAGCCTGCTCTGAGCTCTTCACACGCGAGTATCGCGTTTACATACCCGCACGAGACGTGGAGATCGACGGTGTCATAACCGATTCGAGTCTGTCCGTCGAGTGTATTTTGCAAAGTGCTAAAGGGTGCTTCAAGAATACCAGATGTCCCGATGTGAAGGTGCTCGACTGCAAGCAATTGCGGTCAGCATCGATCATCGGTGGCAAAACAGTATACACTCCGTCAGACTCATTTCGAGTAACGTTCGCCGGGTCAGCGCTACCAAGCCACGTCTCGATCCACCGGGTTCGTCTCCCTGTGCGATTATATGTGCCTCGCGTCATGAACTGCCTGAATTGTAAGCAGTTAGGCCACACCGCCCCCTACTGCTGCAATAAGGCACGTTGTGGCAAGTGTGGGGAGAATCCTGCGGATGATTCCTGCAGTAAAAATGCTGAAAAATGCATTCACTGTGGGGAGAGTCAGCATGAGCTCTCGACATGTGCGGTGTACATGCAGCGCAGGGATAAAATAAAGAGGTCTCTCAAAGAGCGTTCGAAGCGTTCTTACGCTGAGATGCTGAAGAAGACCGTTACCACTTCTCCCATTACATCAAAACCTTTTGATCTGTTGTCCTCTGATGAAACCGAATCTGACGATTCACCAGCGGGAACATCTTACGCCAATCCGGGGGAGTCTAGAAAGAGGAAAAATATTTCCTCTCCTAAACTTCCCAGAAAAGGTCCTAAGATTTCTCAAAGTGAAATGAAAGTTACAAACAAACCAAACAGTGCTGCGGAAAAACCGAAGCAAACTCCTCCTGGGCTTGCAAATTTAAAGTCCCAGAAGGAGTTCCCAGCACTGCCAGGAACATCTAAAACCCCAGTTGTTCCTGTTGCACTTCCAGTTGATGAAACAAACTCTGGATTAGTGAAATTTTCTGACATTGTGGACTGGATTTTTGAAACTTTCAATGTACCCGATCCAATTAAAATTTTTCTTACAGCATTCCTCCCAACAGTTAGATCATTTTTGAAGCAGTTGACTGCCCAATGGCTTCTCCTTGCAGCGATTGTATCCTTCGATGCCTAATTTAACTGCGTATATGAAGGATTCTATCTCTGTCTTACAGTGGAATTGTAGAAGTATTTTACCAAAAATTGATTCGTTTAAAGTTTTGATAAATAAAAACAAATGCGATGCATTTTCCCTTTGTGAAACTTGGCTTACTTCAAATATTGATCTCAACTTCTATGATTTTAATATTATTCGCCTTGATCGAGACATCCCATATGGAGGAGTACTTTTAGGGATTAAAAAGTGCTATTCTTTCTATCGTATTAACCTCCCCTCGATTCCAGGCATCGAAGTTGTCGCATGTCAAATGACAATACAAGGTAAAGAGCTTTGTATTGCCTCAATATATATATTCCTCCCAGAGCACAGATTGGGCAACGGCTGCTCTTTGATGTAATAGAACTTCTTCCCTCGCCACGTTTGATTTTGGGAGACTTCAACTCTCATGGTGTGGCTTGGGGCTCCCCTTACAATGATAATCGCTCCTCTTTAATCTATAACCTTTGCGATGACTTCGACATGACTATTTTAAACAACGGTAAAATGACACGTATCCCGAAACCTCCAGCGCGCCCAAGCGCCTTGGATCTATCCTTATGTTCGACGTCGCTACGGTTGGATTGCACATGGAAGTTAATCCACGATCCTCACGGTAGCGACCATTTGCCTATTCTTATTTCAATTAATAACGGGTCCACTCGCATGCGACCAGTTGACATTCCGTATGACCTCACACGGAATGTCGATTGGAAGTTATACGAGGAAATGATTTCAAAAGCGGTCGATTCGATTCAACATCATCCACCACTTGAAGAATACAACCTCCTCGCGGGCTTGATTCTCGACGCCGCGTTGCAAGCCCAAACGAAGAAATATCCCGGCGTAACGATTAAAGAACGGCCTCCCACTCCGTGGTGGGACCAAGAGTGCTCCGATGTCTACACGCAAAGATCCGACGCGTTTTTGGCCTACCAGAAGGGAGGTATACCTGGCGACTATTTACGGTATTCGGAGCTTGATACCAAGCTTAAAAGCTTGGCTAAAGCAAAGAAACGCGGATGTTGGCGTCGGTTCGTGAACGAGACGTCGAGGGAGACATCGATGAGCACTCTTTGGAACACAGCCCAAAGAATGCGGAATCGCGTAACGGTCAACGAAAGCGAGGAGTCTTCAAGTAGGTGGATATTTGATTTTGCCAGGAAAGTATGTCCGGACTCTGTTCCTGAGCAAGATATTGTTCGCGATGCGTATCCGGGCCACGACGCGATAGACTCACCTTTTACGATGGCAGAATTTTCAGTTGCCCTCCTGTCCTGTAACAATAACGCGCCTGGGTTAGATAGAATCAAATTCAACTTGTTGAAGAATCTACCCGGCAATGCCAAGAGGCGCTTGTTGAACTTGTTCAATAAGTTCCTGGAGCAAAACATTGTACCGCAGGATTGGAGGCAAGTGAAGGTGATCGCCATCCAAAAACCAGGGAAACCAGCTTCTGATCACAACTCTTATAGGCCGATTGCAATGCTATCCTGTATTCGGAAATTGATGGAAAAAATGATACTCCGTCGTTTAGACCATTGGGTCGAATCAAAGGGCCTACTATCGGATACTCAATTTGGCTTCCGCCGTGCCAAAGGGACGAATGATTGTCTTGCGTTGCTTTCAACAGATATTCAGCTGGCGTATGCTCGCAAAGAACAAATGGCGTCTGCGTTCTTGGACATTAAGGGGGCTTTTGATTCCGTTTCTATTGACATTCTTTCGGGTAAACTTCACCGACAAGGATTTTCTCCAATTTTAAACAATTTTTTGCACAATTTGTTGTCCGAAAAGCACAAGCATTTTACGCACGGCGATTTGGCAACTTTTCGCATTAGCTACATGGGTCTTCCCCAGGGCTAATGTTTAAGCCCCCTTCTTTACAACTTTTATGTAAATGACATCGACGAATGTCTGGCAAATTCATGCACGATAAGACAACTTGCAGACGACAGTGTAATCTCTGTTACAGGAGCCAAAGCTGCCGATTTGCAAGGACCATTGCAAGATACCTTGGACAATTTGTCTGCTTGGGCTTTACAGCTAGGTATCGAATTCTCTCCGGAGAAAACTGAGATAGTAGTTTTTTCTAGGAAGCATGAACCTGCTCAGCTTCAAACACAATTAATGGGTAAAACGATTTCTCAGGTTTTGGTACACAAATATCTTGGTGTCTGGTTCGACTCTAAAGGCACCTGGGGTTTTCACGTGAGGTATCTGATGAAAAAATGTCAACAAAGAGTGAATTTTCTTCGTACAATAACCGGACAATGGTGGTGAGCCCATCCAGGAGACCTTATAAGGCTTTACCAAACAACGATATTGTCTGTTATTGAATACGGGTGTTTCTGCTTCCGCTCCGCAGCAAACACACATTTGGTCAAACTGGAGCGAATACAATATCGTTGTTTGCGTATCGCCTTAGGTTGCATGCAGTCGACCCATACGATGAGTTTGGAGGTCTTAGCTGGAGTACTACCATTGAGAAACCGTACTGGAGCCTGTCTTCTCGTATTCTTATCAAATGTGAGGTCTTGAACCGTCCCGTGATTGAAAATTTTGGAAGGTTAATCGAACTTAATTCTCAAACCTGTTTTATGACATTGTATTTCAATCACATGTCCCAAAATATTAACCCTTCTTCGAATATTCCAAATCGTGTCGACTTATCAAATACTTCTGATTCTACTGTGTTTTCGATACATCCATGATAGACGAAACTCGTGGAATCCCGGATCATTTACGCGTGCAGCAGATCCCCAAAATTTTTTCCAATAAATATCGAAACATCAACTGCAACAATATGTTCTACACTGACGGATCACTTCTTGATGGGTCCACTGGCTTCGGTATTTTCAATAACAATTTAACCGTCTCCCATAAACTCGATAATCCTGCTTCTGTTTACGTCGCAGAATTAGCTGCAATTCAGTACACCCTAGGGATTATCGAAAAACAAGAGGGTTGTGTGCAAAGCCACGACCGCAAGGTTGAAGTAGAATACTTTTACAAGAAAGAAAACCCGGCTGCTTGCGTGTCTGTCATTTTTTCTAGTAAATAAACATTGACTAATGAGATCAATCGAATTTTGCGCTTCAACAAGGATTGACCATTTTTAATAATATAGTAAGTTGCTTGTCATGGTTGGGGTTTGACAATTTTTAAATTTTGAGATGAAATTTTTTCGGATGTCGTGCTCATGACTGAAGGAAAAAATAATTCAGTACGTTCTGAGACACGGAAATAAAATAAAATTTATAACTTTTACAAATTTAAAAATGTAAATTAACTCAAGAGAAAACATTAGCGCTTCAATCATCAGGTATTTATTTCATCCTAAAAAGGATAATTTGTTGTTCAATTCAGTATCGGATAAGATGCCGATTACATCTTTGCGTTATCACTGACAGTGCGAACAAGGTATTCGTTGTGATAAAGTAAACAGTGAAATGCTGATATAACACTCAAAACTAGACGACTCACTTTTCATTGAATGCATTTACTAGTGCCCACTATCGCACAGAGACTGCATTTCACTAATGTGCCTCACTGCATCAGCCGCTATCGATGCTGAGATCCGTTGCAACTAGTGCACTATCCATTGCTACGCCACAGCTGTGGCCGCTATCCGCTATCGCTGGTATCCACTGCACTGCTAGTGCTACTGCTGAAAGATGACTGCTGTTGTCGCTGTCTAGAACTGTTATGAGCGGCTTCGGCTGAAACAAGCTCTTATATAGGCCAAATAACATATTTTCAATTGCAAGGTATATGATTCTGTCGACCGTGCTTGGGAAGCAATCATATAACGACCAATCAGAGGTCGAATTTTTCGTTTTGACAAGGCTTGACTATTTTCAATAGCACAATAGTGTGAATAATAAAATTACAATTATCTTCTTTTGGGAAGAATCTTGGAAGATTTTCCAATCTTTTGCTGCAAGAACGAAGGAAATTTATCGAATAATAACCGATTAATTAGCATTTGAAATTGGACATATGTTTCACTTTTTTCGGTTTTAGATTTTCATTTCACATCCCTATGTAGCCGAACTTCCTGAGAGAAGTATTCTACTTCAAAAATGCCCACGGACCATTATTTCATCTTTACGGACAGTCTCAGTTCCATTGAGGCTCTCCGATCGATGAAAGATGTTAAGCACTCTCCGTATTTCCTGGGGAAAATACGGGAACATCTGAGTGCTTTATCCGAAAAATCTACTCAGATTACCTTAGCGTGGGTCCCTTCTCATTGCTCGATACCGGGCAATGAGAAAGCGGACTCTTTGGCTAAGGTGGGCGCAACAAACGGTGATATTTATGAAAGACCAATTGCCTTTAATGAATTTTTCGCACTTGTACGTCAGAATACGATCATCAGTTGGCAAAATGCTTGGACCAGAGGGGAACTGGGAAGGTGGTTACATTCCATAATCCCCAAGGTGTCGACGAACCCGTGGTTCAGAATTTTTTTTTTTTCTTCGTGAAATAAATAAGTGGCATCAACGAGTGTTCGCACAAGTGATTTTGGTGTACAACAGTGATCAATACAAAAGGAGAAGGTAAATTATAAGTGCTGTGTGCCACGCAAATTGTGATTGTATGTTCCGCATAGTGATGAGAAGCAGATGTGCGATCACACAAGCAAACTGACATTTGTCGAAAACGTAAACGTTTCACAGCGGTCGAAAATCGATCTTGCATGCAATCGTTATCGCGTGCAACATATCTTGCACACGATATCGATATCGAAATCGATATACTCTGGCAGTGATGCGATGTTGTTTTATAAACAACCATAATATTTTTAAATTACAAATTTAAGTTACACTTTTTTTTTTCTTTTCTTTTTCTTTGCGTTAAAGTAATGATCTTGACAAAATGAACACGCATGAAGAAAGGGAAAAAGAAAGGAAAAAAATAATAATAATAATAATAATAAATTACTAAAGTTAAAATAAAAAAAAAAAAATTATTTAAAAATTTACAAAAAACCCTTTTTTTTTCTCCTCTCTCTTTCTTCTTTTCTTCTCTATCTTCTCTCTTTTTTCTTGCAATCATATTAACTTTCTTTCTACAGTTTGTAAATTGAATGGAGTCATCCACAAACATGGAAATTGATGAAAATCCGATGGACGATGGCCTACAGAGCAAATCGCTGGATGATGTTGCTTCGTGTTCGTCGTCAATTCTCAATACTCCTGATCATGTTGCCCTAGACGACGTTTTGAGTGACGAGGATGATGGAATCAATGTCACCATCAAAAACTGTAGTCAAGGAGTATGTGACGCCATTTCTACCCCTGTAGAAAATCTTCCGGTGGTCGGTGAGTCGACAACATCGAACATCAAAAAACCGATTAAACTGAATGGAGGAATGAGAAAACGCATTAGTAAGCTGATTCAACGCGGCTACGATAAACCTACAGCCCGTGAAATGGTTCTAGCGAAGCATCTTCCTGCTAATTCAGTAAACTCGGTCAAACGACCTAGTAATGCATTGGACTTGAGTGGATCCGGTGACGGTAAACCTTATCCAAAGCTAATCAAGGACTCGGGCAAAACTAGGACGGATTGGGTGGGTAAAGCTGCATTGTGTCGCAACGGTTCAGTTTCTGTGAACCAAAGACTAGATGTTGCAAGAGGTTCCACTTCTGAGCTGCCAAAGAGCCAGAATAGTGCCGTAAATCCTGCAATACCCAAGCAACTCTCGTACAGTGATGTCACTAGTCGAGTCAAAGTAGGAATACTCCCAAAAAATTATCCTCTCGTTGAATTAAGTACAGATCAACAAAACCTCGTCGAAGAGGCTATTTTTGGTGCCGTAAGGAGCAATTGAAGCCAAAGTTTGCTAATTGCACTTATAAACCAGGGTTCATGATAATCAACTGTCTCGATAAGCAAACATCTGAGTGGTTGATTAAAACTGTCCCTACCTTAGTTCCTTGGGATTGTGCGGAGCTCGTCGCCGTTGACGAAAGTAACATTCCAAAGAAAGATATTCTTGACGTTGTTTTTCCAAAAAGCTCCAAATACGACAACAACACCATTAAAGCGCTCATCGAAAGCCAAAATGAAAACTTGAACACCGATGCATGGAGAATCCTGAATCGCTCGGTGATCAACAATCTGCACATTGAGTGGGCACTAACGGTCGACGGTGCGTCGATGAAGACGCTAGTTGATCGTGATATGCACATCAACTATAAATTTGGACAGATATTGTTTAAAAAATCTACCAAATCGTCAGGTAAATCCAAAACTGTAGTCTCCAACGAAGGGAGGAATGGCAACTTTGGACAGTTTGGTAAAACCGATCGCACAATCCCAGAGGGCAATGCCAAGGGCATCAATGATGCCTATGGTAAACAGACCTCAGGGTCAAACAACATTGGTCCCATTTCTGTCCAGAGTGGTAACTCGTGCCCTTTGTCTGACTCTGGAAAACCTGTAATCGCTGAAGCTCGATCAAAAAGCCCTGAAGCCAGGGATACGATCCAATCGAGCACACGCACATTTGGAAACCACTCCAATCAGAGGGAGAATCACACGCCCCTGAAAAATGGTAAACCAAACAAAAATGTCCAATAAAATAAAATTTATTCAAGTGAACCTACATCACGCCAAAGGAGCTAGCAGCGTCCTATGTAGCAGGTTCACTCGAGACAACTTGGACGTGGCTCTAATCCAAGAACCCTGGTCCAACAACAATAGAGTTCAAGGAATTTCTACACCAAAATGTAAGCTTCTTTATGATAGTACACATACTGCTCCCAGAGCAGCAATTCTTATACGGGAAAACTTAACATTTATACCCGTTACAGAATTCATCAGTAGAGACGTCGTGGCAATACAAGTGGAGGTTCCAACGACTCGTGGGATAACGGAGATCATCGTTGCCTCTGCGTATTTCCCAGGAGATAACGCTGAGATTCCTCCAAAAGAAGTTGCTGCGCTTGTTCAACACTGCAAACAAAAAAACAAACAGCTCATAATAGGATGTGATGCGAATGCCCACCACACGGTTTGGGGTAGCAGTAACATCAACGTTAGAGGTGAGTGTTTATTTCAATATTTAATTTCTCACAACATAAACATTTGTAATCAAGGTAATGATCCAACATTTGTTACCAGAATTAGACAAGAGGTTCTTGATCTAACACTTTGTAGCGCTAAACTATCTGGAATGATTGTGAACTGGCACGTGTCAGAAGAACAATCATTGTCGGACCACAAACAAATTATGTTCAACTATGTTTCTGGGGAGCTCGTGTCCGAAAAATTCAGAGATCCTAGAAAAACTAATTGGGATAGCTACTATTCCACACTCTCAAACAAGATTTTGCTCTCAGTGGACATCTCTTCCACTGAGCAACTCGAATCTGTTTCCTCATCTTTTCTAACTAATATAATAGATTCCTTCGAAGAAAGTTGCCCGTTGAAACGGAAAACTTCTAGTAAGAACGTATCTTGGTGGAACAATAAACTTGAAAAGCTAAGAAAATCGTCAAGGAGGCTTTTCAACAAAGCTAAAACTACCGGAAATTGGACAGAATATAAAAGCTGTCTAACAGAATACAATCGAGAGATTCGAAAATCAAAGAGAAGGGACTAGAAGCGTACATGTGAGCAAGTTGAAAACTTGCCTGTTGTAGCTAGACTCCATAAGGCCCTCTCTACAGATCACACAAATGGGCTTGGCCGCTTAAAGAACGAAAACGGTCAGTTCACAACAGACTCTCAGGAAACACTTAGTGTCATGATGGATACACACTTCCCAGGCTCGACTCAATTGACTTCCGAAAATGCACAGGACTTCTATATGGCTCAACCTAGCTCAATTCACGACAAGGTTAAAGCTCAAGAATTAGCCAGTGTAATATTCACGACGTCAAGAGTTGAATGGGCAGTGGATTCCTTAAAGCCCTTCAAATCGCCGGGGCCAGATGGGATTTATCCAGTGTTTTTACAAGAAAGCAAGGATATTATAGTCCCCTGTCTGGTGGAGATGTTCAGGGCTAGCATGACACTAAGCTACATTCCGAGTAAATGGCGAGAAGTCCGCGTCATATTTATTCCTAAGGCTGGAAAACGTGATAGGACGAGTCCCAAAGCATATAGACCAATCAGTCTAACTTCTGTCATTTTGAAAATGATGGAAAAAATCATTGATCTACACATCAAATTATCTTACTTAAAAAGTAGACCATTAAACAAATTTCAGTTTGCCTATCAAACTGGTAAATCAACTGAAACAGCACTCCACACGGTGGTTTCAAAACTAGAGAAGTCTTTTGAGGCTAAAGAAATCTCACTGACAGCCTTCCTTGATATTGAGGGAGCATTTGACAATGCTTCTCACGAATCTATAAAAAATGCTATGAAAAAACGCGGTTTTGACATGTGCATCTTGAATTGGACTATCGCTATGTTATCAAACCGGTTGATAACATCCAATTTAGGAAGATCAACTTTAACGACAGAACCAACAAGGGGTTGCCCACAAGGAGGGGTTTTATCTCCCTTATTGTGGTCTCTTGTTGTCGATGATCTTCTTAACAACTTAACGAACCTAGGATACGAAATCATCGGTTTCGCTGATGACATTACTATTTTAGTTAGGGGTAAATGCGGATCTACTATTTCCAATAGAATGCAATACGCCTTAAACTACACACTTAAATGGTGTAACCTGGAAGGACTAAGCGTCAATCCTTCTAAAACAGTCATTATTCCATTTACAAGAAATAGAAAGTATAATATTGCAACTCTTAAGTTGGGAGACACACAGTTGGTGCTATCCAAGCGAACCAAGTACCTAGGTGTTATGCTTGACCACAAGCTCAACTGGAACGACCATCTAGAGTATGCGATCTCAAAAGCAAACAACGCTCTTTGGGCTTGCAGCAATACATTTGGCAAAAAATGGGGACTCAAGCCGAGGATGATTCACTGGATATACTCGGCAATAGTGAGACCCAGAGTAACTTATGCCTCGCTAGTGTGGTGGCCTAAAACTTCACAATTATCAGCTCAGAAAAAGTTAGATAAACTACAACGTCTGGCATGCTTATCAACAACAGGAGCAATGGCCAGTGCACCATCCAAAGCCTTAGGAGCTCTTTTATATCTTCTACCCTTACATCAGTATGTACAACTTGAAGCCGAAAAAGGTGCTCTTAGGCTAAAACGTGTTAAATTCTTTCAGGAAGGAGATCTACAGGGACATTTACGAATCCTCAAAAATTTCCAACTGAACACCTTAGTAACCATGAATGAAGATCGAATAGACTCTAAGACTAACTTCAGTGTTCCTTTCAAAGTGATTGAATCCAATCGCACCGAATGGGATGAAGGAGGTCCTAAGGTTCGTCCAGGATCAGTCATTTTTTATACAGATGGCTCTAAAATGGGCGAGTCTACGAGCGCTGGGGTCACTGGACCAGGAATCAATATATCAATTCCAATGGGGCAGTGGCCCACAGTTTTTCAAGCGGAAATAAATGCTATTCTAACATGCACAAGTATTTGCTTGGCTAGGAAATATAGGTATGCCAATATCTGCATTTTCTCAGATAGTCAAGCAGCTCTCAATGCTTTAAAAGCATACACATGTCAGTCGAAGTTGGTATGGGATTGTATTCAATCCCTACGACAACTAACTGTAACAAACGTTGTCAATCTATACTGGGTGCCTGGTCACTGTGGTATAGAAGGAAATGAAAAAGCCGATCTCTTAGCGAGAATTGGTTCTTCAACTGCTTTCGTCGGGCCGGAGCCATTCTGTGGGGTATCTTCATCCTGTTTGAAATCTGAGCTAAGAGGCTGGGAATCAATGATGATTGATGCCAACTGGAAGGCTTATTCCAAAGCAAGACAATCTAAACTATTCATTACACCATGTAAAAGAATCACACGGAACCTACTCAGTATGAATAAAGCTGATCTGAGTACGTTAACTGGCCTACTTACTGGGCACTGTCCGAGTAAGTATCACCTTAAAAAAATAGGTAAACTGACAGATGACTTATGTCGTTTCTGTAATTCTGAAGTAGAAACCTCGGAACACTTACTGTGCCAATGCAGCGCATTAATTCAGCAAAGACTGCGTATTCTTGGAAAAGGTATCCTCACGCCTAACGAGATTTGGTCTGCTGAAAAAATGAAGGTAAGGAACTTCATCAAAGAAGTCATACCTTCTTGGGGTGAAATGCAAAGTCTGGGTGCGACTATCACTGATACCCATAGTGATGGAACGAACTGACAGTGCATAAAAATTAACGCGGAGTATACCACAATATATCTAACTAATGGTAGCAGTGGTCATAGGCTCCTACAGGAAAAAAAAAACCCGTGGTTCAAGGGGTTGGATGTAGGTCGGGATTTCATTTGCGTGATGTCCCGGCTTATGTCCAATCACTATAGATTTGACGCGCATCTCCGTCGTGTTGGGCTCGGGGAAAGTGGTATCTGTGCCTGTGGTGAAGGTTATCACGACATAGAGCATGTGGTTTGGTCATGCCCTGTACACCGTGACGCCAGGTCTAAATCAATAGCTTCCCTGCAGGCCGAAAGTAGGCAGCCGGCTGTTCCTGTTCGTGATGTCTTGGCGAGCCGTGACCTATCCTACATGTCCCTTGTATACGTTTTCCTGAAATCCATCCACGCCCCAGTTTAATCCTATTCCCTTCCGCCTACATCCAACCAAACGACAAGAACACGTTAAGACCCCGGATCCGGAAACAGCAACTAGACCCGCACGATATCCTCAGGTCCCGAGGGAGAAAACCCAATATGCCAGTCCGTAATATCTTGGCCCAGCAGCGGAACATATTCAATAGGCTGCTTACCTATGGCGATAGAAAACCATCAAACAACAAATCAGTGCTTTTAATGCAAAACATTCTAGCTTTAAGTTAGATTTAGTTTCAGCTCGTAGTCGGCAGCGAGGATAAAAAATTTGCTTTTAGTTATTAAGATACTTTAGAAAGTAAGCTACCAGGTATAATTGGCGCCGTTAAACATTAAATTGTATTTGTGCCGTGTCAAATAAATTATAGATGAAGAAAAAAAAATGGCATAAACCAATTTATCGGCTCAAATAAAGATTTCATACAGTTTTGTAATTTTTATGCGTTTTTTTAAGATAAACCAAATTCTTAAGAAATCACCCTTTAAAAGCAAAATTGTTCTAGCTTTGTACATGGTAAGCCTAAAACCTAAATTTCAGTCGCTTTACACGAGAACGAGAATTTATAGT
This sequence comes from Wyeomyia smithii, assembly GCF_029784165.1. Taxonomy (NCBI): domain Eukaryota; kingdom Metazoa; phylum Arthropoda; class Insecta; order Diptera; family Culicidae; genus Wyeomyia; species Wyeomyia smithii. The sequence goes on along the minus strand of NC_073694.1, from coordinate 151,826,561 downwards.
TTCGCACTTTACTATGCAACTTTTTCGATCTGCTCAAAATATCGCCCTTTCTTTTTGCGCCTTATTTAGATCTGCTCGACAGTATCGCCCTTTACTATGCGTCTTATTTTCATCTAGTCGACAGTATCGCCCTTTACTATACGCCGTGTTTACGTTATTGTATTGGAATACGCCCTTTGCTTTTAATGTTTATTTTTTTGACAACTTTGATTAAGCCCATTCATCAAGACCAGAGTCTATGTATATATAGAGTCGCGCGAAGAGAAAATCTGTCGTTTCGGCAACACAGTTTTTGTGCCGTTTGTTGCCAAGAACTATACAGTTCTGTTTTTCACCATGCATAAGCGAATATCATTTTTTGAAATTCTTCACAAGGTACACAGTTTTGAAAGATTACACCGGTGATGTTTTGTTAAATTTAAGTGAACCAGTGTACAGGTTTTATGTTGGATTCAAATGTGTAAGTAAAACTAAGTATTCTTTATTACGCTCAATTACAACACTCCCAGCAAACAATTTTGTTGGATAACGGCTTGTTAAACTATAGTTCAATCGAAATCTACTGAATAATAGCTTATTAAGCTGTAAATCAACAAAATTGCTTGTTGGGCTTTGCATCCACTCCTAACTAGAGACTGTGTTATAAAGAGATACGCAAAGAGAAAAGCAGTAAATATGGCAACCCTTTGCTAATATTCTATTCCAAGCAATTCTGGCAACCACATTTAATTTCGCATGACTTTTCATACGCACTAGAAAGTGTAATAAAATTCCGAAACTTTGTAAGGATATATAACTGAGTTTCAAAGCTTGTTTATACATTTTTTTAATTTCCAATGCATTACTCATAATACAAGCATAACAAACACATTTTCCGTTCAAACCATAACTGCACGTGGTTCACAACAATTATACTGATTACAATACACATTCTGTACGAAAAGTAACACTCCTGAGTTTGTTTACTTTGCACACTTGGAGCCTCGATTTGACGGTTCACTTGGAGTTTTCGACCTCACTCTTTGCGTATCTGTTCATAACACCGTCTGTACTCCTAACATTATCACCTTGTTTATTTACATTGCTCGATTGGTACCCTCGTTTGACACTGATTTGGTTCCTTTGGTTTCATCTTTGCGGGACTCTTATTATAAACATAGACTCTGATCAAGACGAAGTCAAGTGTCGCCTTTTACCAACGTAAACAACAAAAAGGGCGCATTCCTCATTCTATTTCGTTTTGATATAAAGTAGATTTCGACCCTAACAAACATCGTACTTTTTAATAGTTAGAAAAGAGATATATTAATGTCAATCTATTGAATGACATGGGCGAACTGTCGTTCGATGGATTTCGAGCAGTTCAATTGATGTTTGAAAACCCGAAGGGCAACGATAAAACATTTGTATACGCTCAATAGATATTTTCCGTTCAACAATAACAGTTGGTGGGCACCATTTCGCTAATTCGATAATCGCTAATTAGCGACGCAAATATTCAGTTAGCGATTTCGCCTGGTTAGCACCTGGACCTGGTTAGCAAACTGCTAGCGTCGCTAAAATTCTGACCTTCGAAACGCTAATCGCTAATTCGCTAATTTTATAAAGAAAAACAATTTTCAAAAACTGTGAGTTACTTCACTGCGAAAGTTACTTTTGAAACGTATGTTTCATTCAAACAACCCATTTAGCCATGATGGCGGACGATATTATGCGAAGTTCGTAATAAATGACCCACCCTTTTAACAACTCTGCTCACGTCAGTTTGAAGTCTTCATATATTTGTAGAGCAACTCATCTACTTCCATCGATTTTCTTGATTGACTTTTCATTTGTTTAATGGTTCAGCTAAAGTAACTATTTCCAACGTGGTTTTCATTTAAAAAGCTAGATTAGATTCTCCGCTATCAAATGGTGTAAAGAACATTTCGTGAAACTTGTTTAGTAAGCCGTGGTGGTTGAAAGAAACCGATTGATCAAAGCAGATAGGCACTTTTGATATGTTGCTCTACATTTTATCAAAAGAAAAATATATCTGGCAACATTTGTGTCGCCAATTTTTCAGAAATCCCAAATCTGACATGAGCAGAGAGATTCACATATTACGAATACGCATCATAGCGACCGTCATTATGGTGCGTAAAAAGCTGAATACCTACTATATTTTTATATCATTTGAAAAAGATGCGTTTTTGAGCAAATGTTTTTTTTTGTTGAGCAAAAACATGTTTTTTTTTAAATATCGTCGTTCTTCGATTTTTAAACAAAGAATCAAAAACTGCTCGACATGCCTTAAATGACAGTTCGCCCATGTACGATATAGTCCTTTTTACGTACGAATGTGTTAGTGCCATTAGTTGAGGAAAATATTTACAAATAGCTGTTTTGTTTGCAATGCTATGTTCTTAGCAGCTGGACAATTATTTAGTTGAACACTTATTATATGTTTCAAACTTGTTTCTGAATGAACTTTTTCATTCGTGATCAGAAATCGAAAGAAGCGGCTGGACATAATCGACCAAAAATGTTAAAAAGTGATAAAAGTCGAAGCAACCCCGCATAATCAATGGGGTCCTAAAGTTTTTAACGGTTTTCTGATTTTTATATATCAGCTGGAAGAGTGCAATTTTCTGAGCAAAACGTGATTTCTAAAAAATGTTTATCACTTTCCTTTGATTTTTAAATGAAGGATAAAAATCGGCACGAAATGCCTTAAATGACTTTCTCTCATATACCGTACATGGGCGAAACGACATCTAAGACCATTCGAGCAGTTTTTTTTATTCTTCATTTAAAAATCGAAGGAAAACGATAAACGTTTTTTTTTGAAAATCACGTTTTGCTCAGGAAACGCGGCTTTTTCAAATGATATATAAAAACCGGTATAGCTTTAGGACCCAATTACCATAAACGGATGATAATCCATATGGTTCAACGATAACCCATACAGTCGGGACTATATCCCGAACTAGTTGTTAGTAAAAACATCATGTCAAGAATAACAATGGGCGATCTTTGAACAAAAATCGATTCTCCTGCATCGATTAATCAAAATCAATAAAATCGATTCATAAGAAAATCGAGCCTGAAAAATCGATTTAACAAAAAATCGGTTTTTGTTCGGTATAAGCTTTTTACGACTTTTTTTGGTTATATAAATGGAGATTTTGTTTTGTTTGCGTTTTCTGGTTTATTAATCATGTTCATCGAGTTTTCGTACACAACATCTACTAACGATACGGCTCTTTTAGTTTATTGCCATCTCCTTTAACCGCGTGTACTCTTAGCTTTTTTTTCTACTAAAAGTTTTCGTTGTCGCTCATCCCATAGACCATTCCACGAGACGTTCGGGAATTTGATTCATGAACGAAATTTTGACAGAAAGTTTGGAACCGCTGACATAATGCACGTGAAAGCATCAAGAACATCAGCAGGATTCGTGACACCTGTCAGTTCGTGAAATGGTCTATTGTTTCGGATGCACTAAGAGCAATCCAAACCTGTATACAGTCAGGTTTTTTTTTTACGCGGGGGATACGTACCTCGTAAAAAACGCATGAAAACCGCGGTAATTCGAAAATCCGCGTAAAAAAATGCGCTCATTCAAAAATCCGCGTAAAAAAAACCTCGCTAATTTAAAAATCCGCGTAAAAAAACACTTTTTTTTAAATCCGCATAAAGTAGTCCAGCAAGAAGGGCTTTAGAAAAAACCCGAGACGCTCTAGAACCAGTATTTAAAATTGTCCTCTTTGACGGTCATTCCGGATCTTTCGGTGGGCGGAGGGTATTTTTTGGACTAAGTCTTTTACTAGATAAACACTTAAACGTTTCTGGTTCCAAACCCACATTAATTCGGAAATTCGCGAAAATTGTTTTGAATTAGCGCGGTGGCGCGTAAAAAAACGCGTTAATTCAAAAATCCGCGTAAAAACCCGCGTTAATTTAAAAATCCGCGTAAAAAACCGCGTTAACTCAAAAATCCGGGTAAAAAAACTCGTAAAAAAATCCGCGTATAAAAAAACCGCTTAAAAAACCTGACTCTAATTGGGTTGTTTAGTTATTCACGGATTTCCGATTTTTATATATCATCCAAAAGAGTGTAATTTTCTAAGCAAAACGTGATTTTTTGAAACTTTATATCATTTTCCTTCGGTTTTTAAATGAAAACTAAAAATTCGTTCTAAATCGTTACAATGACAGTTGGTAGATGGGCGAACTGTCATTGTAGCGGCTTCGAGCAGATTTCAAGAAGTTTTAAATCGTGATTTAAAAAGCGAAGGACAATGATAGAATTTTTTTTAAATCACGTTTTACTTGGAAAATTCAGATCATTCAGATGATATGAAGAACTGATATAGCTGAACAACCCAATTCATAAAAAAAATCGGAACATCCGCAGAACAAACTCAAATAAACAAAAATGGCGAGCGCGACACCATGCAGAACAGGATACAGCACGGCATATACACGACCATTCAATTCAACTTTTGCAATATTTGAGTTAACGAATACCCCGCTACTCATAGTTGAAAAATAAGCGCATATGCCTTTTCCACCTAAATCAAAAAATTGGTGCTTGATAGTAAACACCCACAACGATAGTAAACAACGTCCCTACGGAAGCCAATTTTCAAAAAGTGCACTTGCAGAGGTAGCAAATATGAAATAATGTTGGCTAATATCCAAAATGGTAAATTCAATATCCAATGCAATGCAAAATTTCAGCTAAATCGGAATTCAGGAGTATTTGGTCTAAACTTCACTTTCTCGACTTATGAAGAAAAGCACAGTTTGTAATAGTTTTTTTTTGTGCCAAATGTCTTATGCCTTGTTCACACTATAGCAGATATCACGTGATATCGCGTATCTTGAAACATACATACATCTAGTTTCACGGAAAATTTGGAGTATGGGATTTGAAATCAAGATGGGCTCTATTACATCATGTGAACTGGTCATTAGAAATGTCGAAAACGTCGAGGTCGGGTGTTATCCAAAATTGAAATTTTGCTAACTGTTCGTGAAGGCAAAATTTTGAACACAACTTTTAAATAAAACTGTCAAAGTCAATTTCCATTGCCACCCCAATGTACACCAATCAGATAGTAATGATTGTATACAATATATGTCAAACTTTCGAGACGGTCTTGTGGTCTGGTAATTTATATTCAGTTCGAGGTGCAAACTTGTCTCGTCGTTCTTTTCATCCTCGCTAGTGATGGGCGAACGGCTCACGAGCCGTTCATACGAACCGGTTCTTAGGAAAGAGCGAAAGAACGAACGGCTCACGAAAAAGAACCACGGTTCTTTGGGCGCTCCAGAACTGTTTGGTTCGCGTGAACCCGAAGTTTGCTGAGACAACACGAACTGTCAACGCTCGTGAATCATTGTGAACCATGAGTCGGTTTAGAGCCGCTCTTGCAAAAGAGCCCTTTAACCCACCCCTAATCCTTGATATATTTCACAACGCATGCGTATTAGCCAAATTTCATACGGGTTTGTCTATTGATGTCGCGTTTACAAAGGCAAAAAATGGTTACTGCGTTAAAAATACTTGAGGGACTTAATTTGGCTGCGGATTGTTCTTTTTCAACTCGACGACAAGGTTATCCAGCTTCCCTGACCTACAGAAAACGTTAAAATGGGCTGCGTGCACTATACGCCATTACCGTTCGTGAAAAGCTGGATATGCTGGATATGGGGGTGGTGACATACTCATGAAAAAAGTTGTCATGGACGTAGACAATTGTTTGAACCAACAAAAACATTTGAAATGCGTTTTTCTCGGTTTCATGTCTATTGAATTTTAGCCCATTCTTCAACTATGGACATCCCGGTAAAAAATTGACACATTTTTCAGATCAGTGTCCGAATTCCGAGCACACACTTTTTCGGAGAGAAGAAAAAAATTTCGTATACTATCAATAAAGAAATTTTCTTCTGTTAAAAAAAAAGTGTTCTCGGAACTTGGCCGCAGATTACGTTAGCAACAATAAATGCAATCACTATTGTTTACAATCCGTTTTGCACACATTTATTTTTCAGGCGGAAAAAAACGATCTTGCCATCCAAAGGATCGATTCAGCAGAAGATCGCGCGCAGAGAAATCGATTCAAAAAATCGATAAATCGACTAAAAAGATCGATTTTGCAGAAATCGGATCGATCTTGCCCATTGCTAGTCAAAATGACTGGCATCTCTGGATCGATCCCATACAAATGACAAGCGTCAAATCAAACAGCGCACTCCATCCAATAAAGATGGAAGTTTGCTATGAAAGTGCTGGTAATTGCATCGCTGCGAAGACAGAGTGTGTGTATGCGGTAGTCCAGCTGGAGCGTTCGGCTCGTATTCGCATCGCCAGCACACACACTAGCATGCGTCAGTGCCACTTTTACTCAAAAGACTGCGCTGACAAAACTGTCGCTCAATCTCAGGCAGAGTTCCCAGTCTTCTTGATATAGTGTTTTTGTTGTTAGGCACGTTTTATGGTTATTGATTATGCGGGACGAGCTGCGATGATTTACAGTTTGGAGGAAACAAATGAGAGAACTGTAGTTTGACGATCGAGCAGTTTTTTGACGTTGACTAACGTCTATGTCGAAGCTAGGTACCTGAATTTGAAAATCTAGTAATTCAACCAGAGAAAACCGGGGAAAAGTGGTCAGGTTTTGAGCGCTTATTTTGCAGTCATCTATAGTTAGGTTTTCGAGGTTTTGGCATCAATCGATCAGAAATTCTTTTACGGTTAAATTTATGTAACAAAAACAAACTATTGTTCGAGATACACTATTGAAAAATTGGTGATAATAATGGATTGTCAAAATCATACCGCACAGCCAATCACTTCCTCTCTTCCCAAGCACAGTCGACACTAACGGATACAATCGATCTAACTTTGTTGTTATTGTTGTTGTCACTTTCTGTTTCCGATGTTTATTTGCGTTCCTTGTCAATCCATTCTCTATGTAGCCCTCCTTCTTTTTAACTAACTGACGAAGCCTTGGTATAAAACGTACCTTTCGAACATTTCACCCCATCAGTTTCATTACTAAACCGTACCAATTACATACGGACGCTAGGTGTTAGCAGCTGAAAGGAGGAAAAACAAATAGTACCGGTCATCTCGTGCCGGTTTCACCCGTAATGCTGGTGGCTGTAAGTAATATATGGCTACTGCAAAATACTAAAATGACTGGAATTCTGGACGGACTAACCAGTAAATGAGAATAATCGGCAACTGGCACCTTTTGGTGCCTCGAAGTTTTATAATAGAAGCGGTTAATTGAATTTTATGTTTTACAAAATGCTGTTGCTAGCGGAAAAAATCTTGCAAAAATGCATGTTTGTGCTGGTGTCAATATTACGACAGCGGCCGTCACAGCTTTCAAGAAAAAATTTTTCCTTACCATTCCATCATCTACTTAGCTCCTCCTTCTTTCTAATTATCTGACGAAGCCTTGGTATAAAACGTACCGTTCGAACATTTCACCCCATCAGTTTTATTACTAAACCGTACCGGTTACATACGGACGCTAGGTGTTAGCAGCTGAAAGGAGGAAAAACAAAATAGTACCGGTCATCTCGTGCCGGTTTCACCCGTAATGCTGGTGGCTACTGCAAAATACTAAAATGGCTGGAGTTCTGGACGGAATAACCAGTAAACAAGAATAATCGGCAACTGGCACCTTTTGGTGCCTCGTAGTTTTATAATAAAAGCGGTTAATTGTTTTTTTTAAGGGGGGGATTTGTTAGTAGCTTAAGTATTTATGATAAATATTAGTAAATAATGAGTATGTGTCCAACCACAAATGGTGACTTCGCAACACTGTTAGAAATTTGTAATTTTAATTGTTAGGATTTGTTTGCTTTCGCAATTAGGACTTATCATTCGTAGGGATTTAAACCTACTTGTCAGAATAGAGGAAGTAAACTTACAACTAACTTAATTGCTAACTTATTGGCTATAAAGAGATGAGGATTGCAACGATTTTTGTCGAAGAAAATTGTTAATAATTTTATTTGACATAGCTTGTAATGGTTCAACACCAGTAAGTCTATGTAATTCGAGTGTACCAAACCAAGGAGGACGCTTCAAAATCATTTTCAGAATTTCATTCTGAATCCTTTGGAGCGTTTTCTTCCTTGTTGAACAGCAACTTGACCAGATCGGTACAGCATAAAGCATTGCTGGTCCTAAAATTTGTTTGTAAATCAAAAGTTTGTTCTTTAAACAAAGTTTAGAATTCCTGTTAATGAGAGGATATAAACATCTCGTATATTTGATGCACTTGGCTTGTATACTCTCAATATGCTCTTTGAAAATGAGTTTTTTATCATAAATTAGTCCCAAGTACTTAACCTTGTCAGACCAACTTAAAATAACCCCATTCATCTTGACAACGTGATTATTGTTTGGCTTGAGGAAAGAAGCCCTAGGCTTATGCGGAAAAATTATCATTTGAGTTTTAGAAGCATTGGGAGAGATTTTTCACTTTTGCAAGTAGGAAGAAAAAATATCTAAACTTTTCTGCAATCGACTGCATATGACATAGGGAACCTATATATTAGAGAAATGACAAGACACTCACCGTTAAGGCAACTGTCAACATCAAAACGGATAACGGCAATGCAAAATTATACAGATCGCCCGTTTTGATGTTGACAGTTGCCTTAACGGTGAGTGTCTCGGCGTCTCTCTGGTGTATAGGCTAACTAATATGACACGAAGACTTTTTCCTTTTACGGAAATGCTTGTGTCATCGCAGAACAATGACTTTGTGCATCCTGGAGGCAAATCAGGAAGATCTGAAGTGAATATTTTGTACAGGACTGGACCCAATACTGAACCTGCTCTGACAGGAAATCTATCAGATTTTGAATTCTGATAGACAACTTGCAGAGTTCGATCAGTAAGATAATTTTTTAAAATTTTGTTTAGGAAAATTGGAAAATTAAAAGTTTGCAATTTCGCAATCAAACCTTTATGCCAAACACTGTCGAATGCTTTTTCTATGTCTAAAAGAGCAGCTCCAGTGGAGAAGCGGTTGATTGAATTTTCTGTTTTACAAAATGCTGCTGCTAGCGGAAAAAACCTTGCAAAAATACATGTTTGTGCTGGTGTTAATATTACGACAGCGGCCGGCGCAGCTTTCAAGAAAACATTTTTTCCTTACCATTCCATCATCTACTTAGCTCCTCCTTTCTTTCTAATTATCTGACGGAGCCTTGGTATAAAACGTATCGTTCGAACATTTCACCCCATCAGTTTTATTACTAAACCGTACCGGTTACATACGGACGCTAGGTGTTAGCAGCTGAAGGGAGGAAAAACAAAATAGTACCGTTCATCTCGTGCCGGTTTCACCCGTAATGCTGGTGACTACTGCAAAAAACTAAAATGGCTGGAATTCTGGACGGACTAACCAGTAAACAAGAATAATCGGCAACTGGCACCTTTTGGTGCCTTGAAGTTTTGTAAAAGAAGCGTTGCATTTCCCTCTACTATTTGTTTTATTGGAATATAAGAATACGGTAGTCAACGTCATGCAGTCGTGTCTTGAATACCACCCTCCTACTATTATTCTTCCTCTAAAAATCGAACGACTGCAATATACATTTTCTGAAAATCACGTTGTGTTCAGAAAATTACCCTCTTTCGGCTGATACATAAAAATCAGGAAACCGTGTAAAACTTCAAGACCCTTACTCAATCGTCTTAACTACCTAGAACTTACCACAAACAAACAGCGTACCACTACCATCAAAATTCTAAGAAAACTGTGGTTCCGACTAACTTGTGCGACATCACTGGACATATTCCGCAAAAAAAAAACTTTCAGCTTTTCTGCTGAATTTGGTAGCACGGTGCTCGAATACTGTCAACTGAGTTCAAAGGAAAAGGCACATCAGCGCCACCACCGCTGATTTGAAATGACCGTTATTTTGATCCACATGAAAACCCTTGATACGTCTGTTTGTCTGTGTCCTTACCAAGGATGGAAAAACTCGTATCGCATAACAATCATTCGGGTATCATTTCTGAACGTGCTATTTATAAGCTTTCAATCCTAGCAAACCATCGCTATTGAAAGTTACATTCTCAAGCTTGCAAGAGACAACCTAGAGCAAAGAAATATATGGTAGCTTTCTTTGATGATTTTGTTTCAGTATTGCCTGCTTTAGGCGGAGCGAGCAACATATAGCGAGTGTTTCACGAAAGAATCGTAAACGATTGCACTCAAGCGATCGCAATGATTCTTTCAAATGTTGGTTGCTTGTAGGCGTAATTCGGCTACTCCACGTCGTGCTTTCACCGTGATATACCACGATGATTCTTGGTGATTTCAAGTATCAGATGCTAATGCACCATGCTACAATTTCCGTAAGCATTGATGATACCTATTTGCTCCGGCAAGCAAACAATTGAACGCAATCTAACGTTCATTTGGATTCATAATTTTGTATCACTGGCGATAATATCTCAAAGCTTCTCGCGATAATGTTGAGTGCAAGTGAAATTGGATACAATAAATACTATCGTGTTTGAATCATTCAGTCTCCTTCTATGGTATTCGGAACTGTTAGAAGCGAAAAACAATCAGCAGCGTTTCTATGGAAAACTTGTACGTGAGTGGAAATAGTTGAACGATAACTGATAAATCAAAGAACACATTTGCATGAAATATTGCTAGTGAGTGAACTTTTACATGCTTGGTCCTTACGACACAGGTACAAGCAGAATGGGGTTCTAATTACTGAAGAACAAGCACATTGTGATAACTGACTACACTTTTTCTGTACTGGACTACACCCGAAATAGGCAGGGTGTATTTTTGGGAGTTACCAACACACTCACACGTATGTATCAAAACTGGTTTGTTTTGGTTCTCGTTCCACGTGGTAAAGTGTCAGGTAATTTTTTTTTCAGCACATTTACGAGATGGAAAAATGAAATGGAAACGAGACAAAAAGACGATGGCTATAATGACTAAAACAAAACAAATTGTCAGCTTTCTTTATTATTACGCATACCAATGCAACTACCCTGAAAAAGTTTTTTTTTGCTGAGAAGTGTAGTCCGGGACGGTGTAGCTACACCGCGAAAACGAATTTGGAATTCGACATGAGAAACTTTTACAGCTCTCGGGAGCCAAGCATTGTATTGTAAGTATTGTAAAATCTGATCCCACAGTGTGCAAATGTAACACAATTAGCGATGCAGATATTTTGAAAAGCTTTGCCAAAGATGTATATATACATCTATAGACCTATTTACATACGATTGTGTTAGTGCCACCCGTTGAGGAAAACATGTTAAACAAATCGCTGTTTTGTTAGCAATGCTACGTTTTGAACAGCTGGAAAAATTTTCAGTTGAACACTTATTTTATGTTTGAAATTCGGTTCTGAATAAACTTTTCACCCGTGACTAGGAATCCAAAGTAGCTGGTGAACGTAGTCGGCAAAATAAGAAAAAGTGTTAAAAAATTGTGAACATCGAGGTGCGATGATTTACATTTTGGATACACGTTTACAAGTGTGCGCAGGTGAAAAATCACTTATCTCTAAGATATTATACTTCTCTGATATGATACTTCTCGTTCTCGCAGCAAATTTTATAAAGTCTTATTTTTTTTATTTTGAATTTTATCATACAACCTAAGCCTTCGAAAAGAATAATGTTTCCGACTACACTCTGAAAATACAAAATTCTCAAATGTCGTGGGAAACCTTCATTTTCAGATAATGCATTTGAGATAGAATTAAATTGACAACTTTCATCAATAGTTATATTTTTCTCCTGTGTAATTCTGAACTATTATCTTTTGAGAGCAGGTTTGTAGACTTTTGCTACAATTCGTATAAAATACTTGATGCTGATTCATAACTCTGGGTCCTGCGATTTTGGAAAATAAAGCAAATGTGGTATTCAAACCTGGATTATGGGGAATTAAAAAATTAGAACATTGAACAACAATGTTCTAATTTTTTAACAATATTGAACCAACTTACATATTTGCTGTTCTAGTATGAAATCAGCATCATTGTTATCTATTACCACAGATAACAGATATCCAAGCTAGAACAAAAAACTCTCGAAATCGTGTGAATGATTTCAAATTCTTACTCGTTTGGAATGCTAACGACATCTTTCTGCAATTTGCGACTTTAACCACTTCAGCGATGGCAGCGCTGGATTATAGTCAAAGCTGCCAGACGCATGAAAATTCACAAATAGTAGAGTCGCTGTTTTTGCAACGATATAGCACTGTTTTTGTGAGGTTTGTGTATTGTATTTTTTCATATGAACACTAAAACAAACAAATTTATCGCAAATATTAACTGGGATTGAATAATATTGTCGATTATGTACAAATTACGACTGCTCAAAATTTCTTCATTAAGAAACGGCAACGCTTTTTGTTGCAATAATAACGATAAGAGCTGGAAAACTATCGATTTTGTCCAATCATTGACCACTAAGTGTTCTGAGCGCCACCATACTGCGTATTGCGACATGCTAAAAAACCGTTGCGTCTTTTTACACATGAGGCAAAATTAGCTTGGATATCTGCTATCTGTGCTATTACTGTTTCCCCATGTTCGATTATTTCGAAAAAAAAAATTGCTAGAGGCCAGCATTTAAAAATTGGTTTGTGATCGAAATAATAAGACTTATATACTGCAGTGACAATATCCATAATATATGCGAAAACCACGTCAAGCTTTAATTCAATGATCGTCTTTGGTTCACCCTCTGAAAACTATCTTTTAAAATTATTTCATTCATTATTGAAATTGAACTTACGTTGGTATACGATTTGTGATTTACTGACCTATATACTATAAATAGTACAGTGATTACTCGATTGTATCTCACCCTGATGATTTTTGGCGTGATAAAATAGGAAAAGTGATAAAATCGGGACATTTTTTAAATTTTATTTTTTTTATTGAAGATGTTAAATCGATAACTAAATACGTAAAATCAGCGATTTTAATTTTTTTTTTGGAAAATTTATCTGTACAAACATATGAAAAAAGCTGCAGTTGTTTTTTCATAAATCGATATATCTGAATAATGACAAAAGATAGAGAAAAGTTGTCAAGGGATGAATTTGAGAAAACTGTCTGAGCTTTTATAAAAACTATTTAAAAAATTCAATTTGAGATCCTGTACTGAAAAAAAAAATTCAAAAACAAAAAGTGACTATAAAAACCTAAATTAATCCACCTAGCGGTCAGATCCAGCCTTTCTCATTCAACTTTTTATTTGTAAAAACAGATTTACATGAACGCTTCAATCCAATAAATGTATATTCACTCCTTAGGTTCTAAAATATTGATGTTGTAATCTATACATATAAAAATGCAGTCCGGTCTGTCTGTCTGTCTGATCCATATAGGCTCGTAAACTACCAAACCGATCGACGTGAAAATTTGTATGTAGGGGTTTTTGGTGCCGATAAGGGTTCCTATGATAGTTTGAGACCTCTCCCTCTTCTGGAAGGGAGGGGTCCCATACAAATGAAACATAAATTTCTGCACAACTCAAGAACAAACCAAGCAAATGAAACCGAATTTGGCATGTGGATGTTTTAAGGGATAACTAATATGTCCATAATAGTTAGATGAAACACAAATTTGTGCACATCTCGAGAACTAATCAACCAAATGGAACAAAGTTTGGCAGGTAAATGTTTTTAGTGGTAACAAATAAGTACATAATGGTTTACCCGAATCCCTCTTCTACAAGGGAGGGGTCCCATAAAAATGAAACACAAATTTCGCATAGTTCAAGAATCAATCAAGAAAATACAACCAAATTTGGTATGTGAATGGTTTTAGAGGTAACAAATTTGTCCATAATGGTTCGACGCCCCTCCCTCTTCTGGAAGTACATATTTCTTCACAAATTTCTGCACATCTCGCGAACTAATCAACTAAATGGAACCATATTGGCAGGTGAATGTTTTTAGTGGTAACAAATATGTTCCATAATCGACCTCAGACAACATTTTGGATTGTAAGATGGCAACTTCCGGTTTCTGGAAAACAGCCAAAAATGGCCGATTTCTACCCAATATAATAATATCCGGATCTTGAATAATACACAGGAGCTAAAATCGACCACAGATAGCATTTTAAATTCTAAGATGGCGACTTCCGGTTCTGAAAACAGCTGATATATGTTTATGTTTTTTTACACCCAATATGAGTTTTTCTTTAAGCAGTTTGCCGTTCAAAATCCAGAAATTGTCTCCAAATGCCATTATGAAATCCAAAATGGCGACTTCCGGTGTCGGAAAAACAGCGCAAACGACCAAATACCACCCAATATGGGTATTTCCGGAGCCGTAATGATGCACTGGAGCCACAAATCGCTTTCAGACAACATTTTGAATTGTAAGATGGCAACTTCCGGTTCCTGGAAAACAGCCTGAAATGGACGATTCCCACTGAAGATGAGTATTTCTGGAACCAGAAAGATGCACAGAAGCTAAAAATTGATCACAGACACAGTCTTGAATTTTAAGATGGTGACTTCCGGTGTCTGGCAAACAGCCGGAAATGACCAAATACCATTCAATATGAATGTTTTCGGAACCAGAATTACGCCCAGATGACAGAAATTGATTTCGCAGGCAATTTTAAAGTCCAGAATGACGACTTTCGGCTTCTGAAAAACAGTCCAAAGTGACCAAATATCACCCAATATGAGTTTTTCTTTAACCAGTATCCTAAATACCATTTTGAAATACAAGATGGCGACTACCGGTTTGTGAAAAACAGCCTAAAATACTATCCAATATGAGTATCTCTGGAACCAGAATGATGCAAGGAGCTAACAATTGTCCTCAGGCACCATTTTGAATTGCTAAATGGCAACTTCTAGGCAACAGTAGGAAATGACCGAATAATGAATTTAAAGACGACCACTTTAATTTTTGGAAAACAACCTAAATAACTAAATACCGCCAAATATGGGTATTTCCGGTGTCAGATTGATGCCAGAAAATCTGCTGAAAATGACCGAATACCACTCAATATAAATATATTGAGAGTTAAAGCGATGTACACAAGCCAACAGTCGAGGATGTTGTCATTTCGATTAAATCCAATCATTTCAAACGTGTTGTTATTTGACTTCGATCATATCCTATGGGCGATTGGTTAAGCATTTGCAGACTTTAAACACATCGCAAGGAATCAATGAATTTGGAACGTTCAAATAGTACGATATCACATTTAAATTATGTTGAGGCCACATATATCGATCAAAGCAGGTATAGTTTTTAATAGTCTTTGAATTTCTTTTCTTTCCATAACTTTTGAGCCACATATCAAATTTTTATGAAGTTTGTTATTTGTGGGTTTGAGAGATGACTCGTTCGTATGACACTAGTAATGTTCGAATAAGTCATGTACTCTTTGAGATAATAGACTTTCGTTGTATTGTTAACAATTTAATACATAACAGTTGCTTAAGTTCGATTATAATCAAATGAAACGGGAACGTATAGGGCAGCCAAACTTTGAAACCACGTGTTCAATCATAATTCATCAGTTAACCCTTAACTAGCCCGCTCATCTGATATCAATATTGATTAAATCGGTTGTGTAGTTTCTGAGATAATGAAGTTTCGTGATTTTCACAAGTCGGTACATTACAGATGAAGTTACAGTTCGATTACAGTAAAATTCAATAGGGTCTTCTGAAGCAGCTAGACCATTCATTTGATACTAATTTTGTGGAAATCGGGTTAGCCATCTCTGAGAAAAGTGAGTGAGTCCAAGTAGTCATCGGAATATGTTCCTTTGAATAGCTGGATTTCACATTTTTAAACATAACAGGCAAACTAATAGTCCGATTGCAAAACAAATCGATAGGGTCTTATGGGGCAACTAGACCTTCCATTTGACACTGATTTTATGAAAATCGGTTCAGCCATCTCTGAGAAACATGAGTGAGATTAAATAGTCTTCAGAACAAGTTTCTTTTCATAACTTTTGAACAACATGTTCAATCTTTATGAAATTCTAAAGTTAAAGGTATTTCAGGTAGCCCGTTCTTTTGAGACCAATTTTGTTCAAATCGGTTGTGTAGTTTTCGAGATAGTGATGTTTTATGATTTTTACTATTTGATACATAACCTCGAAACTAAAAATCCGATTACAATAAAATTGAATAGGGTCTTATGGGACAACAAGACCTTTCATTTGCAATTAATTTCATGAAAATCGGTCCAGCCGTCTCTGAGAAAAGTGAGTGAGAATAAAAATCTGCACATACACACACACACACACACACACACACACACACACACACACAAACACACATAGGTTTTTTATTCGTTCATGTTTTTGTTTGAATTGGTAAAATGAATTACTTGCTTTTTTGTAGCGCAGTACCATAAGCAAAATATTAGATGTTCTCACAACACTAAACTTTGCCGAAGACAGCATGCTGATATCTCTCACATATTGCAACCAGAAAAATCTCAAAATGTAAATAACGATTTTTAATACCTTCTCATAGAAAACTTTATGTTGCTTGCAATATGTAAGAGATAGAAACATGAGGGTTCGCCACAGAAGGCAGAATCACGAAAGGCAGAAGCACGAAAGGCAGAATCATGAAAGGCAGAACTCTATGACCGTGCACACAAGGCAGAATATTTCGAAAGGCAGAATTTCGAAGGGCACGAAAGGCAGAATCACTGATAGCAGAACCTGACTCACGATAGCCAAGTGCGTGATGGCAAATTGGTGCGAATCCTGGTCACGGTATCAAAGCTGCTACTCTACATTTATTATTTGATATTATTTGGTAACCAGACATAATAACTAGTCACACAGCAATGATCAGTTTTGATAGGGGGTGCAATTCAAGCCTAATTATTAGATCCGAAACGCGCAAACCGGTTTGGCTCAGCTCCTCAAGACTCTTATGGCATCGCGGAGAGTAATCTTTCGATGTTAGGTATAACTTACACTAGTCTCAACGGCTTGTTGGTTATAATTAACATAAAACAATTCATGCGGCGAAGACGCATAATCGAGGGCAAGGAATCGAGGCGGCACAAAGCCGCCGTGGTTTCCGCGGTCCGAGCCGGCCGCCGACCCGCCGTCGGAAGTGGCGGCCTCTCGCATACAAACAACTGATCTATTGGTTTTCTAGGATTATTTAAACAGGTTTTCTTTCCCTTAGTTAAGTCCGAACGAGCGGTAGCGAGTAAGGACAGCATACACTTGGACAATAGAGTCGGCCAAAGGCCGAGAGTGTGTGTTGTTTAAAAGAAAATAGACCATTCTTTGATTCTGCCATTCGTGCTCTTTGTGATTCTGCCATTCGTTATTCTGCCTTATGAAATATTCTGCCTTTCGTAATTCTGCTTTTCGTGAGTCTGCCTTTCGTGATTCTGCCTTTCAATTTTCTGCCTTTCGTAGGAGACCCAAACATGATGTCTTCTGTAAAGTTTTTTGTTTTGAGATCACCTAATACTTTGCCTAAGACACCAAGCGTCTATCTTTATCTAATGAAAAAGTAAATATTCTATCTCACTTTTAGGAGGATTGATCACTCAGCTTTCTACATCAAAAGATGCGTTTTCAAATATTTTGAAACTTCTCCGAACATATTATACGGTTATAATAAACATTTGTATCACTACTCAATTATTCGCACGAAAACAGCAAAATGTAACATTGTGCATCGGTTGAATTTTTAATGTAAACTGCATCCAGAATGATACACAGAATTATGAAAAATATCTTAAATATTTAAGCGTAATAGAAAATCAGTTCACCCTGACATTTTTTTAATGAAATGTTTTATGATGATAAAATCGGGTGAAAATGTGATAAAATCGGGGGCAGATAAAATCGGGTACAGATATAATCGGGTGATAACTGTATATTACTGTATATTACAAGTATATTACTATATACTTATATTATTAGTTAGTATAACAAAGGTTTCTGCACCAGTAGGTGGATTAATTAAGGTTTTTCAAGCAAAGAACAGACAAATACCAGCAGAGTCGTCAGGGTCATTTCCTAGAGCAGTGGTTCCCAACCGGTGGCCCGCGGCTGTGAGACAGAAAAACGTAACCTCATTAAATTTTTTTTTTTGGAGGGCTTGTAACAATTGAAAAAAAAAACTGAAAACTGCATATTTTACCCCATCCAGCCGAACACCTTTTTTGCGTTTTACCCTTTGCTAGAGTGCCTGTAAATATAGATATAGAATGGCGACACTGTCAAAATTGGAATAAAAATTATTATCCAATTGGGCAAACAAGCTATTAAACTCGTGCTGAGCCGCAAGGTTACAGAGTCCGCCTTGGTAAGCAGGTGGTCATGGGTTCGAATCTAAGTAGAATCAGGCCATTTGATTGCCAAAGGATTTTAGCATGGGTTTATTCTCAGGCTTTCCACCAAGTACCTTTCCTTGAATCTGAATTCTACAGTACCTCTGTTGACTCTCCTTCTAACAAAAATAAGTCCCTGTTATAATAAAACTGGTGTGAGTAACGTATGAAAGTTCTCTCCAGGCAATTGTAATTAGGCGATATTGTTAGGAGGGACAGGGGCTCGGTATAGTAAAGTAGTAAGCTTGAAACGAAAAGGTAAAACTTACACACAAGCACAGATATGAATGACAAGCGTATCACTTACATAAATAGTGATACTGCCAATAATATTAAAAGCGGAGTACAGAAAACACCTGGGCAATATCACAATAGATTTAATCTCTGGTCGCAGTGGTAAGTCCACACAGGAATAAAAAAACTCGCGCGTAGAAAAGGGAAAGGATGTTCAGTATTACCAGTGTACTTAGGATGGCATGGCGTCACTCCAATAGCAAATTTCTTTATTCCACTGTGTCAGGACAAATCTGTCGATGAATAAAGAAACTACATCGCAATTTACGACGCAAGTAAGAAAGAGATAATTGTTTACAAACTAAGCACGTGCGGTGCTGGGTTGAAGCTGACAAATTTCACGGTGCGCTTCCTGGGAGGGAGAAACGAATACTACACTCAAAACAAAGAACACGCACATGCGTCGTTTTCTGATAGCATGTAACTATTTTCTTGCTGTAATGCATGCATGACTCGAACGAAGTTTTTAGTAAAATCAGGAATGCTGAATGTGTAAATTTTACAGACTAATTTTTTAGTGTTTTTTTTTTCAATTTGCCGTTGTATAAATGTTGTTTTCAGAGTTTTGAGTTCGACCGTGATGAATTGGGTTGTTTAGCTATATCATTTTTTATGTCATATGAAAGAACTGCATTTTCTAAGCAAAACGTGATTTCCAAAAATTTTCTATCGTTGTCCTTCGCTTTTTAAATCACGATTAAAAACTGCTCGAAATCGCTACAATGACAGTTCGCCCATATACCAACTGTCATTGTAGCGATTTAGAGCGAATTTTTATTCTTCATTTAAAAATCGAAGAATGATTATATAAAGTTTTAAAAAATCGCGTTTTGCTTAGAAACTTACTCTCTATCAGATGGTATATAAAAATCAGAAATCCGTGAATAGTTAAACAACCCAACTGTATTGTAACCAAAGCCTTTACGTAAAAACAAACCAAAATATTTTGTTAAACGACAATGAATACAAAAATTTTTGCGATGAATATTTTTTCGAGCAACTCCCAGGTCAATACCAAGTCTAAATCGAGCGAAAAAAGAACAGGACTATGCTACACTCAAAATATTTATCACGTTCATTTTCACGTAGATTTTACGTGATTCTCATTTGAGTTCATCATGATCTGGTGGGATGATTTATCCTGTGAATATTATTCAGTAGACATATGCGTTTCATGTGATTTTCACGTAGAATTTAACTACCGGTTTTATAAAACGTATTAATTTCGATTGTGGTTTCCCAAATTCTTAAGAGAGAAATTAGATTTCAGAACTTTTTGAAATATGTTGCTAGATAAATCGCACGGGCATGCAAATTTCCAATTCGAAAATGGATTGAACGACATAAACACTGATAAATATTAAGACTTTCACCGTCGATAATTACTGTTAGCTGCTACTGTTTATGTTCAGGTAACTCCTGGATCTTTGAACTGAATCTGTACAGAATCTGTAAGCTAAAGATTCCATGTCGAATTATGGTTTTTCTAAATCTCACTCATTGGCAAGCCATCGATGAAATCAATTTTATGTTCAGAGACCGAATCACACAACAGCTTCGCCATTTTGATTCTTGTATATTTTCGCACGGAGAGTTCATTCTGTTTGACGTTGCCAAGTTCACGTAGATACTACGTGATAAAACATAGTATGCATGTGATTTTCACGTAGATGTTATGTTTGTCACATAAATAATGAAAACTGACAGAAAATGAATAAGTACAGGAAATTTCACGTAACAATAACGTGAAAAATATTTTGAGTGCATCGCTGTCAAATCTCATATATTTGCTGCGTATCCAACATCTCAACGGTCCGCGGTTCCCCTGACAGAAATGAAAAAAGTCCAGCAAAAATCCCATTTAACATGAATGTTTGCAGGAACTCTTCACGTTCTTCACTCTCACATTAGAAAGAGATAGCATGATGCTATCCCCTTGATAAAGAAGGGTTTTGACAGCAGTTAGGTTGCTTCCAGGTAAAAACGAGGTGAGCTGGTGGAATATCGAAATTCGCTATAATATTATCCAGGCACACTACCTTTTTTTCCCTTAGAGCAAGCCCACCAGTGGCTAAATTGAAGTTTCTAAAGCTAGTTTGGCAACTCCCACCATAACGCGGCAACCGCACCGGGCGTTGCTATGTTGGTTTGGGAAATAGCAAACCCCACCTCGGGTAGTAGCGAGTTATTAAATTCGGCAACGCGATAGCAACGAGCCGAATCGTTGCTATTTGATGAAATGTCAAACTGTTGTTTTTTTTTTGTGCTCGATAGTGAATGTTCGTAATAATATTACGAAGATGATGAGTGTTCCGAATGCGGACTCAATTGGTCGGCCTCAGCCTCGCTTGTTAAACACGTCGTAGGACGCAAGTGTCGGCGAGAACCACTACTCAATTTTATTTCCGATTGAGCTGAAATTTTGCATAGGGTGTTTTTTCGGGCAGGTAAATATTTTGTATAAGTTTTTTATTGAGATGATCGTTTTGGTTGGCATTTTGGTCTGCAACCTACACGATGTGGAAAGCTCAAATCCTCACAAGATTGGCCAATATTATTCAATAAACCTGGAAGGTTTAAGCAAATCTGCTCGGGACTATTTTCCCGTTTCGTTCGGTCGTTGTATAAAAACCCATTTTTCTCCTTTACCGCTGTTTCAATCTTCAAAAACAACCTAGGATGCGTTCGAAAGGGGCGTTGGAAATGGTCATCGGTATAGACCGTTGTTAAAACGCTGGATGGCACCTTCCTCCGTATGGCGGTCAATATTTGGCTATTTACTAGGCTGAGAGTCGCCCCGAAACTTTCCAAAAACCATTTTCTCAATCGCGTATAAAGAAATTTGTTTTGTGAAATCACTTTCTTCGTCACTATATTTAAGTTCTTTTTGGCGGCGAATTTTCAAATAATAATAGCAAATTGTGGGAACCGAGACAGCATGGAATACAGAATACAACTAATGACAGTTCGCTAGCTTTCAGTAGAATAGTCATATAGGCCAACGTTGCAACGTTGCCCAGTTTTACGGAATTACTTTAAATAAACATATAAGGATGAAAAAATTTATGTACGCACAAGTAAAAAAATCTGCAAAAGAATTATGTTATCGATAACTTGAGAGAACGGAAACGAAGTTAAAACAAAGTGACGTGAAATGGAGGGAACCTTTTCTAAAGTAGAAAGAACGTAGATCATTCCGGAAACGATTGACTGACGGGTAAGTTGGTTATTATTAGATCCGCAAAAAATATGCGAAATACATCACAAACAAACATTTTGCCAACGCTGGCTAGTGACGGTCTTCAGAAATTGGCCCTGACGACTCTGTTGATATTGGTTTGGTTTTTACTTGCGAAAGTGGAGGAGGGAAATATTTTTGCTTTTGTTTTCACACATGAATTGACAATTGCATATGAGAATTCGCGTAGGTGCGAACAGCCTTAAAAATCTCTTTTACTTGTGCCAGGGCCAATTGGCAACTGCCGGTGTGAAAAAGAAATAGTGGAATTGGTAATCCCCATTAGCAACGACCGGTGCGAAAATCGGTTGCTATCCAAAATAGCAACGGCCAGCGTTGTGAAAATAGCTACTCAAATGGCAACTCACCGGTGCGCTTGCTCTTAGAGCAAGCCCACCAGTGGCTAAATTGAAGTTTCTAAAGCTAGTTTGGCAACTCCCACCATAACGCGACAACCGCACCGGGCGTTACTATGTTGGTTTGGGAAATAGCAATCCCACCTCGGGTAGTATAGCGAGTTAATTAATTTGGCAACGCGATAGCAACGAGCCGAATCGTTGCTATTTAATGAAATATCAAACTGTTGTTTTTTTTTGTGCTCGATAGTGAATGTTCGTAATAATATTACGAAGATGATGAGTGTTTTGAATGCGGACTCAATTGGTCGGCCTTGGAAGACGAAGTGTTTTGCCTCGCTTGTTAAACACGTCGAAGGACGCAAGTGTCGGCATGAACCACTACTCAATTTTATTTCCGGTTGAGCTGAAATTTTGCACAGGGTGTTTTTTCGGGCAGGTAAACATTTTGTAAGGTTTTTTATTGAGATGACCATTTTGGTTGGCATTTCGGTCTGCAACCTAAACGATGCGGAAAGCTCAAATCCTCACAAGATTGGCCAATATTATTAAATAAACCTGGAAGGTTTAAGCAAATCTGCTCGGGAGTATTACTAACTATTTTCCCGTTTCGTTCGGTCGTTGTATAAAAAACCATTTTTCTCCTTTACCGCTGTTTCAATCTTCAAAAACAACCTAAGATGCGTTCGAAAGCGGCGTTGGGAATGGTCATCGGTATAGACCGTTGTTAAAACGCTGGATGGCACCTTCCTCCGTATGGCGGTTTTTTGGGTATTTACTAGGCTGAGAGTCGCCCCGAATCTTTCCAAAAACCATTTTCTTAATCGCGCATAAGGAAATTTGTTTTGCGAAATCACTTTCTTCATCACTAGACTGCCGCGCATAGCAAGTCAGTCCCATTTGCATTTTCAGTAAAATTGTGTTATTACGCGTAAATGGTAGCTAACAATGCATAGTTTCGTAACAATGGATGAGCTCATGAACATTGTTATGAAAAACTGGAAAACATCCAAACATATTGTCCCATCTCGAAAAAAGCAATGTTATAAAATCATATAAAAACGCGTTTTTCTCGGCTTGCTGAAAATGCAGGTGGGACTGACATGCTATTCGCGGCAGTAGAATCAATCAAATAATCGAAAACAATTTACGCGTTCTATATTTAAGTTCTTTTTGACGGCAAATTTTCAAATAATAATAGCAAACTGTGGGAACCGAGACAGCATGAAATACAGAATACAACTAATGACAGTTCGCCAGCTTTCAGTAGAATAGTCGTTTGAGCCAACGTCGCGGGACATGCCCAGTTTTACGGAATTACTTTAAATAAACATATAAAGATGAAAAAAATTATGTACGCACAAGTAAAAAAATCTGCAAAAGAATTATGCTATCGATAACTTGGGAGAACGGAAACAATGAAGTAGAAAGAACGTAGATCATTCCGGAAACGATTGACTGACGGATAAGTTGGTTATTACTAGATCCGCAAAATATATGCGAAATACATCACAAACAAAAATTTTGCCAACGCTGGCTAGTGACGGTCTTCAGAAATTGGCAACTGCCGGTGTGAAAAAGAAATAGTGGAATTGGTAATCCCCATTAGCAACGATTGGTGCGAAAATCGGTTGCTATCCAAAATAGCAACGGCGTTGTGAAAATAGCAACTCAAATGGCAACTCACCGGTGCGCTTGCTCTTAGATCCTCACCATTTTCAAAATTGACAGTGGTAGATTTCGTTAAATGAGGCAAAAAAAAGGTGAGGAGATAGCGAGAGAATAATGCTAAAGCTACAAGTATGCCAATCTAGTGTTTATGAAGACAATAATAAACTAAACTTTTTTTCTCTCCTTGTTTATAGCTTAGATCTATCGGTCCCTAAAGCTAAACTAAACTTAATGAGGCGTGGTCTCACACTCGATACACGAACCATGTTGTTCGATTCATGTTGTTTTTCAACCATGACGATGTTTTGGATGTACTGTCTTATGTTGACGAACTTTTTTTCCGCACCTTCATATGTTTCATTGAGTTTTGTTTTGATCGTGTTTCTGGCAAATGGTAAATCTAGGACTAAATAACCTCAACTATCTTCAAATGAAAACAAACACCTTGAAAAATCTGGGGTAAACCTCGAGAATTTATTGGATTCGACCGGCTGCACGAAAATGGGATGCTTTACAAAGGACTTTCCATCAAATCTAGTACTACAATTTTATTCTGCAGTCTGAACCGTTTAACATCGTGTTACTGCAAATAGAGCAGTTGCGTCTAATTTAAGATGTAACTGCACGTAAAGGTCCTCTAGATTTTCATTTATATGCGACCGGTACGTGATGGCTTCCAGTAACTGGAGGAATTACTTAACTGTATAGTCTGATTACTGATATAAAGGTAGTAAGCACAGACAACAAAATATTCCCTATGGTAAGTTTCTTTACAGAAGATCATCATACCGCGAACTTAGACGTAATATTGAAATCCAGAGTTCATTACTATGAGAAAAATACTACTCGGAGACTTCCCTCGATAGTTCGCCCGAAAAGAAATATTTAGGTATTTTTTTACAGAAGATCATCATACCGCGAACTTAGACATAGTACTGCAAAACCTGCTTGTTGTACTGAAGCTGTGTAGCTCACACTTAACAACGGAATGAATTGAGGGATTTCATAAAATTATAAAAAAAGAAATCTAAAATTGCAAGTTCGTTGTCGATGTTGAAATGATTCTAGTTGATGATTACATCACTCATGTTCATAACCCATATGTTATGAGCATGATTGATCACTTCAACCAACAAATTCCATGTATTCGGAATGCAAAAACGAACCGCAAACGTGTTGAGCCAACTGATTCAACAAAAAAGGCGCTCGTACATCAGATACTACTCTCGATGTTGAAGGTTTCAATCGGTTTATGACAAACGGATTGATAAATGATTCGGAGTAATATACAGTTACGCGTAGCGAATATCGCAACACAGTCAACGTTGCTTTGATAAAATGACAACCGTTAAAGTACATGACTGAAGCTGTTGTTTACCAACAATAGCACAGAATGGCTTTCAAATTTCTTGAAAATACAACGAAAAGTCAAAAAAGATGCTTCCTAGTCTTCTTTTCTGATGTCTGTGTTAGGAAAATGAGCCATTGCATCAGTTACATACTTAGCGTGTATAATTCAGTAATGGTTCTAGCATTTGCTACTTTTACAGTTGTGGATAAATGTCGCTAGCTGAAATTATGATTATATAACGGCGGAACGGTTTTTAATCTTATAAAGTGCTATTTAAGTTCTAGTAACAAAAATACCTAATTTCGTTTTGCGATTCTTTGAGAAGTTCCCAAATCATCGTACTTGCCATCGTACAGCTGCCCTCGCAGCTGGGATAAGCTATACTTTCGCTATAGCTATAGGAAAAAAATTAGAGCGAAAGTGCAACATCGGTTTGGCACTACCGAATAAAGACATTACAAATATACTACTTACCCATCACTGTCTGAGCCCCGTTCCAAATACACAATCTAAAACACCAAGATTACCAGCTACAAACTAAAGATATAATGCATTAATGAAGTTTGTTGAAAATAAATCAACACCATTTTTATTTTTCTAGTTTGGGGTCGACTTGGAAAAACCGACAAATATTTCAAAAAGGACTTCGTAATTATCGTTACTTGCATATTTATTGATATAAAGTACTCTACTATTTTTTTTATCTAAGACAAAGTACTCTACTATGATAGGTAAAATCAATAACTATAAATGTCGTGAGGTTCATTTCGATTAGAAATGCAAAAAAAAACTCCAATAACCGTCCGCGTAAGTGTCATTATTACCTACTAACAATCTGGGATACACCTTCGAAAAAAAAGATCTCCCAAAGATTCCCATTCAATGAAAAAATATCCTCGACATAAGGACTAGCAACTATTAGAATATGTGAAGCTTCAACAAACTAACCTTAACGATAAATTACTCTTTAACATCACCAATGCCATCCGCATTGATGGCATACATGGCCTCACTCTCTGGTAAACAAGGCGAATCGTAGATTTTACACACACGAGTGTCTCCCCGACCTTTCCTTAGATACAGCCGAGTTGTTGAGGCATGTGCTATAATGTGTCCACCAATCGGTTTTTTCGGATCTGGATTGAACATTGCTGAGGCATCAACCTGGGCCACCACTTGATTCGTAATTATTACAGCTACCCCGAATTCGTCAGCCAACCGCAGCAACATTCGTAAAAATTTACCAAGGCTGACCTGACGCGCATTCAATTCACCACGCCCACTGTAATCCGTGCGAAACAATGCCGTTGCACTATCTACTATCAGTAAAGCGTATCGGGACTCGGCCATCATTGCTGACGCTTGCACTAGCAGTTGCATTTGATGGTCAGAATTGTACGCCCTAGCATATGCAACATTGTCCAATACATCCGCTCCTACTAACTTATATCGTTCTGCAACCGCTAGTAATCTTTCGGGTCGAAACGTACCTTCGGTGTCAATATAAAGACATTTTCCTTCGCCACCGTTTTGACTCACGGGTAACTGACAAGTAACTGCTAACGTATGGCAAAGTTGCGTCTTACCTAACAGTATACGTTGAAAAGAGGTAAACAAAAACTATTCAACAATTCACGCCAAACATGTGAAAAGGGCCCATGTGCCATATGTAAACAAGCCAAATTTTCTCGTTTTTTGATCAATACAAGCGAAATCTGCTCTTACCAATAAGATTTATTGAAAAAAGAATTTACTCTTAATCAAACAATCTTATTTGTACGAGTAGATTAAGCTTGTATTCATTGAAAAACGTGAAATTGTGGCTTGTTTACATATGGCACTTGGGCCCTTTTCACATGTTCAGCGAGAATTTATCTACTAACCAGTTCGAAACTCTCCAAATAGTTCCGTGATGCTTCCTGTTTCTATGCCTCCACCCAGTAGTTTATCCAACTCCTTAGAACCAGTAGTCAACTGTATTATTTCTGAACGTTTCTGGTGAAAGTCAGTGGCCGTTGTGAAGCCCATCGGAACTAACTTCGTTGCTTCCATTAGAATTTTATCAGCCTTCGCTTCGGAAATACCTTTAATTGCCAACAGTTGCTTCTTAGGAGCAAACGCAACTGCTTCAACGGTGTGAAATCCGGCCTCAGCTAGCTTTTTGATGTCCTGTGCTGTGATGCCATTTACCTGCAGAACCGATCAAACTTATTGTGGTTGATGAACAGAGCAGGTTCCGGAAACCCACTTACCTCTAATTTTCCGATTAGTATCGGCCCATAGCAATCTTCTTCTAGTTCTGTAGTAACCGCTGAAGAAGTGGCTTGTTCTCTACTTTGTTTCGTAATTTTTTCTTTCTGTTGTGCCATGTTTTCGCCAACGAAACAATTTTAATGAAAAAAATAAGCGGAAAATATTTGAAACGAATTTTTAAGTTTATCACTTAAACAAAACACGATTTGTCTTGTTTTGCGCGCTGTCACTTTTTGATTGTACACGATACACGCTTATTGAGAATAACGTTTATACTCGATTATTCCACTCAGTTTGACGAGAAGCTCAAAGTAAGTTAAATTGAGGTATCTTATTTTGATGTATTATAGTGCATGAACAGAGAAGTTATTGTCGATTGCGGGAGAATTTTTTTAACAAAAGGCATGAAAACAGCCGTAGAGGTGCGCGGGTATATCCAGTCATATTATTTAGTGTCTTCCACGAAAAGTGCGCAAATCCCATTTCCATTAAACGAATCACGTTGCACCCGTGCAATTCTAGGAGGATTTTCCGCGAGAAAACTTGTCGCACTCAAAAATAATTCCTCCAATAGATTCATACAGAAATCTTAAGGCAAATGGATCACGTTACTTCTTCTAAGGGAAAAGACTATAATATTTATCTAGTACGCAAATACCCAAAAACTATACTATACACAAAAACGTTTTTAGATTTACCTGCACAAACGGCTGAATCTTACAAAAGGTCATTAATCCATTATTATTATTATTTGCTGCCATGTTAGTTTTTATATGAAAATTGATTGTATTCGTAAATGATGGATTTTAGGAAATTGGGTTGTTTAGCTATATCAAGAGAAACTTTTCAAAAGGTCCTATCTGCTTTGATCGATTTTTTGATCGATCACTTTCTTTTAATCACCACAACTTATTAAACACCTTTTAACACACTCTATTTGCACGGGTCGATAGCGTAGGGATCACTCCAGCCTTCTGAACGAAACCCATGCTTGGGAGAGTTATTAAAGCTGAACCATTACCAAAATGAAAAGACGCTCCGGAAAAACGATGAAAGCAGATAGGACCTTTTGAAAAGTTTATCTAGATATCAGTTTTTTATATCATCTGAAAGATCTGCATTTTCTAAGTTAAACGTGATTTAAAAAAAAATTCTATCGTTGTCCTTCGCTTTTTAAATCACGATTTAAAACTGCTCGAAATCGCTACAATGACAGTTCGCCCATATACCAACTGTCATTGTAGCGACTTAGAGCGAATTTTTATTCTTCGTTTAAAAATCGAAGCATAATGATATAAAGTTTAAAAAAATCACGTTCTGCTCAGAAAATTACACTCTTTCAGATGAAATATAAAAATCGGAAATCCGTGAATAGCTAAACAACCCAATTGTACATTGTAAAGAGTTAGTATAGAGTATAGAGTTAAGACACCATTCTTCCATGGAGTTTTCAAGCAATCCTTACTACCTACAAACCCACAAAGATTGATTGAATTCTGAGGTGCAGCCAACATCTGGTAACTTCGAGTAACAGCAAATGACAATCAACTCATGTCCTGGGTTCACTTTTTTCAATGTGCTAAGCTAATTTGAGAATGGAGTTCCCTTCTTCCCGTAAACTGTGAATAATGGAATAAAGCTGTGATATATTGCAAAATAGAAAAACATATTGCATGCGTTAAACTAGTACTATTATAAATTCTCTGTATTATAGCTAATTTCATGTTGTAATATTACATACATAAACTATATACTACAAGTGTGAATAGAAAAGGAAAGATTTACCTCCACGATTTTTTGTATATATTTTGCATCCATTAATAACATTTGTTATTTCGTGTGTTTGTCATTGGAAGATTTTATTTTCTTCGGTGTTTTATGAAAAAGTGCTGAAACAGAATATAATTCTTATAACAATATATGAAACACTACTGACAAAAAGGGCTAAAATGCAGGGTTAACGTTTGCGATCGACAATCTGGTTGATACTTGTTCAATTTGTCTGGTATTTAAAATGCAATTTTGTGTTTTCTCTCTCTATTTAGTAACTTGTTAAGTGATATATTTCAATGCAAATAAAAAAACAATGGAAATAAAAAAGCAAAGTTGGAGATTGTTTTCAAATTGTTACCAACAAAATATTAAACCTTTGTGCTCCAGAGAGACTACAACCTGGTTGTTGTTCGATTTTTAAAATGCGTTACGTTTGCTTTATACAAGTGAGATTATATAGTTGCGTTTTTTTTTAAATTTAGGACAGCAAAAAAACATATACCAGTTGTTGATAAACCTAGCGACACGTCAAATCTCCATTTCCAAATTCGCATTTTGTGTCATTGTACTTTATCGATTTATTGTTAGAAGAAAAACAAACTCCTATCGTAACCATCACCAAATAAATGAAACTTCAGACAAATTACTTTGAACATATTACTTTTTCTTTTTTAAACCTAGACTTGAACAACATATAAAACTACAAAAAAATGTGTCAACAATCATCAACTACAAGACTCCACTCGATCTTTTTCCATAGAAATATCACGCTAACGCTTTCATAAATGTAAAACTTGATTTTGTTGTATGTATGTACTTCTGAGCATTATCGTTTACTTTGAACCATTGAACTTCTCTAAACATACAACCGAAAAGATCGAGAAAAGTTTTTTATTCTTACAAAAAATGGCCAAAACTAGCATTACTACTTTAATTACCGCTGCTATATTGCAAACCCAAATCATTTACTGTAAATTAATAAATCGTAGTGATTTTCGAGAAATTTAGCTTAAACAAAGTGATTTAAACTGCGGAAAAGATTGACTTGTCAGTTGTCTGAATAGAAAACAAATTAAAGTTTTTCACACAATCAAATAAGACTATTCTGCATGATGGCATTGGCGGGGATAGTCATCTCATAGTCCTGCTCGTCTTCCTCCATTTCAGTTTGCAGCCTGCTGATAGCCATGGCCGGATCCAGAACAGTTAGCAGATTTCCACAGTCCGCCCCGTCATCCTCGTGCATTTGCAGCTCTAGCTGAGCGGTCGGAGTAGTGGCCATAGACTTGGACATTTTTGTTGCGACTCCACTGCCGACCATCGGAGATATCTGGTATGTAATTGGGATCTTTTTCGGATCTAAGACGCCCTGTTTGATGGCGTGCCAAATTTCCAGGTCTGTCGGTGTCAGCAAGCTGGGGGAAACGGTCATCATGAAATCGTCATCACCGGCGCGTCCTAGGTCGCGTTTCTCGAGCACAAGTGGAGCGTCGTCGGTTTGAATGGTCAGCGGTGCTCCGCTGCTCATCATTGGATTGGCCAGAATTGGGACATTATCGTCATCGTCATCGCTCACTGTACAGGAAGTAATACAAAAGGAAGCATTACAAAATGAATGAAATTGCAGGATCAAAAAATCACTTACAATCGCTGCGTTCGTGGGTAGACGCTTGATTTGATTCCTCTACTGCTATCAATATCTCTGGCGGAGATTCGGGAATGTTCTGTGAAACGAAGTATAAAAAAGAATTATTACCTTCTGTTCGCTAATTTTGCTTGAGAGATATGTCAACGGTGCGAAGCTTCAACAATGTTTTTTCTTTTGTTCTAATTGTGTTTTATTCTGACAAACAGATTAGGATGAACCAAGCAGTCGTAATGTAAATAAATGTTCAAAATTACGAGATCACTTTCTAAATTCGATTTAACAAATCACACGTGCGTAATGCAAAGGTGGTTAGAAAAAAAAACTACAACACTGTAACCAGCAACGACTGGAATTTGAATACCACATAAAGTCTTTTAAGTAACTCTTATCCCTATCACTAGTGCGGGCTGAAGACTTCGTTCCTAATCCAATCTCTATAAACAACAACAATATCGCACGCTTAGCCTGGGGGCTGATAGCGGTCTCCAATCCAATCTATATCTAAGACCCAATTACGTTCAAAACCTTGATGCAACGTTGCCAGATGTTGATGAGCTAGAAAAGATGCCTCTTGAGGGCTGCTTGCTAAGCGTGGAAATAGCCAAAGGCAAGACTGTAAAGAAATGTCATTGGGTTAATTCGATAGACCGAATATTCCAACGAAAAATGTCTTATTTTTGACGAGAATTATGTAGAAGTTCTGCTGCATCCAAAAGAGCTTAAGGTCCAGTAAACTTCACCATCATACTTCTTATCTCATATTCAAGACGCTAATAAGATTGGAAGACCCACTGAACAGATATAGATTTTCTAACAAAATGCTCATGCGTTCGCATTCGCTGTAATTTTGTAGAAAGTGTTATGCTTTCCGTTGAAACACAGTTCGAATAGTTCACTCCTAATAGTTTGAACATTAGGGTGTCCCAAAAAAAAATCGATGTTGAAAAAGTCAAGGTGCTCAGCCCTAAATTGAAAGATAATGTTATTTATAGCATTTTTGTAGAACATTTCGACTTTCTAAAAGGTCGTTTTTAGGTTGCCCAAACGTGATTTATAAAAAATACTGAATACAA
Source organism: Wyeomyia smithii (assembly GCF_029784165.1). Taxonomy (NCBI): domain Eukaryota; kingdom Metazoa; phylum Arthropoda; class Insecta; order Diptera; family Culicidae; genus Wyeomyia; species Wyeomyia smithii. The sequence goes on along the minus strand of NC_073694.1, from coordinate 151,794,527 downwards.
TGCTAAACCAAACCAGGCAAAATATTCAAAAACAACCCCACAAAAATAAAAAAAATATATGGAAAAATTTCGGAATCGAACAGAATTGAAAAAAGTGCAAAAAAGTGGGTTTGTAGCTTAAAAAAGTCATTTTTTCATAAATCACGTTTGTGCAACCTGAAAACGACCTTTTAGAAAGTCGAAATGTTCTACAAAAATGCTATAAATAACATTATCTTTCAATTTAGGGCTGAGCACCTTGACTTTTTCAACATCGATTTATTTTGGGACACCCTATTGAACAGGCTAAACGAAAGCTTTTTTTTTGCTCTAATCCAGGCAAAAAGGTGATCTTAAATCTATTAAAACCAAGTCCAGAAAGCATAGCATCCAGGGAGGTCCTCTAAAAGGAAATTCAGCAATATCAATATTTCAAAAATTCAATAGCCAATTATATAACCAATCCGAACAGTGTTGTCCGATGCCTACCGGACTGAAGCGAAAATTCAATTCAACGCTTGGATGGTTGCTGGTGGCAACACCTCCAAAGTTTTTATGTTGCCAAAATTGAACCGTGCCAAAAACGAAACGTGCCAAAATCGAATGGGGTTTGTATATCGTTTTGATACGTTTTAGTTAATGTAAATGGAGTGTGTCTGTCAATGTAAAAAATATATTATTCTTAGTCCCACTTAAGTCATTGAAAATTATGTATGTATAAATCTTTCGAGTCTCACCTGAGTGGTACGGTGCGATTATTATGAAGCATCACTCTCTTCATAGCAGTACCGAATAGGACAGATAACACTGGTCAACACATTGCCCTAGACCTCAAACTAGAAAAAAAAGAAAAGCTATAGCTATTTAACCATTCCTGTGAATTTTGGTGCTCCTAGCCATTTCAGTTACGCGACAAATGATCCCAACGCGAACATTAACCGTGCGCCTCCTTTCACTGTTGAATCGGTGGAGACGCTAAGTTAATTATTCGGCAGCATTCTAGAGAACGAGCTTAGGGAAGAATTTGGATCTAGAGCTCGATAGTAATATTCTAGAGAAAAACTTTCTTCTGCATAGTTGAAACGTGCAATGAAGCGCACATTTACCTGTAATCACGAATTAAAGTGACCCAAATTTTCGATGAAATCCAGCATTTAACTCTCTTATCTTTGCTGATAGTGTTAAATGATGTTCTACAATGTTGTAGTCCCGTCAACTTTGTGTAGCTTTGTAAAAAAAAGTTTTTTTTTCTATTTTTTAAAATAACCGATATAGAGCTATCTTACTGAATCACAACAAAAGCTCCCACTCACACCATTGCGAATGTTAATCGTGCGCCTCCTTTCACTGTTGGATCGATGGAGACACCAAGTACATCGTTCTAGGAAACGAATTTAGGGGGAAATTTGGATCTAGAACTCGATAGTTATATTCTAGAGAAAAAACTTTCTTCTACTAAATTATCACATATGATGAGGTAGACAACATTACATATAAAATTAGAGTGACCAAAACTTTGTAGATAGAATTGAAGATTGTTCTACAATATTGCTGTTCCGTTAATTTAACGCAACTTAGTAAAACAAGTTTTTTTCTAGCTTTCAAAACAATCTTAGAGATATTTTATAAAATTATAATGAATTTATTATGAATTTTCATAAATCATAATAAGGTGACAATGGAACAATGTTTGCCGTTATGAAATTTAAAAACGAAAACGACATTGTTTCATCCTCTAGTGCCCAGTGCCGCCTTTAGACGGGTTTCAGTCAAACAATTAACACTTTTATAATGTTTATGAAGATTCATTGTGATTTTACCGGAGTCCGTTTGAAAATTAAGTGGGGCACTAGAGGGTTAGTCTAAAAAGTAATAATTTTTATTTTCTACCTGTTTTGTTTAATGTTATTTGAAATGCCTATACAGATACTTATAGGTCAAGTTAAAAGTTACATTTTTACTTAAAAATATGTGAAGGTATGTTTCGAACTTTACAAGTGTACAGCTTGTGAGTTTGGATGAAAGATATGCTCATCATGCGCAGCCCATCATATTCATATATTACGTCCCATGTGATGGAACATAGAGCATATCCAGCTTTCCTTGAGCAGTAATGACGGATGTATTTGACATTTGATGTAGGTTGTCAAATACTAGTTCATTGGATATTTCCATTGAACTAAAACTAGTTAGATGTTTTTGACATTAGCAATACTCAAAGGGAGAGATATGCGAAGAGAATGTTGTAAGCCAAACGAGCATGTCAAAAGCAGAGCCAAACGAACAAGAAAGGTAACACATTGAAAGGTGTTGCAATCAAATGCAATTAAGGATATATTTATTTTCACACGTTTTCCATGTTTTATTGCTTAACAATGAATTGAGAATGCTCCAAAATCGGTTAATCACAGTAATTTTTAGCCGGTGGTTCACAAACCTTTTATATGATCAACAAAATAATGATCAATTATGCTAAAACTATATAAAATTAAACATAAACATAAAATTTAACATCTTCACAGTTTTCGTGATGCATTTTATTAATCCCCATGATTTTCACCGTCACTATCAGTTATACGAGTCGAATGAAAAAGTTAGTCAACAATGCGTTTTGAGAAGAGATCTGGCACCTCTGACACGTGAAACCTAGTTGCCAAATTGACGGTTTTTTTCATCGCTTATCGCTCTCTGAGTATCTCTATTTGACATATAATGAAGGTTGTCATACAATTAGGGTTCAATACACCCAACGCAAACGGGGAACATTTTATTACTTGAGGGCAATTTTTTATTACTTTTTGTGTCTCATGACTGCGCATTATACACAAAAAGTAATAAAAATTATACGGCCACACGCTTGTATGTGTTTCTGCAGGAGAACATACAGCCAAGCACCGCAATGCATGTGTTAGCAAGACTTCACTCGCTGCATTTGTATTGATGCAATGATCTGGTTTATTTTTGTCCCCTTCATCCACACATAATCAGAATCTCAACCGTCAACCTCAAATGTCTAATTAGAAACACTTTCGTTTGAGCGGGAGCCTAGTGTGGTTGGTAACGTCTCCGCCAACCACGCTCGACGCCTGGGTTTGAATCCCACCGCCGACATAGGTGTCGATGGTTGTGAGATGGCGTGATCCACTCACAACCAACCCAACTGGTCTAGATTCAATCCTACCCGACACCGGGAGATTTTCTGAGGCGAAAAATCTCTGGGATCACGCCTTCCATCGCATGAGGAAGTAAAGCCGTTGGCGCCGGTCCGTTAATAACCGGTCGTGAGTTAGGGTCCTGGGTGTGAAGTCGCCTCCCTGGGCGTCGGTGATTGGCCAAAACAGTGACGGAACTAGACCGACGGAAAATAAGCGAGAATAAAAAACATTTTCGTTTCGTCCCCCAGTGTTTACTTGAAATGAAAATATGAAAGAGGCCATCCACATACCACGTGGACAGATTTTTAACGATTTTGACCCCCTCCTCCCTCCGTGGACAACTGCCCATATAAATTTTGAAAAAATTGTATGGACCGTGGACATTAGCCAAACCCCCCCCCCCAAAGCTGTCCACGTATGTGGTATGTGGATGGCCCCTAATACTGTCTGACCAGAGTTGCCGAAGTTGCGAATATTGTTCTGGATGGGCACAAGTTTTGTATTTTCAAACAGGTCCAAATGAGTTTCCATAAACCATTGATTATGTGCTGTAGATAGCTTGCAAGGAAGCGAATGTATTTGTTTATTTTCTAACGCAGTTTACAGATCGTGATGTCATTTTAAGGCGCATTTCAAGTCTTTGAAATCATCAACGTTTGCATACTCTATGACGGGGGAAATGCTGCTTGGCAGCTTTTGTCATATTTTTTCGCTACTCCGTATGCATACAACGAGCGAACTAATACACGCACACCGGATGAATTGGAGATTGAAGAAACTTGTAAGGTCTCTGCCAGGCTGAATGCCAGCACGAGCGATGGGGCGAGGTATTTGCCGTAGGTTAATGAACAGCTCTACTCACGGCTGTTTATTTACCTACGGCAAGAACCTCGCCCGATCGCTCGCGTTGGCATTCAGCCTAGCAGAGACCTAACATGTGCAACATATGCGACTGTGGACTTGAGACGGAAAGGGAGCAACATATGCGACTGTGTGTGATTTTTTTCTTTTTACTTGAGACAGAAAGGGAGCATTTTCGACAGAAAAAAAATTGCATGTGGTTGAAACGACCATTATTAGATAGTCGTACTCCCGTAACACGTGCTAAATATATGACAGTATGTGTTATTACTTGACTGGGGAAGAATTTTATTGCCTTTTAAGAATGGATTTGTTACCTAAAAGGCAATTTTGCGCTATTGCTTCTAAACTTTAGAATCTAAAGTAATAAGGAAAAGTTTTGCGTGTAGATTTTTGATGGGCGGAGAGTTGTGATTTTATGATGCTAACTATTGCACTATTGGAAAAATGAAGAGCCCAGTTCTGAATGCAGATTTCGATCAATCAGAGATGAAAACAGCGCCGAATGCCATCCAGTATAGGTATCTTCAGAACCGGGATGATATCCAGAGGGCAAATTTCGACGCCATTTAGAATTCCAATATAGTAACTTCCAGTTTCTGGAAAATAACCTAAAATGGCCACCCAGTATAAATTGACCTCAGATGCCATTTTGAAAGCTAGATGGTTACTTCCGATTTCTGTAAACCAGTTAAAAATATGATATGAGTGTTTCCGAAACCGGCCGCAACTCGGCCCCAGATGTAATTATTATTTCCAGAGCCACCATACTATTTCGAAATAGTTATTGAAGTATTTTGCACCAGCTCGACTGAGGGACTGGAAGCACCCTTTCAAAATTCAATGAAACTTCAAGAGTGTGCAGGCGTTACCGCCTGAAAAAAAATCATTTAAAAAATTCAATTTGAATAAAAAATATTTCATTTCAAAAACAAAGTGATTTTTAGATAAGAGTAAGAGAAAATTTGTCAAGGAATGTTTTCTAGGCTCTAACGACTTTCAAGACTGTTTGCTTCTTTTATGAATAAGATTTAATTAGAATTACCTACCAGGGGGAGGGCCAATTTGAAGTCGCTCGATTGTATATAACATCTTTGCAGTGTGAAAATGTGCGCCAAAGTGTGCGCTAAAGCCGGTACTTCCATCCCGTACAATTGTGTACAACAATTGGTATAAAAGATGTTTTATGGTCCACTCTCTCTTGACTACTATCTAGATGATCTGCCGCTCATGGCAAGTCCGTCCCAAATGCATTTTTATCAATTTTGAGTTTATTTATGGAATCGATTCATTTTTACATCTACTTTTGATAAAACAAATATTTTTGAATAGTTCGTTCTGAGGAACTATGGAAAAAATAGCAAGTCGGTTTGTCCCATAGCAAAAGTGATCGCAAGTCGGTCCCATTGAAAAAACCTTCGCAATTCAACCCCACAGCCAATAATGATTATGAATAATGTGATATTTACCACAATTTATGGTCTTCAGGTTAAGAATTGGATGTACCAAGTGATATTCGATAGGAGGTTTGATTAAATTTTACGCGTTCTACATCGTGTGGCTCTAGCTGATAGTACAATGTTTTCTCCAAGACAAAGTTTCCACCAGTAGCTTCCTTCAGCTGTTGTTTGTTGACAGTGAACGCTTTAGGTGTGTCACTGTATTGTTAGTTAAAACATTCTTTAGTAAATACTACTTTTCGTATTTCATCCGTATTTTATGTAAAGATGTGGTTAAGAGTTGTTCAATTATTGTCGTGAATTTCGTTTTGAAGAATTTTTCAGTTATACCAAATACTTCGGTACGCTACTTAGCTGTTTTTCAACGGAGGAAACATTTTCCTAAACTATAGGTGTTCTTTTATATTTGCTTCCACTGCTACGTGGAAGCTGTCCGCCGTCACGAACGTGTGATCGCTCTCAGAAAAATTTACATAGAACAAGTTTCTACACCTAAACTGATTTTGAATTTATCAGTAGTATCAAATGTAAAAACAAAATCTTATTTTATTTTGAGCGGCGCAGTTGGTACACTGTGTTATGCTTCTCACAAAAAACTTGTTCAATGAAGCACGAGAGAAGGTCAATTATGAATTGACCAGCGATGGATTAATTCCAAACGCAAGCTATAGCACCGCCATCGATTTGTAGTAGTTTGTTTTTCATCAACGCACAGTGGTCTAAACTCGAAAAATCGTGATCGTTTTAGATTTGACTGTGAAATATTGATTTTATGTACCCAGTGTCTTCAGCAAGTTTAACCCATATAACAAGGCCTTTCTTTCGGCGTTTTTGGTTTTTTGATCAATCCCCCTAGTAGTTAGATATAAAAACTATTTTTTCTAATTTTCAAAATACCAGATTGCTTTCTTCAGCAAAGTTGTAGGAAAATCTATAAAAAAAGAATTGCTGAACGCTGTAATCTTCTATCTGTACGTCTGACATGACGAAACAGAGTTTTACGAGGAACACTCCTCAAAATCAGTTTTTCGTTCATAACTTTTTCTGTAATCGTCGAAACAATCCAAGATGTTCTAAGACTTTGTTTATTCTGCTAAATCTCACATTTTTGTAGAATATATTTGTTTGATATTAACATTTGTTGTAAAGATATTTCTTATTTTTTGCTGAAAGCAAACCGAGTACTGAATGAAAGGAAAACACCCCTCAAAAGGAGTTTTTTGTCCATAACTTTTTCTGTGATCGTCGAAACAATTCAAGATGCTCTAAGGTTTTGTTCATTATGCTAAACCTCGCATTTTTGTAGAATATTTTGGTTTGATATTTTCATTTGTTGTAAAGATATTTCTGGTTTTATTGCTGAAAATAGCCATATTTTGATGTTCTCGTGTTTTCCGTATAATTTTGTTCAATACTTCCTGCGCTTCTTCCGAGAGCTGTCCTATCGGAACCAAAAAGTCAGCAATCTCTGCACCGTGAATTAGTATTTTGTGTACTGATGCAGGTAGATAGTACCATTGATATAACTCCACTAATTTTCGCGCCGTGTCAATGCAATTTCTATCGAATTTTTCTTTGTTCAACTTTCTACCAAAAGCAACAGCTTGAAGGATGGCTCCACAATGCTTAGATACATTTATATCAAGTCCTGTGGCAAAAATACCGGATTATAAATGCAAGCAAATAATTTGCAATCTTCGGAGCAATATGGACTCGAAATATGGACTCGAATTATGGCTATTTCCAGCAAAAAACTAGAAATATCTTTACAACAAATGAGAATATCAAACCAATATATTCTACAAAAATGCGAGGTTAAGCATAATGAACAAAACCTTAGAGCATTTTGAATTGTTTCGACGATTACAGAAAAAGTTATGGACAAAAACTCATTGCGAGGGGTGTTTCCCTTTCGTTCAGTACTCGGTTGGATACAACTGGAAACAGTTGAACTCTTTTGAGTAATGCAGTTCTTTTGACAAACTTTCAAATGCATACAGTCTGGTTTGCTACTATCGGCAACCTTCGGAGAAATATGGACTCAAAATATGGCTTTTTTCAGCAAAAAATTAGAAATATCTTTACAACAAATGAAAATATCAAACCAAAATATTCTACAAAAATACGAGGTTTAGCAGAATAAACAAAGTCTTAGAACATCTTGGATTGTTTCGACAATCACAGAAAAAGTTATGGACGACAAACTAATTTTGAGGAGTGTTCCTCGTAAAACTCTATTTCGTCATGTCAGACGTACAGATAGAAGATTACAGTGTTCAGCTTTTTTTTTCTCATAAATTTTCCTACAACTTTACCGAAGAAAGCAATATGGTATTTTGTAAATTAGAAAAAATAGTTTTTATATCTAACTACTAGGGGGATTGATCAAAAATTAAAAAACACCAAAAGAAAGGCCCTGTTATATGGAATAAACTTGCTGAAGACACTGGGTACATAAAATCAATATTTCACAGTGAAATCTAAAACGATCACGATTTTTCGAGTTTAGACCACTGTGCAACGGTTGTAGCTGGCTATGGAACTGACTTGCTATCATTCTGGCTACGTACCGTAAAAGTAATCGCATGTGAGTCCCAGCTTATGATTTTTAACAAATTTTAATCAAATTTCGGTGGTTATACAAGTTTTAAGATGCAAAAGTGTTAGATTGTCATTGCAGTACTAAATTCTGTTGATGGTCTTGATTGAAAAAGCATTTAAGTGCAAAATTTCACCTAATGCGTTACGATTTTCAATTGCTGTTTTCTCGTCAGCACTAAAAAGCAAATGGGACGGACTTGCTATGAGCGGCAGTGATGTTGAACTGACCAGGAACTCACACCATACCGGAAACTCGTTTTGAATAAATTTCATGAGCAATATCATCAAAAATACTCAAGAAAACATGGTGATGGTGATCGGATTGGAAAATTTCATGTTTATAATTAAAAAATCATCTCTTATTCATGAAATAAATTTAATGAAATAAACCAACACTGAAATTATAGAAAAATGCCCGCTCCTCGAAAATCTCTAAAGGGGCCCACATACCCCATGGACAGCCTTGGGGTTTGTGTAATGTCCACGGTCCATACGAAATTTTTTAGAATTTATATGAGCAGCTGTCCCCGGGGGTGGTGGGAGGGAGGGGGTCGAAATCGTTCAAAATCTGTCCACGTGGAATGTGGGTGGCCCCAAACATAAATTTTCATGAACGACTGTTCAACAGTTCAAAAATGATAAGAAAAGGTTTGGAGTCATCGCATTTCATCATATTCAGTCTTCCTACGGTCTCCTAAAAAAGTCTACGCACAGAGTAGTACGTCATAACAAATTTAGTCAGTTATGCAATGCATGTACCAGTCTCCACCAGCCAGAATAATCAATATTGCGTCTTGCTACGTCATCATATCTGAACGGATCACGTGCACTGAATAACACTCTCGCCTCATCTCGTACTTGTATTTAGGTGGTGGAGCAATTGGTACATAGTGAAAAGGAGAAATCTGTGGAAAATGAGATTTTCTTAGCATATAGCGTGTCATCTCATCCCGATGAAAACCGAGAGCGAAATTTTACTCAACTTTCTCCCAGTATCAAGTAGTATCAAGGGCAGGATTGGGAAATGGTGAATGAAGCTTCTTAATGGAGGTGAGCTTTTCGATTCGATCTTACGTAATATACTCTCTCTCTCTTTCAAACAACCACCCACAGTCATGTGATTGACCCAGTGCTACTGTATAATTAATAAATCTGGTCTTGACGTGCAAATATCGCCCCATTGTTTACTGTAAAACACTCTTTTAATTCATAACACAAAGTTGATAAAAATTACCTGGTTATCTCAACATTATTTGCTTGGTTCATCCTGAAATTACGAAATATAATAACAAAATAAATTATCAAAACACAATTAGAACAAAAAACTGCGATTTTTTGTTTTCAACATTTGCATGACTTTATTATTCGGGTTATTTATCTCTTCCATTGTCTGCAGTGTGGATATAATATTCATACTCTAGCCTGTTGCTATCAGTAGTAATAGTAGACCTGACTTGCCTCATCCTGGTGGGATCGCAATAGTCCCTCTGTGTTTCAATGTTTTGCTACCCTCGCAATCAACAATTCACCTTTATCATTATTTCTTTGTTTGTGTGTGTATGTGTGTATTTTTTGATTTTTATTAAGTCATAAATATTCGTTCGACTTATTGCATCTTTTCTTTCTGACCGATTTGTTTGTTTTGTTATAATTGTAGCAATTTGGTGACGCCATAAATGGTTCCCCACGATTCGTACTTTCAACTTACGACCGAACTTGTGTCGCAATGTTTGGTTATTTATTCAGCTTTTAGTTATACGATGAAATCTATGTACGTAACTCTGTATCCCAAGTAATATTTGTTTCTGTTATCTGAATTTAGTGTATCTCTTTAGTAATGTTTTTTTTTTCTTCAATTTTTAAGTTTCATTAAAATCTAAAAGTGAAAATACAAACTACCGCATAGGTCTAGTCTTGAGACATACTCTGTATAATTTTTTTTTCTTTGTTCTGTATTATTCGGTAATTTTCTCACGCGGAGAGTTATTACGCATTACACAAATGCTGTCGGTTTACATTTAAGCAGATCCGATTGTATTTTTTTATTTGCGAATTTAATCAAAGGTTTGACCCGAATACTTTGTTTCATAGTTGTTTTGGTAAAAGTAGTCGTTATCGTTATGATTCTTGTAGCTGCTTTACATTAGATATAAAATCAGTAACACCCGGGAGGCAGTTTTCGCTCCACGCAGCAGTTTTTTTCAGCAGCTGGTATGTTCTATGAAATTAGACATTATTAATTGTACACTTAGTGGAAAAACTAATCTGTATTCGACTTTCCCTTTCTTACAGTCTGAAGAAACTAAATATACATATACTTCTCGCTACAGGGGACGGTACTCTTGATTGTTTTCTTAATTTTAAAGGTTGATAAGAACATTAGAGGTGGTCATATTTCGGGCTTGATTTTTTATCCCCGAGTCTGTACTTCAGCCAGGTTGGAATAGAAATGTTCGATTAAGGTGTGTTTGCGTTATCTCGACGTTTACTAAAACATTCGAGTTCGAATAGAAAACATGGTTGGATTATCGCGACGACAGACGGGTGTGGGTTTGCAACGTGATAAATAACAAGGTCATGGTTGAGTTCGTGCAAAAACTTGAAATATGACCACTTCTCGAGTATTTTAGCCGAAAACTACAAGATGAAGAATCACACTCATCTGTTTTGCGTTTTGCGACGATTATTGCTGTACGACCATTCATCATGAATATAAAGGATTCAATTTGTTAAATACTAATATGCTCATAAAACACCAATGGTTCCAGGAGGAACGGAAAAGAAAAATTTAAACTCATCGTACGAATGTCGCTCTTTAAATTTGATTGTTTAACAACCAGTTGACCAATTTTCGGTGGTACGGTCTAATCGAATGTTTTACGACATGAACATTCCAAAGCGGTCGAAGAAAAATTCAACGTGTCAAAAGCAGTTATTAAGAACAGCGAAACTATTTCTGACATTTGAAACTTATCCTTCGGTTGTGTCCGAATTCTTACCTATACGCACATAAAAACAACCTTAACATTCACTAATCAGTTCTTTGTTTATTTCTTTTTTTTTTTACATTCCCTTCTGCAGTTGTTTATTCAATGCTCCGTAAAACATTTTATTTTCATGTTCAATGCAAATCCGTTCCGTTGATGCGTTTATCAGAGTGAAGTCTGTGTGTTGATTTTTCTCTCGTAAACATGCTCAGTAAAGACTAAACTGTTAACGAAGGATAATTGAACGAGTCGAGGTTTCCTCACCTCTTGGTTTAGTGTGTGCGCGAAAGGGTGACAGAGGGGGGATGAGGAAGGGGAAGAAACTTTCACATCTGCCCAGCAATCGATAAACATCTAGATAACAAAAAAAATCAACGTATTCAACGTAACCGCCAGCCGCAGCGGAATTTGATGGTCGCTACTATTTGCTTTTACATTTGTTCATCAATTTAGTCAATCAAATTTTGATCGATTCACTCGAAGCGTACCGTAAAGTCTAATTTTTCTGAGTTGTTGACGGTAAAATGCGGTTTGTACCTGTCCGTTTCGATTGTAAAAAATAACATTACCTGGATATCCTTTTTTATATTTGTTGTGTGTTGATCAAACCTTATTGCATTCGTTTTCGTTTGTAGAGTTTGAGGTCAGTATCGGTTGATAAAATTAGAGCAAAATATCGCATCCATATTATTCCTCGCTCTACCCTAATGGTGAATAATGGTGTAAATAACATCAACATTGGTGTACTAATTAGTTTTTTTTTATCGCTACCTTGTTTTGAAGCCCAACAGCTCCTCAAAACGCTACTTCTGACTTAAATGGTTGATATTCTCTCTTACTTACTACGTTTAAAAAGTTTCTATTGTATTTATACATTACGCCTTCTTTCCCGCATTCCTAGTGGATTCATACCGTTGTGATGTGAGTTGATCAGATACGGGTGTCAATTCAATTTGAATAACGTCAAAATTTAGGATATTCACAAACCGATTTCAGATCGACTGCATCGCTCAAAAATCACGCGCGAAAACTCGCGAACTTTCTGGAGTCCAATTCGTTATTCAGTCTTCTGTGTGGTATATTACTTAGGTGCCGTGCAGTACGGCATCAGTTACTTAAAGCTTGCGGGTAGCCGTTGATTTCCGCGGGAATATTTCCGTTGTCCAGAAGACCAGCGCAGGACACAGAGAGATAGCGTCGATCATGCCACCTAAGGCAGAATCGATTCGAGTGGCGTTCATAGTTTTCGTGTTTCTGGCTGCTTAGTCGCACCGAGTAACAGAAGATACAAGCTTTCAATTATTTGTTGAATAATAATTTTGGTTCGTAGTTTGTTTGACATTTTAAGTTTAGTCCACTTTTCCGATTTTTTGTTGGTTTATTTACTCAATCGATCATATGATTGTTACCTCTATTACTTATAACTTCGCGAATGGCTAATATAGTTTTTCTGGTCGTTAGGTGACTTACTACCTTATAATTTACTTTGTAATGAGAAGATGGATCGAATGGTTTTTGAGTAAATTTCGTCAAGAAAGCACAGCTTGTTAGTAGTTGCCCATTTTTTATGTATGTTAACAATGTTCCGTTTGGTTTCTTGGAATAAATTTCCTTTGCTTCGTTATTGGTTGGTTTCAGTTTCAAAGGTTCGAATCTTAGTAGCACTACGCCATTTGATATCAAAAGACTCAAGCATGAGTTCAACCTCAGGTTCTTTCACACAAAAACTTCTCTCTGGACTGGAACACTCTCATCTGAAACCTGTGGAAATTTTAGTCACCCGTAGCATGCAATCCGTTTTAGTAACATGTTTGAGGCGATAAAAGGTCGATAAAGAAGATAGAAGAATAGTAAACACTGCAATAAAGAAAAACAAAAACATGGGAAAATTCCATGGATAACGTAATTCGAGTGTTTACAATTCATGCAAGAACATGACGTTGAAATTTAACAGTAGCTTCACATGTACAGATTATTTGAAAAAAAATGAAATACCTATGATTGGAATATGAGCATTTAACCGTCATAAATCCGTAACATTACATAAGGATTATGTAGGTACTGTTAAAACTAGCTGATGCGAGAGCATAACTGTCGCAATAATGCCACATTTCCAATATATGCGGTAATACAGCAGAACCTAAATTCCCATCACTGAGCAAAAAGCTTCCAAAACACTGGGGAAATAGCATGAAGACGCACGAGAGCGGTAGCAGCGACAGTGACGACAATTCTTAGATAATCACCGGGTGCATTCTTCTATGCATTCAGACGACGACACACCCACCTTTTTACGTTTTGTTCGATAAGTCTATTTTGAGAATGGGAAAAAATGAAGGAACCTGGCAATTCTGCTGTAATTAATTGAAGTCAAGCAACACTTTAACGCGATATCGTTCTATTCATGAGTTGATCAAATGACAGAGGAATATAACTACATCTGGCTACAGCAGAGTAGCAAAAAAAAAGTGACACCGGGAGCGGCCAGAGGGATGACATCGCATGCAACCGGCGGGCTAATGAAACTAATAAAAATACTTTTCTGTGCTATGCACTGCTGACTGAACGCTGCAGTAGATGCATCTTCGTACAGAATGATAGTAGCTAACAACCTTACGTATGACTATTTGTTTACACTATTGCGCTGCGCATTCTCTGCATCTTCATCATCGCATCATACCGGCGGATCTTACTGTCAGCCTGTACAAGTGGAAGCGTGGCATTTGCACGATTTATCGTAGTGCTTAAAACTGAATCGTGCTGCCAGCGTTTTCGTTCATGTATTATTTCTTTGTAAAGCAATATCACGTGCCTAAAACCGCGATGGGAGGAACATGGTGGTTCTGATCAACTAATGTGACGCCGTGAAAAAAAGATGCTTGTAACAATTTTTGGCCTAATATTGATAATTTTACTACAAATTTGGGCAACCACTAACAAATCCGCAGTGCACTTCTTTGTGTACAAACATTGTTTCTACAGTCATTTTGAGGTTCGATTATTTTTTTCTCTCAACTATTACGCGATGGTGTATGTTCGATCATGACGGTAGTTTTGTCTTCACTTACTTTGTTTACCTTTGTACAAGCTATATATGGATAGTATGTAGCTGAGTTAGAAGATCTAAGTTCGCATCTTTTTGCAAGTTTTGTTTGTAACAGTTTTCTTTGTACCATCGGGGGCTCAACGACAGAAACGTCACGATTAGGTCCTTTCCGCTTTCTTTCTCATTTTTCGCACATTTTTGTTGCTGCTGAGAAAGTCAAGCAAGGATTACGTTTGGTTTCTTCGTTATTGTTTTGTTCCTACAATGACGATATTTTTACACAATTTTGAAGTCTTTTTTTGTAATTATTCCGAACAGAAAGGCAAAAGACGCAAATGTCTCGTTTTAAGAGCGTGTTTCCGATTCAACAATCAATTTTGCAACATGAAAACGGCAAGAAATAATGATAAATCGAGTCAACCTGCAGCAAACCAAAAGGGACAACAAGAAATGATACGCGAATTTGCTGGTTGTTTTTTTCTTACGTTTACGTCAACAATTTTTATTCGAAAAATAAACTGTTCGCAGGTATGTGATTTCGCAGTTCCTGATTTCACAGTTCCTGATTTCGCAACGACTTAAAACTGTACACAAATAGCAAGAGGCTTCTTTTTATGCATTCAACTAAAAACATAACATACTTAGAGTGTGTTGCTTAAATAATTTCCCTCGTTTTGTTTGTATAACAATAATGATGATGATGATGACTTTTTTGTTTCAACGAGTTAAAACTATAATTATAACAACTATCACAGTAATGGTTTAGTCTCTTTACACCTAATTAGACAAGATGGTAGTACTTCTATAGTTTTCATTCATTGAGAGGCAACTGGAAACCAATTGGCATCCAGTTGCGAGCTCATTTACGAACAAGTTGAAGCTTCGCGGGAACCAAAAACTTCTTTAGGATGGCTAGGCTGCCTCCGGTAGAGACTCTGTAACAGGTCTGCTAGGCCTTGGCAGCCTTGCTTGGGCGTGGAAAACACGTATACCCAGCACTTACATCGCATCCACTGACGAGCAAATTCATCAGAACCGAATTCGAAGATTGCTCCTGCAGGCCAATCAGTTTGCTGGTTGCCCACCGGTGCTCTGACTGTTCGTGTCCGACTTTCGACTTGGACTTCGCCTTGGTGGGAACCGGTGACGGGGCCATCAACTGCTGGAGCAGTTGAGGTGAGGAAGTCGGAGATTGCTGTTGCTGTTGATGTGTATTGACCGAGGTAGTTGACTTGACACGTTTGCTGGTTGTGTCACTACCACTTTCTGAGGTCGTGTGGGAGCGTTTATTTGTGTTGGTGGCCGGCATCGTTGAGGTATTGCTGCTGTGAGTGGAGTTTTTCTTCGATACAACCGAGGTTGCAACTACGGTGGCGTTCAGTTTGGGGCTACAGGCTACTGAGTTTGTTGTCGTTGTTGTAGCATTGCTTTCGGCAGCAGTACCAGCTCCGTTCAGCTGTAGCAGATCGTTCATGGTCCAGGTTTCGATTGTGTTGCCTAAAAGTGAGTCAAGAAATTCGTGAATACAAATATCATTCATTTAGTAACCTAACCACTTGTAAAGTGTGGCCCTCGATAGTTCCGGGAACCGAACATGGCTAGTGAATCCGAAAATACTATCAAATAAATACGACGCGATTCTTATAGAACGTTGTCAGTTTAACTGCGATATTGGGTGCTATTTTTAATTTGAAAACATCACGAGCATGTAGTTTGGTCGCGCACACCGTTTTTCACCGTGCATTGATTTATGGTTCTTCTAGGCGACAACTGTATCAATCCACGACTGCGTAGGAGAAACGATAGGGAACATTCGATTTTTTTTGAATGCTTGGTTTCGAAAACTGCGTTTCAAAAATTTAATCAACAAAGCACCACGCGTTTCCATTGGATCTCTTTAACGAAGGAAACGCATGTATAATAGAGTGTATAACTCTAAAAAATCAAAACTAATCGGTTGCCACACTTTTCAACAGAAACTATAGCTACAGTCCTGTCAAATATTCCGAGTACTGTTAGATAACTTACTAGTTTTAAATCCTGGTGCTATAACCACCATCGGGGGCAACATATTAGATTCGACAAGCTTGATTTTCTTCTCGCTGGTCAGTTGTCGTGGTTGTTGTTGTTCCGTAGTTGTAGTCTGTGTCTGTTGCGGTTGTATTAAAATTTGTTGATGGTTGCTGTTTGGCTGTATTGTCGCCGTCTGTATGTTAATTACGTTGCCGCACAGCAGAGCTGCCAGGCTGGAATCGATGATTTTGTTCCCGATATTGCAATTGTTTTCATTACCGCTGCCGTTGCAGTTACTGGTGCTACTATTGCTACTGAGGTCAGTTCGCACATTTGCTGCAGGCTCGGACTTGCCGCCGGCCAATGTTGCGTTTATTTGTTGCGAAACGGCGGGAAATTCCTGCTTGATTATTGTATATTTACCGGCACCGCTAGTTCCGTCGATTGATACTGGCGGAGCTCCCCACATCAAATCGTCTGATGTTAGCAGCGGAAGATCATCCACTTCGCTCATCGATATGTATGGAGCCCGCATCGACAGGTCCAAATCGTCGTCCATGTTTAGTGTCATAAATGCAAGCTCATCCTCCGGGCAGCCGGAGCCGTTCGGACTGCACAGCGATGGTATACTACTTCCTCCGGGACTCTGAAATAAAACAAAACAGCATTATTAATGGACTGACCCCTAGGGGATGCTATTGTTACCAATATCGTAATAGTGAACAGCAAGACATTAAAGTGAAATATATAATGAATTTAATTCAGTCGTGTTAATTCTAGAGAACCCGTTAACTATTAAACTGGTCGACAAAAGCAAATAAAGTTGCCCCAAGCTTGAATTCTGGTAAATACTGGTGCCCCTAGTTGGGAAGTGGGTCCAGAAGCCGTAGAGCTATTGCTCGTTGGATTCGTCGCTTCTACGTTTGCTTACGGAAAAACTCATTTTAGGTTTTCTTTGCTAGGAACGTCAAAATTCACAAAGAATAATAAATATATAATTATTCCAGTTTGGGCAAAACCTGTTTTCACCAGTGTAATTATCGCAAATTGTTCGAGTGTACCTTTTACGCTATATGAATCGAATATTGATTCTTGTGTGTCCAATGTTTTTTAGTACGAGCCTACAGTCTGGTTCGATTGATATCGATTCCAATGTAATTTCGCTTTCGTTGACTTTTACTCTCTTTCGCGTCATGCCGTTCAGCATACCAAGGCACAGCGACAAGTCTGCTGTGTACGTAACGGACTGAAATATAAATGGCTAGAAAAACCGGCAATAAATGGTTTACTTCAACTTTTAGGATAATGATTTATTAATGTATGAATATTCAATGATGGCAGAAATAAAAGGATATGCCAAAAACCCCCAAGAAATTGAGTATACGACAAATAATTTTATTTGTGGATAGCAAAAGAAACTGCCACTTTCGATTGAAATATTTGATGTAGCTCAATCATTTATGGTTCAAAATAAGTTGAGTTTTTACAATGAGTTTACTCATAACAAAATAAATATTAAAGTATTTTAACTGATCTCATGGTGACAAGATAATTATCCACTCTTATAGCGTTTTTTTATCACATTTCAATTCATTATCGATTTAGAATAAAATTGCTAGATAACAAACCATCTGACATCTGACTCGTGCTGTTTATTTATTTGACACATATTCCGCAATCTGTAAAGAGTGTACAGTAAAATTGCGGAGCTGCTACGATCATACACTACGACCGATTTCTCTAGTGTTGGTGATATTCCAATCATCTAATTTTAAATCTTGCTGTTCTTTAAACTCAAAGCTATGGCTAGTACGATTTCATAGGATCTATCGGATACCAACACCCAGCCAAGGCATCTGTTTGTAGAACATTGTTTTCGCAGCAACCATATGAATTTGTTACTTCAACTATATATTGTATATTATTTAAGGGAGCATTACGAGGTTATTCGAGAACGAAAATTTAGGCAAGGCGTCCTAAAAGGTGTCCTTGTGTCTGTATAACATCACATTAAAGTCTTCTTTAGGATAATAGGGTGTGAGCGGACTAAGTGTAATGAGCTTCAAATAGTCTTAAAATTGTTGGTGACTCTCGCAAACAAAGAATACGCTTCAAGTGGAATGTTTGTTAGTCAGTCATTTTCCTTCACATCGGCATTTTGTTGCCTAGTGATCTTGTATCACGTGTGAGTTTATGCTACCCCGGTAAATCCAGTAGCGCTTAAAGATGACACGGAAAACTAGGTATTCGGTATAAATAATACTCGATGCAAATGAGTGAAACAGGCACCATTCACATCTCTCCTCATCGATTGCAATGTAAAGTGCAGAGAGCCATAGTTTGTCAACACTGACTAGTTCGGTGTAACCAGAACACGGCCACTAGAATGGGTTTACTTGGACGGGCTTCGCTTCTCGCATATTTGTTGTTTGATAAGATACTAGCGCAGTCGGAGGCCATTTAGCGCTGCAGTGTCAAGTGTGATGAGTAGTCAGTGTGTATGCATGGCTGCTTGATTGAGAAGAAAAAAATGCAAACAATAAACGACCGCTGCAAGACACGTGACTTCGAAGGAAACGATGAAAAGGACGGCATTTACCTTCCGAAAAGTCTTGAAGGATAACGAGATGCTATTAAACGCATTGTTTAGCTACGAAACTGTTAGATAACAGATATCCTAGATTTCTGTGTAGGTACATGTCAATGTCGCCACTTAAAGTTCAGTTCAGCCGCAGGTGGATATTTTTAGCGGCGGAATCTACAATTATCGGGTAATTATACCACACGTCGAAAAGCGTAGCTTATCTTTTGCAAATCTTTTGAAGCCGTTGAACATATCGAAAACGGAGGCATGCGACGGGATCACGTCTCTGACAAGGTTGATAACAATTTAATGACTTTGTGTATACAAAAACCGTAGCAGATAAGACTCACGCGAGAACATGCTGATCAACAGATAACATTTCAGTTCTATACTGGGTCAATCCAGCGCCATCTCCTTGATGTATAGCAAAACTAAACATGTTGAAGGGAGCTAGTACCATCGAAACTTACTCAGCGTGTCCAAGCCAAAATGAAAATCCGTCTAGCGATTGGTGTGGTTTGGCTCCGCGGTGATTAGCCGGTAATTTACAACGATTACATTTATTCAATTACGAGAATGAATACATTATCTTGCCCCCGAAAAGCAGACGCGTTTCCATTTTCAGGGGAGGAGGCGGCTGACAAAAGCGGCCGCTGCGAGGGTCAAAAGGTTCGCTAGCCCGTCGCAAAACGCTGTGTTTGCGTTTAATTTAATTGGTCGAACTATAAAAATTAGAGATAATTATCGCGGCTGGTACGGCGCGCTACGCGGTGTGCTGGAGTTTACTACTTCCAGTCACACTCGAGAGCAGAGAGATTCTGTAGCCCCTGCCGCCTCCTGTCAGTAGTGTTACGATCACTGTGTGTTTGATTATTTGCGAAGTGCCTCGAGGACACCCATCGATTAGCAGTTGTTTTTCGCTCTATCGACTCTAGAGTGCTAGCCAGCTATACAACTGCAGTCTAGCTACTGCTGCTGTTGTTGTTGCTAAGCTACTGATAATGTGCAGTTGATTATGTAAATTGGGGTCCTATCGTCGTTGGAATATCGACCCTGACAGCAGTACAGCTGCTAGAACGCAGGGATTGTGTTGGGCAATGTTTAGTACTATAGTTAAGCTTAACATCAGAGCAAGCCAATGAACCATTACGAAAAACGTTTTTTGAGACTAGTTGGGTAATCTATTGCCCAAAATGAAATATGAGATTAGTGATTTTGGAAACTATATATAAAACACATACATTCAATCTCGCTGTTCAATCCCAGATAATGGTACATGATAGCAAATTAATACCCACCTTCGACAATCCGGGCGACAGTAAATGCGGTGAATGGCTAACTTCACAGATTTCATCCCGGTAGTTTATAAACGGATCGTTGCTGCTTGGATCGACATTATGGCAGTTCTGACCGGGGAAAGTGTTACGTGATGTCACCGATGCCGAGCCTAATGACGAAACTGTCCCAATACCGCTGGGCGAAGTGGCTGAGATGTTCAGCGGAGAGCTTGCTGTGGAGGGCGATGAAAGGGACGACGACGAACAGGACGATAGCGATGGTGATGGCGACGAATGTGACGAGAGCTGGCTGCTAGCGGTGCTGCCGTTCTGTGGATTGTGATGAGCTACCATTGTGATAGTGGTTCCATTGACCGTGATGGGGGAAGCCACTGACGTGACTGATATACTGCTGCTGGATCCGAGTCTGTGTTCGGCACTTTCCAGGCAGTTCAGTTCATCTTCAAGCAACGATTGATAGTTATCGACAATCATGAAATCGTCAAATACATCGTTGAAGAAGGGACCAGTTTCTTCCAGAGGTATACAGGCATCGCCCGCCGTCGGTGCCAGATGCGTTAAATCGTCAGGTTCATCTTTTAGCACTGGAACAAAACAAAAAAAAAAACATTAACACATGATGAACAGTTATCGTGGACATTTGAACCACCAATGACAGAAACCATGAAATGGGATTATATTGATGCAATTTACACTAGAGTAAGGAAGAAAAGCCCATTGTACTATTAGAAAAAAAAAACACCAGACCAGCTAATAACGAACAAATAGTAGAGTTTATGGAATTTATGGGTGATGTTATTTTAGCATTCCGCCCTGAATATAGCCCAAATTGGAGCTGCCTATGGGCAGGACAAAATAATATAGGAAAAAGGATGAAACATGAGCCTAGCAGAGCGTATATAGTTGCCACCGAAAATGAGGTCAATGAAGGTCCATTGGGAAAGCAACGCTGCCTCCCAAAATGACATGTCACGAGAACGACTTTCTCGTTTGCCTTAGCTGATTTTCTTAAAGCTGTTCCCAACTAAAAGAGGAATCGACCGATTCTTCTTTCTCTTTTTCTAGGGCTGTTGCAACGGAAGTACGTCTGCTACAAAAAAAAAAACGGATCCGGCGCACAAATTTGACAGTTTGACAAACAAAGAACGCCAAAAATATTGCTGGTCATATTTCCCGTAACATCAGTCTAAATTATCACTACTTGTATCAACATCATCATCAAACAGTGACGTTCGTAATGGCTGTCATTCCGTCACAGCTCACATCTCGCTGGCACACGCGGAGCCATCTTCAATTCATTGTGTGCTATCACCTGAGGCTTCATACGCTATGCTTATTGTAACGCAACCCATGAATACAAAATTGGCTAGAAAACTTTCTTGCTTTCAGCAGAAGGGAACAGTTCGGTCGGGTACTCTATTACAACGGACTTCTGCCCAGCCTCCTCCACCTTCTATCAGCTGTGGCGCAGTAGCAGTGGTGCGACGTTGGAGCAATCCAAAAGATGGATACGGACATAGCAAACAAACTAGGCAACTGGGGCAATGCGAAAGCTCCCCCGAAAACGTCGTTTCTCCTATTCCTCACAAGCTGGAAAGCATTGCTGAATGGGGAGGGTGGGTAGATAAAAGGTACGAAAATTACCAACCCTCGATAGAAACAGCAAAATTTTTCCATCGACTTCTTTCGCTAGAGCGTCAGAGTATTGGACGTTCCTGGCAGATAGTGAAAAATTTCAGTGTAGCCCACCTACGGGTTCAAATAAAAATGTGGCTTTATTGCGAGTTCCACGCATCGTTTAATGCTGGTGGGATCTTTGGGAAAAATCGATGACAGCGCATCTAAACTGGGTTAATGTTGTTTCATGCTTCATTTCAACCATGAACCTGATAAGTGTTATCAAATGCGAGTTTTTTTCTGTATACTAGGTGTATGCAGGTGTTTCACATTCTCGTGATAAAAAATGTTTTTTCCTTGTGAGCAGTGTTTGGTATCACTAACATTCTTTTTAACCACCAACTTACAATCATCCATGTGTCATAAAACAGTGGACAGTGAAACATAAAATATTGGTTTGAGCTGGCGACACAAAGTCTACGATAACACATCAACTACGGCGAGACTGCATTCTGACTAGTTGAGGCGGCAGACCGCGCCGTGAAAGTAAACAAACTTCAGGCCATCACGATATTTTCGAAACGTTTCCAAAACGGCTGACTAGCGATAAGTGTACATGTATGTATCCGTAAATGTAGAACAGCACAGCCGGCACAAAGATAACAGATAACACGAAGACCAATTCGGTCTGCGAAGCGCTAAATTTGTCTACTTGGGTTAATGGAGGCCAGTTACGGATGGTTTCGGAGAAACAATTTCAGACCCTCACAACTTGATTGCGATTAGCAGAAGCTGTGAAATAGTCGTTGAACGGATTCGACAGCCATGTTTCGGCTCAATGATTGTTCTCAACTAATTGGCAACTTTAAACATCATGTGTGAGAAGCACACGATGGCGACATTCGGAGTATGCTTTTTTGTTATCACACTCAAACAAATCTACTTGTATCATAATCTGCTATTGAATTTCATATTTGGACTGTGTAAATTTAAAACGAAGAAACATTTTTACACATTAAAAAGTTAAATTGAGGGATATAAATGATAGGAAACAGTGTGAAATTTAAAATTATTCGAACGGTTCCGAAATACTGTTCAAATACCAAACAGGTTCAAATTATTTAGGATTATAATTAGGCTCAGAATCGCCATTTTTTTTTTGAAGCCGGATATCATAGTTCTAAGAGTTTGCCCACATAAAAGCATTCATTAAATAAAAAATAGATCTTGAATTGGACGAAAACTGACTAGAAAACGGTTTGCCTAATTTTGGAATGATTTTATTATATTTCACAAAGTAAAATAATATCAAATTTATAGAGCATTAAGAGCCAGTTAGTGGGAGGCGCGACCGCATGTTGTTTCAATGTTCTCCAATTGATCTGGAATTTTCAGCGTTTGTTTGTCTATTCAAGGTAGGAGATTTTGCAAAATTTCAATTTTTTCTATTGAGGTTAAGTGGGGTAAAACGGCCCTCAAAGAAGATATGTCTAAAAATGTCCAAATCACAAAAAGTGCAATAACTCTTGCTAGACTTGATGGATTTTTTTTTAAATTTGTGCTATTTTTACACTAATAGTACAATATATGGCAAAGGTCACAATATATGGTAAAGAGGTAACATGACGAAAAAAAGTACATTTTCCTTATAATTTTTTTTAATTTAAGGGTCTTCCTACTCTTTTCAACATCGCTAGAAAAAAGTTTTGTATATAACGTTTAGAAGGTTAACTCAAGAGCTTTAATTTCATGTATAACCCTTTCCGATCAAGCCCACACAATTGTGTAGGTGAAAAAATGACGGAGAACAAAACCTAAATCGAACCAATTTCTATATAAAAACACTTGCTTGCTCCGGTTTTTAATTTTTCGTAGTAGCTGCGATGTTGACACTAGCGTTGTGGAAATAAGACAATGAATAGGCCGTTCAAAAGGCTAGAGAGTAGGTTTTGTTCAAGTCACCTTTTACCTACGCAATTATATGGGCCCGGTCAGAAAGGGATAAGCCAAGTGCGTCAAATGGAGTAAAACGGCCCTAGAAGTTTTTTTTTCCAAAAACCAAAAAAAAGCTAAAATCACAAGTTTTCCTTCTAGATTTGATATATATATTTCGCTGAAAATTTGGATAATCAGAACTGTCCACCTTACTAGAAGATACGCCATTTGGGGTAAAACATTCCTCGAAGAATTTTTTCCCAAAATGCCATCAAAATCACTAAACTGCAAGAAATCGGGTTGAACGTGATAGATTTACTGAATATTCAGATTATTACTCTAGCTCAATACGAACTTTAAGAGCAAGGTCGGGAAATCTGAGTCTTCGCACCAAGTGTGCGAAATTTGTTTTTGCACCAAACCAAAATATAGTATAGTGAAGAAATACGTAGTTCTACGTCGAAGTGGTTTCAAGTTAACATAAAATCACGCAAATAACACTGTTGAAAAAGAATAGTTGAGAACAGATTCCAAAGACCCAAACATAGCCTAGAATCACAGGAAAATTCTTAAAAAACGGGCCAAAACAGTAAGAGGATGACCCTAACTTGAGCTTCAGAAATACCAATTAACGCTTCTAAAAGTAAGAGAACGTGAAAAAAAGGAATCCGAGTTAAGTTAAAAGTTTTCTAGAAGCCAAAGACGGACTCATCATAACAAAAGAAAAAAGTGAAAGTGACTCTTGATAGCATCTTATGACTATGCTCTCAAAACATTTGCATTTTTTCAATCATAAAAGGCTGCTTTAGTGTTGTTCCGTAGTAACCTTTCTTTGTTTGATAAGTATATCTACCCATTCCGCAGTTGCAGTTTGATATCAATATCAGTGCGCCGCGATGTTTTTCCCACTTGTTTGGTTTTCGATAAAATACAATCCTCAGTACCAAGTTATAAGATATTAAGAATGAAATTTCTCGTAAAGCGATGCACGAAGACCGCTGAAAGTCACACATTTGTGAAGAGAAATTGCGGAATTTGAATTTATTGTGAAGTTCAGTGTTTGGTGGAAATATAAATAAAAAGAACAGCTCTTCACGAATGCATCGCCACCATACCGTGTGCGTGAACACAAGTCCCGCAGTACGGTTTCGATGTCTGAGACGTATCACCCTAATTATTAACTCAACCCAGGCGCGTTTGGAAAAAAACTGTCGAAGGAAGCGCAAAGTTTCTTTTTCGTGCTCTCAGCAGCAATGGAGTAGGGTAAGAGTATTCAGAACCGGGTTAGAGCTATATTCCATCGGCTGGGAGAATGTAGTCCATCGATTTTTCTTTCTTCATCTTCCCTGCACCCGGGTGGGGAAGGAATCAGGTGATTTTCTGAAGTTATCGCGGTTGAGTTGGAACTGTTTGTTTACTGTACAGTTTTGCATAGAGAATATATTATTACATTTTGATGATGATTGATGATAAATAATAAGGTGGTAAAAATCTGGTAAAAAGGGATATGTTTCTGTCATTTGGTCGATATGTGGAACAAACCACCAAAACAAATTTACTTACTTGTTAATCCTGGCTCCTCCTCCGAGAACATCAAGAACCCTTTGTTCATATCTTGCGTGCGTGGGGCAAAAATAGTATCGGTCGCGTGTTTCGGTTTGTTACAGTTGACCGTAGCAGCAGTCGGTGCAGGATCCGGTGGAGTTCCACTGGTGGTTTGTGGATTGAGAGTAACAAATAGTTTCGCTGTTACCGACTGGGGAACCTTACGCAATGCAGCTATTGTTGGCTTGTCACCAGTGCCTATTGTAACGGTCGATGGTTCTTTCTTCGGTACGGAGTTGAAAATTGATGCCGTCACTGACACTGGGCGTGGTACACTGGCAGCGGTAACTTTCCGAATGATGCTGTTGCCAGTAACTGTTCCAAGCACTTTAATCACTTCCTCTGTTGGTGGTTTCTTTTTCGCTGTATTTTCCGACAATAGTTCGGATTTGGTAGTGGGATTATCAGTATTAATGTGATTGATATTTTCTTTGAGCACTTTATCACTAGTCTTCACTGCGGTGTCCGTCACTGCGACAGCTTCTGCTTGTGTAGCGGTTGATGTTGGTGATTCCGCAGTTGATTTTTGCTGACGTGCCTCCAATTGAGCACACGAGTATATTTCATCTTTGTTCTCGACACCACTGCAAAAATTTCAATTTGGGATTTTGAAGGGATTGCGTCCAGCAGAAGCTCTACTTTGGTAGCATCACTCAGCACAACACACGGCGCGAGGTAAATTTACTTTTCTTTACATTTTTCCGCCCTACTTTTTACCGCGGACAGATCCCAGAACGAGCATTTTTTCTTTACATAGACCGCTTGCACACTGAATTCAGAAGGAAAATCTAAGGAAAGTAAACTAACCAAAACGATGCACTTCTTTTTTTCTGTTCTGTGTTGCCCCGCAGGGCTGTGGAAATTCGAACCGGACTAGACTCTCGAGAGTTGCTTTTACGAAAATCGCGCGCGCGTATTGCTCTTTAAAATCTCTGATTTGGGGATTGCGTATAAAAAATTAGATTCTGCTTACTTTTTCACTATGGTTCGCATGAAGTAAGGAACACATCACAATACCACTATATAAAGAGGATAAAAAATCTAACGGTGCGTTACTACGGAATGCAATACGAAATTTCAACAGGAAAATACTTTCATTTTAATGGCAGAGAGTAAATTCCCAGTAAAAAAAAACTCGTTAATCCATTACTCGTTTCAGCATTGCATAATCACGTAAAGGATCGTTCGCTAATGGCCATAAAAAGATATAGCAATATTTAATACATGTCTTTGAACTGACTAAGTAGAGAAAGTTTTGATGTTCTAATCTAAGCGGCATTTTGTTATTACTTCAACACATTCATACTCCTTTGAATACGATACCAACAGAAAATAAAAAATAGGAAACGATTTTTTTTCAACTCGAACATGGAGTTGATTGTGTCCACATAACATGTTTCAACTTTTAATTTCGCGGAAGAAAACTTCCCCGTGCACGGAACATGCAATTTTCCAGCTTCTTAGCGTTCAAGCGTGATCTCGCGTGGAACACACCTACTCGGCTCCCGTTCCGATTCTGCTTGTCGGCATTTACTCCTAGATCTGCCGACTTGTTTTTCACGTTGTTGTGCATCAATACGCCATTCGCCCGTATCCTATTTATAGCGGCGATCGCTCTTAACCATCAATTTGGATCGCACCATTCTCTCGGTGCTCTGCTGCTGTTTGTCCTCCTCCACATGGGAGAAATTTTCAATTCATTACTCAAGCACGACCCCACTCCCTTAGGCCAGGGTGCAGCAGTTTGTGATGAAATATTAGTTATTTTTCTACCATGCTGCAGTAGTACCATTACGAGATTACAGACAATTTGGCCCCAGAAGTTGCTTACAGGAAGAATCTCATCTTCACTTGACTAATGGACGCTCATTAGTACGGTAGCAACCGATTACGACATCATCGTAACAACGGACCGCCTTTGATTGCACAGAATTTCCAAACCGAACATTGTTTGCGTTTGTTAACGAAAAAATCCGTCAATCATAAATATTCCACAGTTGCATCTGCTGGATGGCTATAAAGTCACCCCAAGTTTTTTTTGTCTACTCTTTCGCGAGCGTGTGGCAAACGAGTGACAAGTGAACGAAATTTGAAAATAGGTTTATTTTTGCCAGCGTCTCGGGAATAACAAAACAAAATCCGTCGAGGAATACAAAATAAGAGAGCTGGTGAAATGAACACGAATGCCGGACGCACAGAGCGGCGCAGCAAATGATAGCATTTTTCTAATTTCGATTGAATTGAAAACGGCTTCAGACTTGAGAAGTGCCGTCTATGCAAGTGCCGCCACACGCACTTATAACACAGACACAAACCAGAAAAACGAACACATGTTTCAGTGGTTGTTTATTTATTCGGTGGTATTTTTCGACAGCTGATAAGGTTTAACCAGACAAAGAGAGTGAGCATGGAGGTGAAAGGTTCTCACTGCACGGGGGTACTCGAACAATTTGTAATTATCGTGCTTAGCGCGGTGGTCGAGGGGATCGGTTGCGTAACTACTGCGGCTTATCGAATCATTTCGGTGCGGATTAACTGATGCTGGCTAAGAGGTCACGTTTGAAAACAATTTTTCTACCAGCTATGACGTTTAACAGAAGATTACTTAGGAAACACGGTTAAAACGCATCGTTGAAGAAAAATTTTATGCGCCGTGCTGGAATATTGTTGCTCAATTATTACTTTTACTTAATATTTTCCATCTATTAATGTCCTTTTAATTCATGTTGTGAAAAAAATGTCCTTTTAATTTTATTTAGAAGCCAGTGGTAACTATATGTGAATTGAATTTGCTTTTTCGATTGTGATTATAAACGTCTGAACCAAAGTATCACAGAATTAAAAAAAATAAGCTATGACCAATTGTATTAATTATCTTGCATTTCTTTGCTTATCCATTTATTTCCATTGAATGGTTTTTATCAAGTGGGCTACTGTCTTAGCTCGATAATTTTTTTGTAAATATGTTGTTTATTGTGCATTTAAAAAAATAGTTTCATTGCGTTATCAAAACAAACAATTCCGCCGTTATTGCCGAAGTGGAAAAAAATCGCAACTAAAAAGCTCTATCTATCGTGAACCGAAGACAAACTGAAACCGAACGATTCCGAATCCGACGACGACACATAGCTAAACGAGACAAATTGAAAACAATTAAATCCATTATATAATTCATACACGCAAGCAAGCTGTCCACTACTCTCTACCAGTACTACTGCAGACGACAAGACACGAGGCTTTCGCTGATTGCAGACCGTGCGGCTTCGGCTACTGGGTAGGAAGCCGCAATATTACGGCAGGACTCTGAGAGTTTTAAATTTATTCATGTAAACAATCAGTGAAGGAATAAGTTTCCAGTGTAAGAATGAGTACGCGATATTTAGTCGATATGCAAACGAACTGCGGTACTCTTTCGAAATGTTGGTTGGTAAATAAAAGGGTCTGAAGATGGAATTTTGCATTATTAAAAGTTTACTTCTGTTCTAGCTGGGGACTCAATCACATTGTTTTGTACTATATCACGGCACCAATCGAGTCCCATTTTGTGTCATAATTCAATTTATGCACGCAGATGGACTTTCTCCTTCTAGGGCGTATAAGACAACTTACTAAACATCAGCCGTCGGACCAGGTTTGGGAATAAGATTGCTACGTGTTACTTAAATTCAATCAAAAACCGCCGCCTAGAGGAGGTGTTCGTAAGCCTGTTGTTGCTGTTGCTTGCAGTCAGTCGGGAAACCAATTGAGAGTAATCTTCTCGCACTAGGCGGCACGTTGCTGATACATAACTGGTTGGATGCAAGGCCAAAAATTTGAATTCAATTTTTGCTTAGCAAAAATATATTCGCGAAGGCGACATCCTATGAAAACGTGGAAGTGATGAGGGCTATAAAATTCGACTTTGAGCAGGGCAGCAATTAAACAAAGTGAGTGATTCGACGTGGTCGATAAAGCATTTTGACAGAAGAAGCAAAAAAGAGGTCTCCGTGTTTGCCTTTGGCAAACAGAGAACATGACGAAGCTGATGATGAATTCGACGGAAGAAATTTTCCATTACGCAAGATATGGTGACGGTGGTTGCAATGATTGGCCATGAAATTACTGGTTATGCCGATACATTATACATTTCAGGGAAACATTCCACTCAACAGGCTTATCCAGTCAGGATTTGGCGACAAAATGGACCGCAGATTGAATGATGTTTACGATTTCATATCCGAGAAGTTAAGAGGTAAATATTTCGTCTCATTTAAATAGATTCTATATACAAAATTATATAAGTGTGGATTTATGTTGTTTATTCATAACGGTCATTTCGAAAAATAAAAGTCTTGTTCAAAGACACAAGAAATTGCAAACTGGAATCTTTTTATTTCTTTCTGCACAGGAGCGAAAAACATATCATCAATATTTCCGTCAGTTCGTCTATGAAACAGATTATTACTGATTATTCGAAATAAATATAGTCAGTTTTCAGTTTCGCTTTTAAGAACATTTTACAATGGATTTAAATAGAGAACAAATAAGGTCCAAGAGTAATGGCGTGTGAAATTAACCTGAGCCACACTTCCATGTAAAATGTTATCAAAAAGGACTTTGCATATTCAGCCTTTAAGAATCAGAAAATTCACGGATTACCTTGTAAAAATACTGCCGGCAGGGTTGCTAAACCTCGGTTGTTGCTGAAAACGCACGCAGGTCACATTATTTTTTGGAACGAAAAGTTTTTTACTCTGGATGTACCGGTAAAAGAACAGTCGAGCGATATCAAAATGCGTCGGCTGTGATGGTTTGGGGAGGTTTATCAACCAAAGGGAAATTACCGTTGCTATTCATTGAGAGGGGCGTGAAAATAAAAGAAGTACTACTTGCAACACGTCATCAAAGGCCATTTGCATTCTCGCGCTAAAAAGCTTTTTGAGAAAGACAGTTTTTGCTTCCAACAGGATTCAGCAACAGCGCATAAGGCATTGATCCTTCAGAAATTGTGTAAGCAGAATTTGCCTTGTTTCATCAGTTTATCTGAATGGCCTGCATCGTCACCGGATTTGAACCCGCCTGACTTCAGTATCTAGGGATACATGCTAAGAAAGTTGAACGACGTTA
The DNA here is from genome assembly GCF_029784165.1 of Wyeomyia smithii. NCBI lineage: Eukaryota > Metazoa > Arthropoda > Insecta > Diptera > Culicidae > Wyeomyia > Wyeomyia smithii. The sequence continues at coordinate 151,764,280 of NC_073694.1, read as the reverse complement.
GGCATTTGAGTTTGGACACATTTGAAAAACGTTTGGTCAAGTTTTGGAACAAAATGCCGAACGAAGTTGTGCGTGCAGCTTGCAATGACTTCAAAAAGCGTCTACGGGCCGTTATCAAACACAAAAGAGGAAGATTTGTACTCAACTAAGTACATTGTAATTTTACTACTGAGCAATTCCAGAAAAAACGGGCAACCAAATTAATGGATCACTTTTGATTTGACTGAAACTTTGCAGAGACGTTTCTATAGGCAAAAAATGCCATTTTGTGCTATTGGTTGAATTTTTCGGAACACGATTCATTTTTGAGATGCTAATAAAAATGCTATTCGGGGAAGGTTACAAATAATGGTAGGGCCAAAACGGTTTGATTGATCGGTGTGATGTCTTCAGCAAAGTTGTGGATAGTAATTTCGGCTTTCCGAAAAAAATATACACTCTAAAAAAATTATTGATTTTTTGAAAAAAAAAGTTGAAAGAGAAATTAAAAATTGATTATCTGAAAAAGATTCATTTTAAAAATTTCTTTTTTTATAAAATCTACAAATGATTACCTAAACAATGCGACCGGTTCGATCATGGAGAAATCAAGAAAAAAAGTTATGGTTTTGAAATGTTTCAGCCAAATAAAAAATGACAAATTATAAAAAAATAGTGAAATTTTTTGTGGAATTGCTCTACTTATAGATGTTTTTGAAATCGATTCCGAAGAGAAATAAAAATTTGTTTGAGTTTTATGACATAAATAAAGTGTATCACTTTCACGTTGCCACCCTGTAGATGAGTTTTTGTGAGAAAAAACCTTTCAAAACATTTTTTTGTTTCTACTGATAACTATTTTTCATGATACAAAAAAATAGCGAAGCAAAGCCTTGGTGCTACATTCCGACTCGGAACTCGACCTTCTATTTATCATACACAGACTTTGCGCCCAACTTGTTTGGTGTACAGGACAATTGCGAGACTAGCGCTGCGATCCTACAGTCTCTCCCGAGCCGAGATTTGAACCTACGCCGACTGGCTTTTTAGAACAGCATCGTCCTCGAGACCAGCTGGGAGGTCATGATACTAACTGGAAAATATTTGTTTTGTTTAAAATTATTTAAAAATCATTTCCTCATATATTTAAACTTTTGACGTAGGACTACGTCTTTTTTCACTATACTAGGGTACAATCTGTGAAAACTGAGTCGAGCATGCAACGTTTTCTGTTGGCAGAATGGAAGTTTTCAAATGCTAATAGCTCTCATACAACTGTCCCGAATTCAATAATTAAAATGTCGTTGGAAAGCTAAAATATACAAGATTCCGCTAACGCCACTTGTTATGATAAATTCAATACTGACAACTGAAAATTGTGCAGTTTTGAGTTTTTATTGGCAAATGATACCAAATACTTTTAAGCTTCATCTCACAAAGACCCGTTTCAAAATTCACAAAAATTCCAGAAATATAAGTAGATGTGCCTTTATTGCACAAATCTAGAATATCTCTGAAAAGACGGAAAAATGAGATTACGACTCGTTTATTACATGCACATAATAAAACCAAAAAAGTTCAATAAAAATAGGAAGTCTTAAAATTCAAAATCTTCACGAAAATGAAAAAAGAAATTTTCAGCGCAAATTTTCAAACGCATTTTTTTAGAAATTATGTATTTCGAGTTATGCCGGTATTGAATTCGGAAAAGTTTCAAACTTCGGAGAAGTTTTAAAGCCAAATATCCAGATACATTTTCCACACGATTGCCTTATTTCCCTAACACAGATACCAAAAAGGTAGACCAAACAATGCCAAGCAGTCGGCATCGTATTGGAGCATAACCGTTCAGAAGACAACGAGCCACTATTGGTTTCAATTGCAGCAGTCTGGTAGTGGAAATGATGTATAAGCACTTTCGTAATGCGATTATTTTCAGTTGTCGTATGTTTGCTGATGCGTACGGTTGTATGCGCTAGTTTAGTTTGCAATGCCAACCAAATAACATCTCATTGGGCAAAATTCTCACATCGGTCGAAGGTTTATAACGTTTTTGTTATGTGAAATTTTCGTCAGCTCGCGTGTTGTTGGTTCGTCCACAGATGTTTGTGCAACCTGTTTCTTAGCTAATTTTGTTTACTCTCCCTTGTACTAAAGAGATGATAATCTGCGATGCATTTGCGGTTGATTGATTTCTCTAACCCAGACATCAAAAAGGTAGGCTAAACGATTGCGAGTATACTTTCATTGGAGAGAAATGTCAATTTGTATCGCATTTGTACCAAAATTTTGGAGAAAACACAAGTGATGCAGCGAAGAACAAGCATACATGTTTAGGAGGAAATGGGCCATCAGTTTAGTTAACGAATAGTATCGTAGTCCTACGTCAAACCTGCGTTTGTGTACTACGGCACATACCCGCATACTTTTTTCCAATAAGAAAGAATCAATGATTTTTCTGGATCACACATTTACCTTGTTGGTCAAGAACTACGGATTTTTATTTAAAGGGCGTTTTTTGCTGGTAGTTCAAAAACAAGCTGGTGGTCGTGGGCTCGAATCTTAGTAGAATCAGGCCATTTGGTTGTTAAAGGACTTCAACATGAGTTTACTCTCAGGCTCTCCATTAAATACCATTCCTTCAAGCTGAATTCTACAGTATTCCTGTTGACTTTCCTCCAAACAAAAATAAGTCCCTCTGAACTTTAATGAAACTGCTCTGAATAACGTGTAATAGTTCTCTTCAGGGAACTGTAATTATGGCGCGATATTGGCTGGAAGAGCGAGATTTCGGTGAGACTCCTCCTTCCTCTTGACAAAATATAAAATCCTACTTATAATAAAACTGACCAGAGGTTTAGTATTAAGAGCCTCTTCAGCGAATTGTGTTTGTGATGCGGAGTTGACAGGAGAAACGAGGTTTCTATAAGATAACTTCCTCTCGACAAAATAAATCCTTCTTATAGTAAAACTGACCAGTGCAATATTCATCCTCTCCCGGTAATTGTAACTAACCATATTGGCACAGGAAACTAGGTTTTGATAAGACTCCTTCCTCTTGACATAATAAGCTCCTTTTAGAATAAAGCTGACCAAAGAGGAACGTTAGGTGAGCTCCCTCCAGGGAATTGTAATTTTGTGGTATTGGTAGGATGAAAAGAGGCTCGGTATAGTAGATCAGTATGCTTGAGACGGAAGGGTAAAACACAAGCACGGATATAAATAAAATCGTAACATTTACTTCAAACTGCCAATAATATGAAGTGCGGAGTACAGAAAACACCCGAGTATTATCACAATAGATTAATTGTCTATTATAAAATCGCTTGAGTATAAATTTGATTGCAACGATCATTAAGAAAAACTGGTATTTTCGCACAAGCCTAGAAATAACTGGACGAAACGTATCAAGATATTAACAAACACCGAACTGTTCACTATTTGGATTTGGATTTAAAGCAAAGTAATGTACAAAACGGAGTAACATAAACAATTTGCATTAAGCTGGTCGATCAAGTTATATATTTGTGATACAACCTTATCAGTGCCAGTAATTGCAGCACCGTGTTTCGCCCAAGTAAAAAATGGCACAAAACATTGAAACACCATCACATTCCCACGGTATTTTCCGGTCATCATCCACGAAACGGTGATAAGATAATAATTTGCACCTTCTGTTCATTTGCTCAACTCGTGAACCCAGTGCCGCGGGAATCCGGTTTGCACGAGGAAAGAAATAAAAGAGAAAAAAGGTTTGGATCTAGTGAACTGCAATTCGCAATCCAGCATCGTTGTCGTGACACTAATCTCAATCACAGCGGGTCATCTATCTTATCGTGTGTGTTTTTTCTTCTTCTCTATCATTAAAAACTGAGTAAACCACACGAATAGTCTGTATATCGGGAGATCTATCTCAGCTAGATAGTCTTTTTTTTATTGAAAGCTTTAGTATGTGATGTGATTCACGGTACTTCTAACGTTGACTTATTCAATTTTAATAAATTTCCCCAAAATAACAAAGTTTTAGAACCATTAAGAAACACGCGTGATTCTGAAAGCAGCTTCGGGAATCCTAGCACTGGTAATGCAACTGCGACAAAAGAATGTTCAATGGTTAACCGATGTGACTAACGAACCCCTTTTGCGGATTTATCGAGAAGCAGAAAACAGAAAAGAGGCAGAAGAAACGAATTGAATCGAATTAAGTCGGCTGAGCACTGCTACACACACAAAACCAGTCCTCTTTGGAAGAACGTCCACTGCTACGGACGCCTCGAGAGCGACATATATAGATATATAGCGTTTTTATGCACTTCAGTTTATTTCGGGGAGGGCGGCTGCTGCAGTTCTCGATACAGCACATCGCGCTTTTACGATTTTAGCACTACCACACTGCTCGAATGCTGTTCGACGGTGTTTACAGAGGATCAGATCTTCGTTCACCATGCAACGTGTCGAGTTATGTAAAAAAAATGTCAGTGGTTGTTAATTCAAAACTGCACACAGGTCTCCGTCCACTTAACCGGAAAGTCCAGCATCACTAACCACACTGTTCTCCCCAGAGTTCTCGAAAATTCTTCTTTCCATTATACCTTATTCACTCGCGCGATGCAGAATTTAGCGTCGTCAAAATGTTATATAACCGCGGATGAAATCTGTTTGTTCAGCATCGGTACAGCGTGTGCGAGCTGCGACGTTTGAGTCGGTGTTCTGTACGGAGTTGCAAGAGCGCTTCGAATGATTCTGCTTCTGTTCTGTTCGGGGGCAATTTCTCCGCGATTTTTTGTCTTTTCGCTGCGATCACTCCGATGCGAGACATGAAATTGCAGAAACCAACGGTCTTCTCCCCTTCGTTTCTTGAATTTCACTTCGCAGCGCTTACACCCCGAATATGGTTGGCAGTCTTTCAGAGTTCAATTGAATCTTCTTCGCTTTGAGTTCGGCGATTCTTCACGGATATGTGAACACTTTTCCTGCACGGTTAGTTGTGTACGCGGCGACATTTATCGCGCCATAGATGCAAACAATGAAGTTTCGAACTTACGATAGATTGCCTCGTTGTTGGCAAATAACCGAGTTACTGGTGGGTATTCGTTTGATTACAAAAACAATATGGCGAGAATACCAAAGCGGGACAGTGCTACTGGATAGAGCGAAGAACGATTACGGGACAAGGGGAAACGGAGTCCTGTCTGATTTACGCGACGATACCGGTTATTAGTGGAGACGAGGACTAAAGTACAACACAATACAAAGGGACACAGAAGATGTGCAGAGAAGGGAAATAAAATAAGGACTCGGTTAGGCGAAACGGTCGCACCAATGCGCGGTTTCGGCGAATGTTCTGCGTTTCCTACGAGCGCCACTTGGTCCGAGATGATACTTGCTTCAACTACGCCGCGATTCGAACTGAGTTTTTCGTCACCGAAGCGTACTGCTTTTCGATGGATGGAAAATTGTAGCGCTGCCCGCCAAGTGGTTGCAGGCGGTCGCGAGAGCAACATCCAGAGCAAGTTAAACGTTGAGGTTATCTCTATCTTCGAGAGAAAGAGAGTGAGAGAGAACGAGTGTTACGGGCGGTCTGTGACGTGGTATCGTCTGTGTGTCAGTTCGCACCGCTGCATGCTTAATAATATCGTAGTACTACCACAGAACACTTCATACTCAACTCAAACGGAACTGGCGATGCTCCGGCAATATGCTGTTAGAAGGGTGTCACGAATGGTATTTGGGGTGAATACCAGCGGGAATATCCTGGAAATCCTGTTCTACTTTTTTGTGTAGACGAACAATCAAAACCATTTTATTTCAAATAAAAAGTGGAGGATTCATTTAGCTCCTTAAAGAAGAACAGGAAATAGAATGTATCAAAGCGACAATCACAAAAACTCTCAATTTGTTTTTTAGTCACACAGTTTGGTAACTAAAATATTAACATAAACTTCAACAGCTTTTGAAGCAGAGTGAAACCGGTCGACACCAATTGTTGGAACCACTAGAACGGGAACACCGTATTGCCAAAAAAGCTACAAAACAGAAAAAAATCCAGCTCCCGACTAGCCGAAATTTATCCACCTATAAGCAGTTTCAGTCCTTCTTCAGTTAACTCAGGTTTTTACTACACCGATATTCCCGTTGATTCGCCAGTGACATGCCGTCGAAGTTGCCGTGTCATGCCTCTCGACATATACTTTCACGGCGCACCGTCCGCCCGGGGAACACCAAAGGCCTCACCTTTTTTGCACATTTATGACGACACTCGAACCACGACCTGAAGTTGATGGAACCAGTGCTTGTAAGCTGGAGCCCCCGTATAAAGGCAAAGCATAGATACGTGATAATTGGCGAATGGTGGCGAAAAAAGCATATAGAAAGATAGGTAAAATTCGTCAGAAATGATGAAATTCCGCCACTGATTCACTGGCAAACGGCAGTAGTGCGATGGAAGTTGTAAAATTTTCTGCACATGCTGCTGCCGTTGAAATGTTGTTTTTCGGTTGTGTGAGTTATGTATACGCACACGGTCATTAAAAAAACAGGGCTCCAGACCAGGGCACAGCTGAGAGACGTCTACGCGGCCGTTGGGAAGAGAGCAGCTGGTGGATGAAGTTGAAGTTGGTAGTTGAGGCGGACAGGGAAAACTCGTTTATGCCGGTGTGGTGCGACTTCCAATCGTTGGTATCCTCTGGGCAGGAAGCAGCTGTCGCGCGACGATAGCATGTATTACGCCGTGACAAATAAACACCTTCGAAGAAGCAAAATGAAGCACTACACTCTCAGCGTCAGCCGTGATTCACCAGTGAGAGAAGAGCAATTATTGCACTGCTGCGATTGTGCTCCGTTGGTATTTTCCATTCAACATTTCGGATGGAAGATCCAGGGGGTACCAGAAAAAGCGGGGAGCTAGCAGCGTTGCCATCATGTAACCTAGCTTGAATATATAACTACAACTTAATATTTATGTAGTATCGCGCACTGGAAAAATTCTTTCTGTATTCCTCTCCGTGTTCTGTCCCGAACAAAAGCAGAAAATAAACCCGGGCTTTTGCATTTGTTTCCTGCACATAACGTACATAGCTTTCCAATTTCATTTTCATTCGCATTTTCACTCTCGACCAAGGCTACTCGCACTTCATTGGCAGCGGAAATTGTGCTTTTCCTGTTGCTCGCGTTTCAAGTTAGCTCCGAGGAAACACTGCCGAAAAAAAAAACAACATAGAAGCCCACCAGCAGTCTTTCTTGCATAGGTTTCGTGCATTTCAGTTTTCGGGAACAGAAATTGGCTTGCAGAATTTCTATTAATTGGTTTTGAATGTTCTGCCATCAAGACATTTTTTATTTACTGCAACATGAGAGATACTAAATAAAATTATACCTGTTGCGTTTAAGTAAAATTGTGTCAAGTAGATAAAAGCTATCCAGGATGACAGAAAATGTTCAAATTAGAGAAGTGCATCAATGACTCCTTTTCAAATGAACCCAAAAATTCTTTAAGTGAATGAAGGGATACTTATTCACCATTAAAAAACGTAAATAGAGGATGGTGCCGATCAAACGTAGTTTCACCATAGCGTGAAGTATGTTGTAAACACTGAAAATTTTAGTAGTCCATTAGGGCAAACCATAAATCAGGTCTTTTTCGGGATATACACTGAGAGATTTCACAGTATACAAGATTAACACACATGCCCAACACAACCAAATCGAACGGTTGAGCGGTATATATTACATTTTTGCTTCATCTCAATCATAAATCTAAACTGATTACTTTGTATACTCGCTACTGCCAGAGTTAATACAAAAAGAGAGTCCGCCTTCCCATATTCTCTCCTCATTGGTGATGGGCACCGCAACTCATAAAATAGCTAAAGAAAAAATAATAAGCTAGACTTGTCAGGTGACACGATATCGTTCGGGCTAAGCGGTGGTTTTTTTTCACGGTTTCATGCTTGTGAAACGCACGTGGTAAATATGGAAAATAAACTAGGGTTGGATCACATGATCGGATATCCCCCAACGCTGTTGCCGCCAAGCGAACAGCACTCATTTGGGTTATTTCTGGGTTCCGCTAATTATATCGGCGTGAAAACACGCAACGATGACATAACGATAGGAGACAATAGCTGTGTGTGGGTAGCATTCACCCCCAACCCACATACCGTTACTGAGCGTCCCGAAAAATCTTTCCCGAAATCACGTGAAATTTTTATAAACGCATCGATGGATGCTACATGTTTTGACAATATACAATGTCGAGCTTTTTTCTTTGTCCTACGCCGGATGGCTTGTGACTTGCACTCGGTAATCTGGTTGACTGTTTTCCCATATTTTTTGCAACGTTAGTGGTGACTTTCGGAAAAGTACTGAATCTCCATTGTAACGTGTCAAATAGAGGTTCGTGAAAAATGTTAGAATAATCAAATTGGATGGACCATTATAAAAAAAACTCGAAGCTAAATATTGTTGAGCTTTATTTTTTACAAAGAATTATTCAAACAATTATTGTGCTTTATAGAACTATAATTAAACATCAAACCAGATTTGATGCTGTAAACTTCGAGAACTTTGGTGGAAAATTTGCGTTAACCTGAATGATTGATTTGTTAGTCATGTAGTATTCAAAAATTACGGGCAATCAAAAATGTCACGGTTTTCCAATTTCAATAATTTTTTTTTGTTGTATTGGTTTATTTTTTGTATACTGTTGTTAAGTTTTTGTCAGAGAAGTTTTTTGGCCCCCTAAGAGTGAGCACTTTGATTTATTCAGATTTGATTTTGGGCAACTAAATTGTCTATCTAAAATGCTTTTAAAAAAAATTAGGATTTTTAGAAACATTTTAAAAACAAAAGGTGATTTCTTGAAAATCAACAAGAAATCACTTTTTGTTTTTAAAATGTTTTTTTTTAGTGTAGGATTTCGAAATCAAACTTTTCAATATTTTTAACCAGAAGATCAAACATATTCCTAAAAGTCATCCCTTGACAACTATCTCTATCTTTTGTCATTGTTCAGGTATATCAATTTATAAAAATGACTGAAGCCCTTTTCAAATGTTATTATAGAAAAATTTCCAAAAAAATATCAAAGTGGTTACTCTAAGCCAAGTTCACACACCGACAAAGTTCCATTGAATCCTGAGATGGTGCTGCCAGCCTCTCAGTAAAGTTGGCGTTAGATTTTTCTATGTATTTTGTTTATCAGTACCGTTTTTGATAACCCTCTTTTGGGAAAGCGAAACGTGTCGTATTAGTGGACATCAATTAACTAGCCCGATTTTTTTCTAAGAGCTAGATTGATTTGAACGCCTCTACCTATCTTTGGAAGAAGTTTATGACTAACTGATCTATGTTCAACACATTAAGTTGATACAATCCTGGGATTTTATCAAACTGACGAAAGCTTGACAAAAAATTAACTTCATATTGAAAACCTAGCTAAATTAAACTGAAATACATATGGGTCATTCCATACGATGTGTACATGCCACTTGGACACGACCATCACAGATTTTGTTCAAAGTTGGGGGAATTATTCATCTACTGTCTCTTTGGAAAAATCCCAATTTTGGTGTCGATTGGAATACCACCCGCTCTTCAGGACCCCCCTCTTCATTGCAAAGTCGCCCAATTTTTGTCAAAAAACTCTTTTTTCTTATTCTTACAATTCATAGACGTAAGATGTCAGAAAAATACCGATAGATGATTTTTGAAGAAAATAAACCAACGAATCCAGAAAAAATATAAGTTTTGACCGGAAGTGTTGCCAGATAAATAATTTTTATATTTGAAAACTAAATTACATTTTTCGTCAAATGCAGCCATTTTTATTTTAAATTTGATAATTTCATTGTGTTCCTTGGAAAATTTTACATAAGAAACAACTATCATCCCGAGGTAATATGAGCCAATCACGAGATATTACATTTTTACGAAAAAAGTTGTAAATTTCGTAATTATTTTATTTTAAAATTTATAGACGTAAGACACCCGAAAAATAGTGATAGGTGAATTTTGAGGAAAATAAACCAAGGAATCCAGAAAAAGTATTATTTTTGCCCGGAGGTGTTGCCAAATAGATTATTTTGGTATTTTAAAATTAAATTTGCATTTTTCGGCCAATGCAGCTAATTTTATTTTAAATTTGATGGTTTCATCGTGTTTCCCAGAAAATTTTACGTAAGAAGCACTTACCACTCCGTGGTAATATGAGCCAATCTCGAGATATAACATTTTTACGAAAAATTAATTACGAAATTCAGAACTATTTTCGTAAAAATGCTATATCTCGAGATTGGCTCATATTACCACGGGATGATAAGTGTTTCTTACGTAAAATTTTCCAAGAAATACGATGAAACCATCAAATTTGAAATAAAATTAGCAGCATTTGCCGAAAAATGCAAACTTAGTTTTAAAATACAACAATAATCTATCTGGCAACATTTCCGGTCAAAAATAATATTTTTACTGGTTCCTTGGTTTATTTTCTTCAAAATTCACCTAGCACCATTTTCCGGGTGTCTTACGTCTATAAATTGTAAAAAAAATTAATTACGAAGTTTGCATTTTTTTTCATAAAAATATTATATCTCGAGATTGGCTCACATTACCTCGGGATGATAGTTGTTTCTCATGTGAAATTTTCCAAGGAACACGATGAAAATATCAAATTTCAAATAAAAATGGCTGCATTTGCCGAAAAATGTAAATTTAGTTTTAAAATACAAAAATAAATTGTCTGGCATTACTTCCGGTCAAAACTTATATTTTTTATGGATTCCTTGGTTTATTTTCTTTAAAAATCATCCATCAGTATTTTTGGGACATCTTACGTCTATGAATTGTAAGAAAAAGAAAAAAGAGATTTTTAACAAAAAATGCGTGACTTTGCAATAAACAGGGGGGTCCCACAGAGCGGGGGGGTATTCCAATCGACACCAAATTTGGGATTTTTCCAAAGTGACAGTAGATGAATAATTCTCCCAACTTTGAGCAAAATCTGTGATGGTCGTGTCCAAGTTTGTGCTTTTTCGTGGTCACTTCGTATGGAATAACCCATATCTAGATAAAATTATAATTAATAAGTAGAGACTCAATTTTTATCAAACTAAACAACTTGGACACGTATTAGATTTGAAGAAAAATGTTCAATTATTTTAAGGTTGAAATTAAATTATAATGATACTAATTATGAATAAAGGATAAAATGAATATCATCAATAAATCAATAAATTGTGAAACAGTTTAAAATTTTAATGTAAAAATCTGGAACGAAACACAAATAATCACAATAAAGCTTGAAATTGCTCAATCCTAGCTTTGAAATATCTCAAAATTTAATGCATTCAGGAAGTAAGTCACCAAGAGCCTTATTATTTGAAATTAGAATTAGAATCATGATGCGTTGTTGGAATTTCATTATTCTTTTAAAATTCAAAATTGAAAAAAAAAATCACACTCAATTCGACTTACATTTCTGCATCCTTAACTTTTTACCAAAAGTTTTGGAATAATGTAAAGTTTTGATAAAAATTAACTACAAGGATAATTTCAACATGAATGAAATAAATTGACAACAGATGCTTGTAGGAAGTTAGTTATTATGAAGTTTTTGGTGAAAAATGTCTTTGAAAATCATTAGAATATTTTCTTTTTAAATGTTTGAATTGAAGAAAGGTAGAATTTCATTAAGGGGCCATCCACTTACCACGTGAACAGATTTTTAAAAGATCTTGAACATTTTTACATTTTTAACGGAAGATCGAATTTCTGCTGTTATTATATAATCTACTATTTTGGTTCAGTTTCTAATAGCACGCTAAATGTATTTGCCAACCAGCACAAACGTAACGTAATCGTACTGCATATTCCACCGAACGTTGGCTTTTTCTTCTCCTTCCGGTATCGCTACATAGAACCAAAATCACGTAAATTTCCGGATGCGAATTGGTGTATGGTGCAATGTATCCGCGGAAGAGTGTTACAGAACCCCACTAGAAGAGTACGACTGGCGAATCGTTACTCAATAATTGATCGCAGAGTATCGACCATTTGGGAGCGGAGGGTGCCCCGATGGGGAAATGGAGAAGCTCCGAGAGGATGCACATGTCGAAGATAATTACATACAGTGAAACTGGTGATGAGGGGAGTCCGGTATGCTCGGGTAGAGGAGCGTCGCTCGTAGAAACGTTATTGCGCAATTTAAATTGAACATTATCTACAGACAGACTGCGGCTGCGGCGCGAATGATCGGTTTTCTGGTGCATTCTGGGTATATTCCTGAACACAACAGGAAGAGAAAATGCTGTGGGATGTTGGGTGTAGTGCAAGGTGCTGATATTTGATCTGTAACAGCTGGGTGGCGCACAGCGCTTTGGAAACAGTAGAGCACAGACGGAAAGTCGGCGTTACGCAAAAATTTGCTTTCCTTTTAATACACGGCTGATAATAATGAAATCAGCGAAAATTTCACCAGTCTTACCTCGATTGCGATTAAGAATATCGCGCCAACTGCCACCTGGATAAAACCAGACTTTACTGCATAGTAATAGTGTTAACACACACCGCGGATATTTGTTTACTGGGAACAAACGCGGGAGCAGTGGGAGGTGGTCAGACGATAGAGTAGCTTACTAATGGCAAAACAATCGCGCGGCGCAGTTCGCTGAAATCGTGAGCTGTCACGGTTGTTGAGATATCAGATACAACTTCGGTCGTTTTGATGCTGGTTTGGCGTGATGCCGCTAGAAAGATAATAGTAGAACGCGAGTGATGATTTACGGATTTTCGAAATTTGCTCTACATAACATAACGCACCCCTGGAACTGTTTTCAACCAGACTGACAGACGTCAAATTCAACACTTAGCCCCAGGTTACAAAGGTTAGGTAGAAAACGAGTCTGCAATGTGTGTGGTGAGTCAACCGGCGGCGTCACAATAATGTCATACCCCTCTGACGAGACCTGGCAGTTCACCAATGCAGGCCTACGTGTGTATACTCAGGGCGTATTGCGTTTATTACTCGACATACCGACCGAAGGCATGAGGGAGAGGTTGAACTAATGCGAATGACGCCGTCCGAAACACAACTATCTCTGATTGGTTTTATTTTAAACACACACGTTGGAATGAAGGTTCGATATTACGTTAGTTTGCTTAACCCTTTTTAAGCTTCGTAGTCGTACAGAATGCTGTGTGCGACAAGGGGGCTGGAGTAATTTCATACAATCTGATGCAACATCGGCGAGTTAGAGGAAATACTTCAACTGTTACTAGTCGTTTCGTGAGAATTTTTACAGGAATCAACAACGGTTGACCTATATATTGGAAAACAGTTGGCTAAATGTAAAACATTTCGTAATTTAGTCATCGATGGGTGCAGTACGCATGTGGTACGATTCACAAACTTTAAAATTTCTAAAGCTTCAAGAATTTCTGCAGCAGCATCCCACCAGAGATACTTTCGAAATAAAAATCTATTTTTTCGACATTCTACAGCGTTGCGCTCTTTGAAGACTACAATAATCATCTCTTGTTAATTTGAGAGTTTTCGTTCAGCAGGATTTGGTAATCTACAAAGGAGCTTTCTCGAAACATTTGCCTTTTACGGCTTATTTTTAAAAGGTTTTTTTTTCTCAAATTTTCAGAAAATGTTTTTAAACATTCACCGGACAGAACACGCGATAAGCAGCTAATCGACACTCACATCCAGTCCGTTTTAGCTATCCACGATAGAGTAAAAAGGTGTGACGAGATCGTAGTCATTGGAGATTTTAACTTGCCTAATTTATACTGGGCCCCTAAAAGAAGCGGGTTCCTTTATCCCGATCCGGACCGCTCCAACTATCATGCTTGTGCACTTAATCTTCTCGATGGATACAACGCCGCAATGCTCGAGCAAATTAATAACAATGTGAACGAGAACGGACGCTGCCTTGATCTTTGTTTTGTCTCCACTAGAGACATCGCACCCAGGCTAACCTATGCTCCGGCACCATTGGTTAAAACAGTTTCCCACCATCCGGCTCTTCTTCTTAATTTTGATGAGCAGAATAGCCTAGACTATCAGGAGCCTGTCCAACAGCCTCGTTATGACTTCAAGCGTACTGATTACGACGGATTGCTAGAAGCACTGCTAATTTTCGACTGGGCTAATAATCTTAATCCCACTGATGTCGATATGGCTGTAGATGATTTTATTTCCATTGTTACCGGAATGATTGCCCGTTTCGTCCCACGAAAGAGAGTACGACCCCACAAATATCTTCCCTGGCAGTCAACAGAACTAAGACGCTTGAAACGAATTAAGAATGCCACATTCAAGAGATATTCTGCAAGTGGTACGTTATCTTTGCGAAATCACTACCGGTCAGTTAACCAAGAATATAAAACTCTGAGAAGACGGTGCTACGCTAATTATAGGCGGAAAATTGAGAGAAAATTAAAAACCGACCCAAAACAGTTCTGGAATTTTGTGAATGCTCAGCGGAAAGAAACGGGACTTCCGTCTGTCATGGAACTTGCTACTGAAAAAGCTGACAATTCGTCCGATATTTGCCGACTATTTGCTGCTAAATTTGCAAGTGTTTTTGTCGATGAATCTCTTACCACTACCCAGATATCCGCAGCCGCCAGCAAAGTCTCCCTTTCAAGTAGCTCCATCGCCTCGATCGATATCGACGATCGCGCAATTCTTGCCGCTGTGACTAAGTTGAAAAACTCTAACTGCCCCGGCCCTGATGGGATCCCTGCCACATTACTGAAAAAATGCATTCCTGGACTAGTAACTGCCCTTACGCATTTGTTTCGCCTATCAATGTCCTCTGGAAGATTCCCCTTAGCTTGGAAACAGGCGTACATGTTTCCGGTACATAAAAAAGGTGATCGTAGCAATATTGACAACTACAGAGGAATATCGGCATTGTGTGCTACATCCAAATTGTTCGAGTTAGTCGTTATGGAACCAATATTTGCTCATTGTCAGAACGCCATCGCGGAGGAGCAACATGGATTCCTCCCTAAACGTTCTTGTGCGACGAACCTTATCTGTTTCACTGGTTATGTAATCGATAGCTTCGTTGAGAGGTCTCAAACCGACGCGATCTACACTGATCTGACTGCTGCATTTGACAAGATTAACCACCGTATTGCCATTGCAAAAATGGACCCATTTGGTTTCACTGGCAACCTGTTGAGCTGGCTGGATTCTTATCTCTCAGGACGGACGATAAGTGTGAAAATTGGCGACGATTTATCTGAATCATTCTCTGCAACTTCAGGGATTGCACAAGGAAGTCACTTGGGCCCGTTAATGTTCCTGCTTTTCCTCAACGACATTATGAAATCATTAAAATGTCCCCGACTGGCATTTGCGGACGATCTGAAGTTATTTCTCAAAATCAATAATAACAGCGACGCTCTATTTCTGCAACAACAGTTAAACGAATTTTCACACTGGTGTGAACTGAATCAGAAAATGTTTTTAAAATGTTGCTGTACAATTTTGTGCTTAGTTTTTCTAGAGTATATATTGCTTGCGAAATAAGAACGATTATTATTGTTTCATATTAGTGGACTTTTTTTAGTGGTTCTAATGTTTAAACAACAGTTCTAATCCGACAGTTTGATTCGTCGGTTTTGCTATCCAAACAATCTGTTGTTAGTGCGCTGTTCTATTTTTCGATTTTATTTTGTTATAAAGCTCTCAATTTTGATATTTCTTTCGACCTATCTGCTTTCTCGAACTGCATTCTACACGAGTGATATTGGATCTAATCTCTGGATCAATCTGTTCGCCGATAAATCTGCTGTTTCGTGGTGCTTCGCTCATCTGTGATAGAACAATGGCTTCTACGTGCAAAACATGCAGCTCCGCCGTCAATGGAATTGACAAAGTCGTCTGTCGTGGTAACTGCCGATCACTGTTCCATCGTACATGCATTCCCCAATTGCAACGATCGACTTTGGAGGTGATTGCAACACACAGCAGCAATCTATTTTGGCTATGCGATGATTGTGCCAGCAGCTTCAACAATTGGCTGCAACCACCCGTTACCACCGCCCCCGCTGCTGATTCATTACAGCTGTGTCAAGCAGTCGAAAAATTAAATTCTGTCGTCACCGATCTCTCGTCTCGCATCGAAAAACACTTCCCGTGCGGACCTGCTGTTCCAGCCCAAAAGATGTTTTTTTCTCAACGTCTGCCGGGCGAACAACCAACGCCTAAGCGTAGTCGAGAAAACAATGCCAAATTTCGTGCTACTGCCGCTGCTGTTTGTGGCACCAGAACTATACAACGCGAAATCAAAACTGTAGCAGACGAGCGACAGCAATTTTGGATCTATCTGAGCCGTCTCGATCCATGCCACACAGTGAATGATATCGCCGCTATGACACAGGAGTGTCTAGGAATCAATGAAACGCCTAAGGCAATTTTGCTAGTGAAAAAAGATGCGGATCTCACTAAGCTGAATTTCGTTTCATTCAGAGTGGAAATTCCAAGAGATCTCAAAAAAGCTGCTTTAAGTGCGTCTACGTGGCCGATCGGAGTTTTGGTGCGCGAATTTGATTTTGATCAAACACGAGTCGACCGATTTCGCCAATAGTATATTGGCCCCGACAAATGCTTTTATTATGGACAGCGAGAGTCAACCGACTCTCGCACAAGATAAGTACCGTACACTTTACGCTCCTGACAACCGCCAAAATCCGTGTTTACATTTTAGAACACTTGACAACTCGTCGTCCCAGCCGATTATTGGACCGAGGATTTCGTATTCACACGCCACAAACTCACCTCTGCACCTGTACTACCAAAACGCTAGCGGCATGAACTCGAACATCGATGACTACCTGCTCGCCTTTTCTGACAGTCACTACGACTTCATCGCATTAACGGAAACATGGCTTGACGATCGCACCTTATCTTCTCACCTGTTTGGAGCCGAGTATGAGGGTTTCCGTTGCGATCGCGGCCCTCAAAACAGCCAAAAGAAGGCCGGTGGAGGTGTACTCATCGCTGTCCGTTGCAGCTTGAAGCCCCGGAAAATCGTCGACGCGGCCTGGAACATCCTCGAACAAGTTTGGGTATCGGTCCAGTTATCCGGTCGAAAGTTATACATTTGCGTTGTTTACTTTCCACCGGACAGAACACGCGATAAGCAGCTAATCGACACTCACATCCAGTCCGTTTTAGCTATCCACGATAGAGTAAAAAGGTGTGACGAGATCGTAGTCATTGGAGATTTTAACTTGCCTAATTTATACTGGGCCCCTAAAAGAAGCGGGTTCCTTTATCCCGATCCGGACCGCTCCAACTATCATGCTTGTGCACTTAATCTTCTCGATGGATACAACGCCGCAATGCTCGAGCAAATTAATAACAATGTGAACGAGAACGGACGCTGCCTTGATCTTTGTTTTGTCTCCACTAGAGACATCGCACCCAGGCTAACCTATGCTCCGGCACCATTGGTTAAAACAGTTTCCCACCATCCGGCTCTTCTTCTTAATTTTGATGAGCAGAATAGCCTAGACTATCAGGAGCCTGTCCAACAGCCTCGTTATGACTTCAAGCGTACTGATTACGACGGATTGCTAGAAGCACTGCTAATTTTCGACTGGGCTAATAATCTTAATCCCACTGATGTCGATATGGCTGTAGATGATTTTATTTCCATTGTTACCGGAATGATTGCCCGTTTCGTCCCACGAAAGAGAGTACGACCCCACAAATATCTTCCCTGGCAGTCAACAGAACTAAGACGCTTGAAACGAATTAAGAATGCCACATTCAAGAGATATTCTGCAAGTGGTACGTTATCTTTGCGAAATCACTACCGGTCAGTTAACCAAGAATATAAAACTCTAAGAAGACGGTGCTACGCTAATTATAGGCGGAAAATTGAGAGAAAATTAAAAACCGACCCAAAACAGTTCTGGAATTTTGTGAATGCTCAGCGGAAAGAAACGGGACTTCCGTCTGTCATGGAACTTGCTACTGAAAAAGCTGACAATTCGTCCGATATTTGCCGACTATTTGCTGCTAAATTTGCAAGTGTTTTTGTCGATGAATCTCTTACCACTACCCAGATATCCGCAGCCGCCAGCAAAGTCTCCCTTTCAAGTAGCTCCATCGCCTCGATCGATATCGACGATCGCGCAATTATTGCCGCTGTGACTAAGTTGAAAAACTCTAACTGCCCCGGCCCTGATGGGATCCCTGCCACATTACTGAAAAAATGCATTCCTGGACTAGTAACTGCCCTTACGCATTTGTTTCGCCTATCAATGTCCTCTGGAAGATTCCCCTTAGCTTGGAAACAGGCGTACATGTTTCCGGTACATAAAAAAGGTGATCGTAGCAATATTGACAACTACAGAGGAATATCGGCATTGTGTGCTACATCCAAATTGTTCGAGTTAGTCGTTATGGAACCAATATTTGCTCATTGTCAGAACGCCATCGCGGAGGAGCAACATGGATTCCTCCCTAAACGTTCTTGTGCGACGAACCTTATCTGTTTCACTGGTTATGTAATCGATAGCTTCGTTGAGAGGTCTCAAACCGACGCGATCTACACTGATCTGACTGCTGCATTTGACAAGATTAACCACCGTATTGCCATTGCAAAAATGGACCCATTTGGTTTCACTGGCAACCTGTTGAGCTGGCTGGATTCTTATCTCTCAGGACGGACGATAAGTGTGAAAATTGGCGACGATTTATCTGAATCATTCTCTGCAACTTCAGGGATTGCACAAGGAAGTCACTTGGGCCCGTTAATGTTCCTGCTTTTCCTCAACGACATTATGAAATCATTAAAATGTCCCCGACTGGCATTTGCGGACGATCTGAAGTTATTTCTCAAAATCAATAATAACAGCGACGCTCTATTTCTGCAACAACAGTTAAACGAATTTTCACACTGGTGTGAACTGAATCGCATGGTTCTTAATCCCACCAAGTGCCAACAAATTACTTTCACGAGGAAAAACCAACCCACTGAGTTTCGAGTATAATCTGAACGGCTCACCATTACAGCGTGTAGACCATGTTAAAGATCTTGGAGTTATTCTCGACGCTAAAATCACATTTAAGCAACATGTCTCCTTCATCGTTGCGAAAGCTTCCAGGCAGTTGGGACTGATTATTCGAATGACACG
The DNA here is from genome assembly GCF_029784165.1 of Wyeomyia smithii. Lineage (NCBI taxonomy): Eukaryota > Metazoa > Arthropoda > Insecta > Diptera > Culicidae > Wyeomyia > Wyeomyia smithii. The sequence continues at coordinate 151,745,137 of NC_073694.1, read as the reverse complement.
CGACTTCAGGAACATTCACTGCTTGGTTTCTCTTTACATTTCACTGGTTCGGTCCTGTCTGGAATACTGCTGTCCAGTTTGGGTCCCTCATTACAACAACGCAATCCATCGCATCGAAAGCATCCAGCATCGGTTTATTCGCTATGCCCTCCGTTTGCTCCCTCGGAGACAGCCTATGCGGAATACTCGGTACGAAGACCGTTGTCAGCTCCTTCATATTGACACACTTCAACTGCGCCGAGAAACAGCACGCGCCATGGTGGTTTCCGACGCCCTCACCGCTAGGATTGATTGCCCTACAATTCTCCGTCAGATCAATTTAAACGCACCCTCAAGAGTATTACGCAGAGTTTCATTGCTTCACATTCCATTCCGCCGCACCAACTACAGCGCAAACAGTGCCATTATTGGCCATCAAAAAGCGTTCAATCGTGTTTCACAAGTGTTCGATTTTCATCTGTCTGCTCGCGTCATCAGGTCTAAATTTGTTTCAATGTTCCGTAGTTTATTGTATTGATGTATTAGTTTATTAATGCTTTAGTAACCACTAGGGCTATTTCTGCCTGTTGGTAATTTGTAAATAAATAAATAAATAAATAAATAAATAAATCTGAAAGCACCTTTCTACCGTTGTCGACTGAGTAGGGAGGAAGCCTCGTGTCGTTCTGTTGAGAAGCAAATACTAAACAACATCATTTCGTCAGCACGTGCGGTTATTGTAGATTTCAACAACCTCAGAGCGGGCATAGATATTGCGTCTATCTCTGAGTGACAATTCCGTCGACATATCGCAAGTAATGACTCAATCTACGCCGTTGTGTGGAATGTGGCCCTTTTCGGCCTGCCCTCTACCTTCCGTGCCATGCGAGTGTTTCGCAAAGATCGAAGCATTTGAAATCTTTCATTCAGCCAATCAACAGAGTTCGAGTGGCGCGGTGTATAATAATAGATCGCCTGCTAGCATTTAACACCGGTAGCAGTAGGATGCTTACTACAATGGTTTCGATCAGGGCAGATTTGGTGGTAAACTTTATGATGATGAGACGGTGAAGCTCATCTTTGAAAGCACTCAAGTCGTGAAACGAAACAAAGAACGAACGTACACTTTGATGCGAACGATAGTAAACAACATCGGCCGTTGTCACCGCGGATATCTCACCTCCTCGTCTCCTTGATTGATCCGCTCATTATAGCGAGATATTGAGAGTGTCGGAGTTGACTGTTTTCCGCCTTACGTTGGCGACGGCTATTTCCGGACACGAGAGCGACGAAGATTAAGGGCTTCACCAGCCGACTTACACTCGGAACACCTGTTTCTAATGCTCGCTTAGTTTATAGCTACTGCCAAAAATTTAGGACAGAGGGATTACCAAACTGTCCTGGTGGGGATACCGATGTTTTATGACACATAAACACTGTCCTCGGCAACTAACATTAGCCTGCGTAGATCGTAGTAAAGTTTCCCAATTGACCCAGTTTAAATAAAGGCAGATAGCAACTAGTCACATGTTGAACTGTCGATTGATTAAAGCGTCGGTCAAAATCTGCTTGCTTAGAGTACGTGAAAGCATGAGTCTGTCTGGTTCATACCAGCCGATGTCGGTAAAAGGTGGTTGTTTCCAGCTTCCATCATGCTAGTTCTTTTGAACATGATCAGCTTTACATTTACAGCGAATGCATTTTAGCACAGGATGTGAACCAAAAAAGCTTTACATAGTTTATAAAATAGTGATGCAACGTTATTGCTATTCGGGTGTATTTGATGAAGAAACAGAGTACATCGTCGGTTTCTATTTGATTCTGCTGGAGTATGTATTCGGTGATGATGATCGCAATGTTTTTTGTTTTAACGGTGAAATCAATGCAATCGATACATTCGAAAGAACTTGCATTCTTCAAGAACTTGTTTGAGCTGTTGAATGACGGTAGAGCAACAGAACATATCAATATCTTCTTTCTTATCGATTTTTTTGAGCAAATGTCTTTTCACATAACCCATATTAACAGAACTATGAGCTATTTCAGTATTTTCAACCAGAGCCCAGCGCACTTGACCGTTAGAATGTTTTTTGGCAACTCTTCGAACGAACCGAACGAACAAGATGCGCGAGGAGAAACGATAGCTGGAGAAGCTCAGATAATTTGCTAATTTTACCGACTTTTTGCACCGGATTTTCGTGCTCTCTATCATTCGTTTGTTTCTTCGTACGTATATATTTTCGGTCACAGGAAATTGCTGAGTAATGAGCAGATTAGTGCGATTCCAGAGCAAACGAAAAAGAAGCCACAGTGTGGAGTGCTAGCATTCGTTCGAACTTTGAGTGAACCTGAACCGCACGACTCCCGAAATTGTGTTGAACTTGATGTTTTCGATAGGTTTTTTTTTAATAGGTTTTCCGAAAACTCATTACTTCGCTAATCGTTGAATGTTGAATTCGCTAATTAACGAAACTGAATCGATTGTTATAAGCGACACTTACACGTCTAAATTGAACGTTTCACTTTGGGAGCGAAACTACAACTTTTCTACAATTATTAAATTAATGCTAAAACAGGCAAGCAAAGTTTCATTAAAAGTATTGCAAATAATTCAACTACATATTTTCATTTTTTATGCTATATATACCGACTGACTATTCATCACGGTTGTTATCACCGTCTTAAAAAGGGGAAAAGTACTGGATTTTGAAACTAGCAGTGATCTTCCCTCAAAAAGGACACGAGTCCGTAAATTAATGATGAAATAGAGTAAATGAGAAAAATATATAACTCTGGAGCACTTCAAACAAAAACTGCTGACATCAAGTTAAGCTTCGAAAACAGTTGTTCTACCTGTCCTGTTCCGAGATCAGCAGCATCCGAAACGAATTTAATCCACACTGAACCTTCCGGACCACGGGTTGAACAAAATTTCCAGCGTACGTGATGAGAATGCACATCGAAACGCAATTAGATAATTAAGTTTCAACAATTTTGGAACCCGCGGCACTACAAGCAGGTAATTAATCTAATATGTACAAATAATTAGTCGGGTTGAAGCAGTTGCTTTAGTTGGCGTTACTGTCTATCACAAAGCAAAGTAGCTAAATGGTGCAATGGTGTTGGTGAATGTATAATTTCACTTATTTGGAAATAATCAAAGCGAGGTGTAGTGAAGTATCCTGTTTTTGCACAGTGCTTTTTAAAATTAACATGCATTTCGGATCGAAAGCAGCAAACGGCTAGCGATAGATCTAATGAATAAATTTCCAAAACATAAACATCTTATGGTGAAAAAAGATTAAAACCGAACCATACTGACGGAGCAGAATTTTCGCTAGCTTTGAAAACATAAAAACGAGAAGAGCCAACCGCCAAAACAGCCAAATACCATGAAAATAATAGTGTGTTTAACTTTATCCTTCACACGTCCTGCTCACCCGTGTGTAGAGCAGCCACCAAGGACCCGATTGCAAGGTAAACGATTTCAAGCAGCCCGAAGCATTTCGAACGAATCAGTTACTGTTGAGTGGATTGAAACAAGTGTGCTTTCTTCTGGTTTTTGCCATCAAATCTTTTTCTTTAATAAAATTTACATTTATTAAATGTGGAGAGCTGTCTTGTTCTGTCTTTCTCATCTATAAGGGGTTCGTATTACAAATTCGATGGTTTATTGGCAGTTCTTGATTTTTTTCCTGATTCTGGAGAGTAGCTATCAAAAAGCTATTCACCTGAAACTGGCAGAAGGTAATTGGTTGGAAAATTTTCCCGAACGTTGCTTACCGTACGGTGCAACGATTTGTGATGGATAATTTGATTGAGAAGTTCGTTTCGTCGGTTAGCTTGGTTTGGGTAGAGAAAAACACTGACAAAAAAACACGGGAAATGCACTTCTTTAGTTGTCACGAAACTTAAGTTTTTTTAATTTTAAATATTCTAGGACCAACCCATGAAAGTATGAAAACAAATGTACTGTTTTGAATTTTTGAAAATTTTCCTTCACATATCATTTATTTGACACGACACAAAATTTTGAAAATTTTCGCAAATGAAGAATTTCACACTAACTGAGGAATCGATTCTAATAGTTCAAAGAGAATCACCGGAAAACGCTTCTGGAGACTAAAAATCCACTGAAGACGAAATATGTTGAAAATTGCTGAAATATTTGATAAAACTTAAAACCGCTGGAAATCCTTCAAAAACCTTGATAAACACAACACAAAAATGGTTCACAATTAGGATCTAGAGTGTTGAAAAGAAATTCTGAAGACTAGCAAAATTATATAGTCGACAAACGACTATGAAAACTAAAAAAGCTAAAACAGACAGTTGTGCGAAATTAATCTCAGAACAACCACTAATCAATTTTAGGTTAGAAAAGACTGAAGAGGGAAGTCATCTGAAAGTAATCTTCGAAACATCGAATGTGCTTCTAATGACTAAAAAAGGCCAGGTCAATATACAGAACGATTCCAGAACTAAGTTCAAAATCGTACAAATTGTTTTTTAAACAGGGGGAAATTGAGATACCATTGTTAAAGATATCATCAACTAATCACTTTATCAAATAGGCCAGAAATATTAGAAATAAATGAACTCAAATTAAGCTAATGTTTTAGATTGGAGAATGGAATCATAAAACCACTGGAAAATGTTTCAATATGCAAGAGGGCAAAAACAACGTAGAGGTCGCAAATTTATATCAACATCATAGAACCAAACATGAAAATGATTTCAGATCAAACTCTTCCAAATTCCAGATTTATTTCACTTTCCTTTAAGTACATAAGCAAAATATACCAAATCATGCAAGAAATACCACGAAAAAATGCTTTTACACAGAAGAAAATGATGCAAATTATCTTATAGAGTCGCTGAGAATTTCTTGAAACCTGAATAAAAAAAACAAACAAGAATGATTCTAAATCGAACAATTTAATACGAAAAAATTGCAAGTATCCAGAAAACAAAAAATAATGAAAAATGGAATTTCTAACAGCTTTGAATTCTGGAAACGTTGTTATTTCACGGCGCATAAGGAAATTAGCCCGAATTATGATCAAAATCTAAACGCTTTAAAAACCGAGTAAGCATCAAAAACAGAAAATAAAACCCGATTTCTCCGTGGATTTTTTTTTTCTGAACTTAGTTTGAAAATAAAGAATACAAAGGCTGAGAGAATGAAAAGGTTTAGGAAGAAATTCATCTAGAAATAACCTCAGAAACGTCGAAAACGCTTCTGACGGCTTGAAAAGACCAGCGATCGATGACCAAGCTGAGCTTAGAATCGCAAAAAAAAACAGAAAATTGATCCCCATAATCACTAGAGCACTCAAAACCCAGAAATACCTGAAAATAAAATGACGCTAATGTACTCATGAATGAATTGGAAAATGTTTCTCGCATTCAGAAAGAGATGATTCTAGATTACGGAAACATCACCGTTTTTAAATACTTTTAAATCTTGGTAAATGTAGCATAAGAAATCACAAATCTCATGTTCAAAATCGTAACAAAATGCTTCGAACACCAGAAAAGCCTTTGAAACAGAAAGCAAAACGCAATTTTACTGTCAGATGTCTCTAAAGTTTTATTCCAAATGCAGCTTTCAAACTCCGATTTATCGAGAATTCTAATTATTGGCACATTTGACACTAACTGTTTACAAATTAAACCACGATCTACGCTCTATCTGTTCCTAATTTTTGTTTAGTTTATTTTTTTGTGTACATTTATTTGATGGAATCACAGGCGAATCTAGTCGAGTGAATCTATTAGCAAATGAGTTTCTGTATGGAAAAATTATTAGTGTAACGCAAATCTAACGTAAAGTAACGCTGACGTGATAAGAAAATAATTAAATATTGACGATACCTTATGCAAAATTAAGTGTGACAAAAAATTGCATTGCTTAGTGGTTCAATGGCTTACTCTACTCGCTGCTATCTCTGGTAGATACAATTCTGCCATCCCTCCCATGTCTCTGCCCTCTGACATTATGAAAAATTTCGATACAGTTTAATAAACTTGTTCAACCTTCCCTGGTATGACAGTAAACGATTCCTGCCAACATGTACAGTGAGGCCAATGCAATCATAAAACTGACGTCCTTTCGATTCATGAAACATGAACAAACGAGAACAGATGAGCTTAATTGGGAAAACATTTTTATGTCGTTTTATGTGAAGTTTACACTCCCTCCTCGGGTAAGGGAAAACTGACTACTGACGATCGGCGGTGGCTGCTCATCATGAATTTGACATGAACGACAGCCGACGGTTCTGCTGGGTGATTCGAGGTTGAAATACTTCGCCACAAAGTGAAACAACTTCGTTGGAAGGATCCAAGACTGCATCTGTGTCCTCGCCGGAAGGTGTTTATGGTTCTCTGTATCGTCAAAAATATTCCAATCGGTTCACCGCAGCAAAAACAGTCGCCGAATAAGTAGATGCAGGTTCTAAGAATGGAAGATATGCGATAGAAACTGACGAACTAAGGAAATTCGATTTAGTAACATTAAACATAGCGAAAGTTACTGTAATGATTCGATGCAACAGATTAACTGGGAAACTTCATAAGTCATAAAAGGAACCCATAAAATCAAATTGGGCGAGGAAAGCTTACCACTTAATGCAATTACATCTTGCTGCTAACGCTAAAATGCGGTTGTTCTCTAGTTGGGATCACTTAAGTGTGACTGAACGTCCCGAGCAATACCATGAAACAAGGACCTTACCCAACACATAATTTACGGTGAAACGTGTTCGCTCCTAGCAGCTATTAGTGTTTCGGCTCATTGCGCCCAGTTGCAGCCCTTTGAAGCGTACACGGGATAATGCTGTCTAATGTTTATTTACTTTTTATCAGCTCGAAAACATATAAACAATTTCGTGCACAAGCTCATCTCATCCATCGTGTTGCGTTGGAGGCTATTTCTTTTACTCCGAACCGAAAGGGTTCGTCAGCGGAAACATGTCCTTAGCCGGTCCCCGGGCGGCATCGGAATAAGCTGACAACTAGTTGTTGCCTCTTCGGTGAAACGAGCTTTACTTGCTACATTTTCCCATGCTTGGTGGTTGATCCCGGCACGTAATAACGATGATCCTTTATGCGCACGTAACAATAACAAAGTGAGATTTGTTATCGAAATTATTATATTTTTACGACGAACGAAGGTGATTGACTGTGGCACTGTGCTCGATACCGAAAGGATGACGAACGATGAGAAAACCGGGAACAGTTGGTGCGAGTGGATTTTAGTTAACTTTTAGTACATAAATACCCTACACAAAGAAAAATGGAGCTCGTTACTGCATATGGAAGCTTGATTTCGACCAATAGCCCAACAGTACAAAGTGAAACTTTCTTGAGGGAAGAAGCATTCCAACTTTTCCCCTGAATACGGTGGCAAAACTGGATGCATCCTAAACCATTCTTCTGCTACAGAGCGGACTCCGTCAAGCATACATTTTTCGATTATCTCGCATCACGAACAACTACCAGTCAGTGGTGAGACGAAAAAAAAAAACCTAAACTGGTGCATCCTTAGTTAACCGCCGCACATTTCGACAACGACAATACCGTTCCCTGTCAGCACGTTTCAAATCTTCCAGCAGCGGAACGATAAGGACGGTATCAGCACACAAAGAAACACGTTGCAACAATTTAATAGTTGACACCGGGGGATTGCATCCGTATTTTTTCGTTGGTAAAATTGTCAAAAACCAAACTGCAGGGTGTAAGGGCCGCATCAACTGATAGAAAAAACCGCAACCATCAGCAGTAACAGCAGCTGAAAAGTGGTTGGAAGTTAGGATAAAGTTGTTGGCCTTGGTGCACCGCAGTCGCTGTTGCAAACCGGGATTGTAAGGACAGCCAGTCAGCTAGTTACTTAGCCTGCCGGGACCAGAACGTCGTAAATTGAAATTCTAACCTCTGCTAGCGGTCTACCTGCTGCCACTGCTGAGTCGTCGTCGTGGGAAATGAAAATCTGCAGCTTGTATTAAAATAATAACCGCAGAAATAATCTAATCCATCGCTCTCGTCTCGCTCATTAATATTGCAAGCCAACTTTTGGCTATCATCAGTGATACGAAGTACAGTGCCAGCTGCCAGTAGGACTCTGACTTCGACGGTTGATCCTTGCGGTAAGTCGGGAGGGATTCATCATTCGTTTCATGGGCGCTACGATGATGAACTTGTTCAAAATGTTCAATGATGATGTGTGTACATTAAAACAGGTGCTTGTTTTGGCTGTGTAGCAGCTAATTGTTAAGTTTTGATTCTTAACTCGCCTGAGGTGGGGTCGGCATTCGAAGTTATGACCGCACCTGTAATGCGTGTTTGGCTTTATATTCTAAAGAGCAAGGCGCGCATGAAGCGAGCATTGCACTTTCGATTCAAGTGTGGAGCAGAAAATTGAAATGATCACGTGCTACTGGCCCGCACGTCAAGTGGTCGTAATTTGATGATTTGTTTATTTGTGCGAGCTCTGGCGCGAACTGGAAATACGCTATGATTCGTTTGAATGAGATCTAATAGCTGGATCTACTTGACCAAGTGAGAAGGCAAGTGTAACGTACGGCTAGGAATGTACGGCAGACGGTTGTTTGCTCAATTATTCGAAGGGACAGCCAGTTGCACTGGGTAATGATGACTGTACACCCAAAACGAACGTCGTCATATCTTTATTCACTGGTGACATATTTCCCAAGTAACTGCTTCACAAAGGTGCATACCCTGGTTTGTCTTAGCGCTGGAGTTTACATATTTTGCTTCAGGAATGCTTTTTCGAGTGTATTATTTTCTTGAAGTCCGGTTAACGTTGGGTTTCGTTAAACTTAATGCCCGTTGAGATAGGTTAGGAGATTGACTTAGTTAGTTTCCCAATTGAAAACTATCAGTTCAAATATAGGTTAAGTGCTGCAGTATCGACCAGTTTAAGTGAGCGAGTGAACGGGAGAATTACTGAGTCGAAGCCAACTAAGAGTCCTATTTTACAAATATATAAGCACAGGCATTGGAGATATATCGAGAGGCAGACCATTATTCTTCATTTTGACAAACCTACACAACAAAGTAGTAATGTTCAATTGAGCTTGAGCTTGATGACCGCACATTTCGTAGTTGTTCTTCCGTGATGGAACTGAGCTAGTGAAGTTGCACGAAGAACCACGTATATGGCTACTTGGGATTAATAAACCATCTTCAGTGTACAACAATTCAGTAGCTTCCGCTCTGTATAGATCGATAACGGCGCTGGCCACGTCCTTACGGTCGTTAGGGTGAGGAAGGATGTTGTTAGGAAGGGGATCGAACAGTCGTTGTTGTCGGAGACCGAGTTTACCTCTGCACCTCCATGACTGCCATGGAAAGGAAAGGTATATGTCACCGTGGAAAGTGACCAAATCGATCAATATTGCGCGCGAACTTAACTCGTTACGAAGACGAACGATGATTATCTTTTTCGTAAAACACTGCGAACGGACGTGCCGGAAGACCATCCATCTCTAGAAGCATCCAAGTGTTTAAAAATCTATCAATTAGTAATCACGACTTTTCTCGAGCAAGCAAATGCACTTGGGTAGAAGCAATCTCCGGCTAAACGATATGACCGAGATCAGTCTTGTCCAGTCACTCATCATTGTGCATTTATCAACACATGAATTGCATCACATCAGTCTTTAAGTAGGCATTGTGATGAGCATAAAAAAATTCACAACCTAATTGAGCGGTGCCTTTGCACGTATGGAGCGTGGAATATAACTACACATTCGAGTAATCGAGCCAAAGCTGCGTGCTATTCAGTAAATTAACTGTGTCTGGGCTAAATTTATCATAAACCTACACCGTGATAATAAAAAAACTTAGTGAGCATAACACAGTGAGCATAGCGCAGAGCCCTACGTAAACGCTACAGAATACTTTGTTAAGGAAACAGCCAGAAAAGTTTTCAACCAGCTAGAATTTTCATCATAGTGCCCTTATCAATGAGCAATGAATGTGCGCTATCTATATTTTATCAGTTGCAATCGAGAAAGTCTCTCTGCGAGAGCTTTATGCGTTTACTCTTCACAATACAAGCTTTCTGATGTTGCGTATTTTGCTTTCTTAACACAATGTGCATTTGCTTCCAGCGTGCGAAAAAAATAATCAACTCATCCGTTTTTTTTCAACATGCTTCGGTGTTCTGTGCAAATTATATGAACCTCTGTGTTACACACGATGAGTATGCCAAGACTGTCCGAGACCTCAACTGCATCTTCTCGACTGCGTCAGGATGAAAAGTTTTTCTAATTGTGTCACCTTCCGATCCCATGCGAACGACGCGCGCGGAAAACCGCAACGAAGTAGCAGTTTTGAACACAAAATTTTGGAAGGCCTATTTACGCTTCTAACTACTTTTTAAAAACCTCAGATTGTGCAAACTACTGCATTATTGCATGAACAAACATGAAAATTACAGTCCAATTGAAGAACATCGACACAAACAGAGGTACGCTTCTCGAATAATGGGTTCAAAATGATGGTCGAAAACATGTTACAGAAAAACTGGATATTCTTACGCATCTTTATAACAGCGCATTTTTCAAATATGTCAAATGAAAGCTTTTGAGTTGCCCTATAAAACGTATTGTTTAGTTTTTTCTTTCCTAGATCTATTACTAAGAAAGAGCTGTGAGAATCACCATATTTCTTAGAAAAACGAGAATTTCTCATCACGCAATCTCGACAGCAACTTCCAGTAATCGTAACTTTATACCCTTTATAGGAAAAAACAAACATCCCAATTTCCAAGAAAATCGATTCAGTTTACTCAAAGTTCTAGCATTTCTAAATTTTTAACAGTTATTGGACATCAATTTTTGGCAGGCTTTTTAACCCCACTTACTCTTTTCCAAAAAATCTGAGGTTAGCAGATTTTCTACAATTTCTACAACCTCCCTTGTAAAGGTGGTTGCGGCTCTCGCAAACTGGTTCATAAGAGCTTAAAATGAATGTAATGTTTCTATGATAAATTTAGATTTAATTACACTGGAAATAGTAGAATAAAATTTATTCGATTATTTGTGTTATTAATCAAGTAGTTCAATGAATAGAACGGTCAGATAATGACTTTAAGGGTTTTATCAGACAAAAGGGATTATAAAAATATCGGTTACATCGGTTATTTTTGCAGAACACGTTTTTGAGATAGACAATTTAGTTGCGTAACACTCTGCCAAACAAATCAAACTGGACAGTCTTGAAGAAAAAAGTTCTTCTGCCAAAAACTTTTTCATATCCAGCATTTTTAACGATTTTTGCTTCGGAACGCCCATGCGTAATGACAAGAGCTAGACAAAAACTGTCAAAAGATGACTTTGGAGGAAATGTCATTTCAAAATATTAGAAAAATAGAATTTTTAGATTTTTTAGTTTTTAAGATGATTTCTTTCAGTATAGGATCAGGAATTATTTGTTTGTAATGGGAGTAAATGAAAATTCAGACCATAATTTCATTTCAAACTTGTCTACCGTAAGAGTACCCACTTGGCTAAAAAAAATTAGAATTTATGGAGTTTGTGTGAGTCTTTGTTGAAGAGAAACACCGTTCCTGCGAGCTCCTGCAATTTCTACAACATTGATCGCGAAATTATCAGAGGCCAGTATAATGACCCGCTTCGATGTGTTATACTAAACCTTCTGCATCTGCCACCAAAGGATCAATTTCGTTCTGTGAGTAGATTACCCATAAATCCTCACTTAAAGGCTGTAAGCAATCACATAACCTGTGCAACCCGTCATTACCTCAACATCCAACGATAATGATAAACACTGTAGTTGTGATGCTGCTGTCCGATGTATGAACCAATTGCACAAAATAAGCCGCCTGTGCCGCTGTATTTGCACTGATCTCTGCTTAGATTTGCACCTGATTGTTGGAACTAAGGACCAAAAACTGTACTTCAGGTCAGGTGCTCTCATTTACCGCTGCTGGTCTCCGCTCCGCCCTCCTTCACCATCAAGTTGCCGCTATTTATCATTGCAACATTTTAGTGGATTCCAGAAGATCGTCATACATATATCTACATATGCATATCGGATTATTACACCATCTACAACTTCAGAAAGAGTAGTGTGTGTAAGTACGCTGTGATTGTTGATCACGAAACGTCAGATCGTCTACATACTAGTGAACATTAGTGAGCCCAGAAATGAATTCGAATTCACTCGTTAGCATGGCAGAGCTGCCAAAGCTGCTTGATAACATGCTCAAGGAGCAGTCAAATAAACTTATCGATAAATTTGTCTTGAGTCAACAATTTCTCTCAGCCAAATTTGACGATATCTCAAGCGAGATTTGTAAACTAAAGTTGGAAGTGAATACTTTAAGAGCTGAGAATGAATATCTAAAACGATCGATGAGTCTTCTGAACGAAAAATATAATTCTGTTACTGAAGCTGTACACCGTCAGGAAGTTGTAATTGCCAATCGTCGGAAAACGGAAATTGCCTCTAATATCATGGTGCTGGGTTTACCACGGGTTCCTAATGAAGACACTACGGATCTCGTGATGAAAACCTGTGCAACATTGAATTTCAAGTTAGACAAAAGCTCGATCGTTTCGTGTTCCAGAGTTTCTTCAAGCAAACACGTAAACAACCCCATCAGAATTACTCTCCGGAATACGCAGTGTAAGGAAAACTTAAAAATCGCGAAAAAAAAATTTGGTCCCTCATCTTTGGGAATGGTTCAAGGCGTGCGTTGGCCGGGTGACTGGTCTAAAAAAGTACTAATCAGAGACGAATTATCCCCACTATCGATGGAACTTTTGCAAAATTTGAAAAAGTACCAAACAGCCTCGAAAGCACGGTATTTATGGCCTGGTCGAGATGGTTCTATCCTTATGAAATTCAATCAAGATTCTAAACCCACTTCAATCCGATCTCGTTCGGATCTGCTGAGTCTCTTAAAGCATGCGAAGCTTCAATAATTCGTATTCTGCTTATATATATTTGGAGTTTACCATTTCACAATGCTAGACAATAAACCAAAAAACTTCTGTTTGGAATCTGCGGTTAATCTTAACATACCTATCGATTTTAATGGATTGAAAATGCTTCAAATAAATGCACGTGGCTTAAACTGCCTTGAAAAATTTGACTCACTTTGTGAGTTTATGCAAAATTTAGAAACGATTATCCACGTACTGCTTATTGGAGAAACATGGGTAAAAGAAGGGAGATCCGAGTTCTATACAATTCGAGGCTACAAAAGCATATTCTCTTGTCGTAAAACTTCAGCGGGTGGACTTGCTGTTTTTGTCAGAGATGGTCTGGACTATGAAGTTTTGTCTAATTCTACGGATAGCGGATATCATCATATTGGCATCAAATTAAAAACAACTAAGCATCCATTGTTATTAACGGAATATATCGTCCACCAGACTATGAGTTCAGCCGATTTATTTCTAACGTGGAAACCATCTTGGCTTCAACAGATCCTGCACAGCCCCACTTTCTGCTGGGTGATATGAATCTCCCAATAAATAATTGCACTTCTCGTGGAATCCAATCGTATATCCAGCTTCTCTCCGCATATAACATGACGGTAACCAATACAATTGTGACGCGTCTAAGCAGTAATAACATCCTGGACCACGCAATCACTGATGTGGAGCATGCAAAAGTAATTACGAACTATACTGTGGATTGCAACTTTAGCGATCATCGTTTTGTTTTAACACTATTCCAAACTGCAATGAGTAAGCCTAAGCGAACGTTAACGAAAACGATTACTAACTTCCGACTGTTGGACGAACAGTTTCAATACTTTCTTAGTTCGCACAACTTTGGGCAGTTATCTCCTAATGATCGGCTACTAACTATAACCAATCAATACGCACATCTTCGTCGAATGTACTCCAAAACTGTATCCATTAACGTCCCAGTAAAAACCAACCTGTGTCCCTGGTACAACCTAGACATCTGGAAGTTGAGCCGAATATCCAACAAATTGTTTCAAAGGTGGAAGAAAAATCGAGAGGATCAAAATCTTAAATCCCTTCTTGACCACTCGAACAGAAGACTTGCGAAGAGTAAGCGGAGAGCCAAACTTTTATACTTTTGAAGAATGACGTCCTCTGTCAACGCTCAAGTTTTGTGGAAACGCATCAATGAAATTTTGGGTAGTAATTCTAATAGCTGTAAGCAATCATCACTGTTAGTCAATGGAATAGAGATAAATGAACCAAAAAGTGTGGCCGATGCTTTCAACGTCTTTTTCACATCAGTCGGAGATAGTATAGCTAACAGCTTGAGATCGGATGGAGACATCAACAAGTTCGGTACGATAAAGTTTGCAAATGTTTCACTATTTCTGCAACCAACTAACCAAATCGAAATTCTTTCGATTATTCGGAACCTGGATGGTACTAAAGCAACAGGCGTCGACGAATTCCCAGTTTTCGCGTTGAAAAAGCATTCAGTAATGTTATCTGAATTGTTATCAAACTGCTTTAACGACAGTGTCTGTACCGGTGTGTACCCTGCATGCTTGAAACGACCATTAGTGCTTCCTGTGTTCAAAGGAGGCGACGTCAAGGATCCAACAAACTACAGACCCATCTCAGTTCTACCGGCAATGAACAAAGTATTTGAAAAACTTCTTTACACGCGACTGATCAACTTCCTCAAAAGTACTGGAAACCTATACCAACACCAGTTTGGTTTTAGACATGGAGCATCAACAGAAGTTGTGATACTGGAATTGATGGATGACATCTCAGGAGCAGTTGATCGGAAAAAATGTAGTGGCGTAGTTTTCCTAGATCTGTCCAAAGCTTTTGACACTATCAATCATGATATGCTATTGAAGAAGCTGGAGGCGTACGGTGTACGAGGTCTTCCGAATGAATTCATCCGTAGCTACTTATCGAACCGTCAACAACAAGTAGTAATCCCTGGCGGTAAAAGCGACTTCCATGATGTCAGCTGTGGTGTCCCTCAAGGTAGCAACATTGGACCTCTGTTCTTACTCGTCTATGTGAACGATATTGCAGAACTCAAGTTGAACGGAACCTCTCGCTTGTTTGCTGACGACACTGCAATTTTGTACGCTGGATCAACTGCAGGACATGTGATATCCGATATGACACAAGATCTACAACGAGTGGTTGCGTACTTGGAGAACAACCTGCTGGCTCTCAACTTAAGTAAAACCAAAATGATGATTTTTAGTACACTCAAGCACGAAAGATCAACGCATCAACAGCTAGTAGTTAAAGGTGAGGTGATAGAGGAAGTGGCTTGTTTTAAATACCTGGGTGTGTACATAGATAACCGTTTAAGCTGGGACATACACATACGTGAGGTTGTCTCCAAATGTTCATCGCTGGGTGGCATTCTCTGGAAGCTAGCTAAATTTCTCCCAACGCACGTACTAATGAAGATATACTTTGCATTTATACAAAGCCGGTATCAGTATGGAATTGCTGCTTGGGGAACTAGCAGAAACGGATACCTAAAGCCAATGCAAGTCCAACAAAACCGATGTCTTAAGGCAATATTTAAATTGCCGTTTCTTTTTCCTACAGAGGATCTCTACAAATTGCGTGAGCATAATGTTCTGCCTATAAAAGGGTTACACAAATTCCAAGTAAGTGTTCTAATGTACAAAATAACCCATGAAGTGGACCAGCATTATAATTGGACATTTTTAAGCGCTCTTCACCACCATAGAACAAGACATGCTCATCATATACAAAGAATAGGATTTAGAACAGAAATAGGTAAACGAAGATTTTCGAACGTAGGACCTTCAGTCTATAATGGATTGCCAGATATCATGAACGGAGCTTCCTCGATTCATGCTTTCAAGCGGCAATTGAAAACTTTCATCAAGGGCAATGCTAGAAATTTCATGTTTCATTAACGGTCTCTGATGTAATCATGAAACCATCCATTAAAACAGTAATATCCAATAATACTTAGTCTTAAGCTAGAGCAATCCCTTTAAAAGAACTTCTTTATGTTCAGTAGGGTAAGTTCGAAATTGTTATATCATTATGTAATAGCCTGAAATAAATTGAATTGAATTGAATTGAATTTACTTTTTGCTTCAAAATGAATTCTTATTGGTGTAGGATCTCAATTTTTTTAATATTTTCAAAAATATCTCGGACAATTCTGTAGATTTCATTCATTGACAACGTTTTCTCTGTATCTTGTCTTTATTAAGATATATCGATTCATTCTTAGTTTAGATAAATTTGAAAGAAATGCAGATTTGCTTAGGGTAGTAATGCTTACACATCCACAAAGTTTCATTGAATTTCAAGAGTGTGGTGCCAGCCCTTCAGTTGAGTTGGAGTGAAATGCGTCTATAATTCATTGTTCGCAAAATTACGAACCGCTTTACCGGCAAGACATCAGATTTGAATAGGTTCGACAAAAAATATTATATTATAAATATTATATCTAGCCGTAAACTGTGTATTTTTCATTACCCTCAGTGAAGGCTGGGTAATGGTAGCACCTGATTGCTTTAGCAACAGAACTATTGCAAAAAACTATCATACAATTCGGCTCCGTTTCCAAGCGACACATGAACCTTTGGTCTTGGGGAGCTCCGTAGCCGCAAGATTACAGAGTCCGCTTTGATAAACGGGTGGTCGTGGGTTCGAATCTTAGTAGAATCAGGCCATTTGGTTGTCAAAGAACTTTAAGCATGGGTTTATTCTCAGGCTCCCCACCACGTACCCTTCCTTCAATCTGGATTCAAGAGTACCCCTGTTGACTCTCCTTCTAACAAAAATAGGTCCCTATCACAATAAAAGTGGTGTGAGTAATATATGAAAGTTCTCTCCAGGCAATTGTAACTAGGACTAGGCGATACTGTTAGAATGGACAGAGGCTCGGTATAGTAGAGCAGTAAGTTTGAAACGGAAAGGTAATTACACACAAGCACTGATATGAATGATAAGCGTATCACTTACTTCAATAGTGTTACTGCTAATAATATGAAGTGCGGAGTACAGAAAACACCTGGGCAATATCACAATAGATCTATGCTCTGGTCGCAGTGACGTGTACACACAGAAAAAAACCTTTTGTCTTCAAAACGAATTACTAGAGTTTTTCGAATTCTGTTTGTAGCATGAAAAAAAATCCTTAATAAAGTTAATCATTTCTGTGCTAATCTTGCACCGATTCTTTTTAGTTACGTTAGAGCGAAACAATTTTCTAACTCCTGGAAATCCGGTTTTCTGCGGGTTATGTTCCAAAACTGTGGGATTTAATGAATATTTGATATGAATTTTACAATTATTCGTGTAAAGGAACTTTGAGTTCACGTTCATTTAAGTTTTGGAATGTTTTGGTGATATGATCCGAAAATGGACCTTCCGGAATAGATTCTACTGCAGCTTCTAGAGGTCATAGAAACAAATAAATAAATCAAGATCGAATACCATCCAATATGGGTATTTTCGGAACCGGTATGAAGCTCAGAAACCCAAAACGACCCTAGACGCCATTTTGGATTCCAAAATTTCCGAAAACCAACCATAATGGTCGCATACCACCAAATATGGGTGTTTTCGGGATCGAATTGATGCTGACATCATAAATCTACTCCAGACGTTATTTTTTTAATTCAAAATGGTGACTTCCGGTTTGCGGAAAACAGTGAAAATTGACAAAATACTTTCGGAATCGGGATGATGTCCAGAAATCTAAAACCGATCCCAGGAGCCATTTTGAATTCGAAAATGGTGACCTCCGGTTTCTGGAAAACATCAAAAATTGACCAAATAAACCTCATATCAGTACATTTAGAATAGGAATGATGCCAAGAGGCTTGAAAACGACTCTAGACGAACCGGAAGTCAACATCATGAATTTGAAAATGTCTGAAATCGATCTCCGGTCTCAAAGCATCATTTTAATTTCAGAAATATACATATTGTATATTTCTCAACCGTCAAAAATGGCCATTTTATGGTCTTAGGGTATCATCCCGATTCCGGAACTACCCATATTGTCTGATATTTGGCCATATTTTGTTGTTTTCCAGACACCAGAAGTCACTTTTTGGAATCCAAAATGATGTCTGGAGTTTGTCAGTCTCTGGGCATCATCTCGATTACAGAAAGACACATATTGGGATTTACTCGACCATTTTAGGCGTCTAGGCCATTTTCCGATATCTGGGCATCATGCCGGTTGAAAATACAGGTCGGACTCGATTATCCGGAGTTTTCAAAAACATTTCGCTCCGGATAATCGTACCCTCCGAGCCATTTTAATTTTTAATTTTTAATATTTCTCATCTAGAACAGGGAGTTTTCTATTAATGTATAGAAAAGCTAACGAAATAATTCGAGAACTGTCTTTAGACTGTTTGTCGGCATTTGTTATACATATACAAGTAATAATAATTTATATGTCATATTGATAATTTCGAAGATGTAAAAACGAAACAGACATCAGAAGTCACTTTTTGGAATCCAAAATGATGTCTGGAGTTTGTCAGTCTCTGGGCATTTTCTCGATTACAGAAAGACACATATTGGGATTTACTCGATTTTAGGCGTCTAGGCCATTTTCCAATATCTGGGCATTTTGCTCTGGATAATCGCACCTTCCGAGCCATTTTAATTTTTTAATTTTTAATATTTCTCATCAAGAACAGGGAGTTTTCTATTAAAGTATACATGTGCTAACGAAATAATTTGAGAACTGTCTTTAGACTGTTTGTCGGCATTTGTTATACATATACAAGTAATAATAATTTATAAGTCATATTGATAATTTCGAAGATGTAAATACGAAACAAAATAAACCCAAAGTATCATTAGAAAAACAGCTTTTGCTTCGAGAGATTAGCTCACTGGAGTATGTTCCGGCCATGAATCCGAAACCGGTTGACCAATAGCGGTAGTCCTCATCGGCAACAAAAACCCATAACACCTTGATTTTGGAGGTTGTTGAGTAAGAATAGGTTGAAGAAACGACGAGAAAACTGCTAAAAACGAACTGCCTAAACAGAACGGGGCATTGTTGTTACATTTTTAAACAACCCCGAAACCGACCTGTATTACCTATATTGAAAGGTATTTGAATTTGTTTTTTCATTGTTTTTAAGGCCACTGGAAACTCCAGGTAATTTACCGGGTAAATCTGTTCCGGAAGGAACATTTTGAAAGCATATCACCAAAACCATTGAAATGGTCTGTGGAAGTTATTATATGAGCTTTGAACCAATAATTGTAAGATTCTGTTGAAAAAAATTGAAACCATACAATTCCTCAATTTCGAAGCATATTCACGGAAAAGCGGATTTACGGAAATTCGAATCGAAGAAACAATTTTTTCACCTTTCTTTGTATCACTAGTTATTTTTGGATAATTTCTGTACTAAAACATTGTTATAAAACACATTTTTTCCTTGCGATTACAGAAACTTAGTGCCTACTTTTGCCTCGCGGTCCATGCGTACTTTTGCCCCACAAGGAGTTTTCCAACTGGTTTGCTTTTTATGACAAACATTAAAATATTTTCGGCAAAACAAATTCACCCTAGAAACAACCATCATAAAAAATATTTTTAAGGTTCTGTTGTTTCAGAGTTTCTGTAGTTTCCGAATAGGTGAATCGTAGTTTCCAAAACTAAGAAAATTAGATCAAAACAGCTCAAAACACAAGTTTTCTCATGGCTTCACATCATTCAAATGGAATCTTATGTGTTTACATGTGTGATTAACTGACGTTATAATGCTGCAAATTCATACAATGTTGCCAGTTCATTTTGCTCGTATGTTTCGAAAAAGTACCCCGTGCATACTTTTGCCCCTTACTACTCTTTACGAGTTTTATATGAATACCCATATTGACTTGCTACAACAGAAGGATTTATTTGTGTTATAGTTAATGCTTCAAATAAATTAACCTTACAGCTAAAGGACTTCGCTTCACCGTTCGTTAGTAAAAGATATACTTTTCAAGCAAGGAATAATTGAGACACGTGCGGCTGCAACAATTGGTACTTTTCCTAAATGGAGAGGTGCACGCGATATTTTTATTTGTATTATTTGTATCGATTCGATTCGCATTGAAACTATGCATAGCGGATTGACGTAGTTGAATCGAGTCCTTATCAGCACGGGAATCCAGTGTATTTGTAAAAACAAAGCTTTCCCAACCGCTTGTAACTGCTTTTCGAATGCGGTTTACATTCATATGCAGGGTGATGGGGCAAAATGTTTTTTTTTTATTCTCGCTTATTTTCCGTCGGTCTAGTTCCGCCACTGTTGTGGCCAATCACCGACGCCCAGGGAGGTGACTCCACACCCAGGACCCTAACTCACGACCCGTTTATTAACGGACCGGCGCCAACGGCTTTACTTCCTCATGCGATGGAAGGCGTGATCCCAGAGATTTTTCGCCTCAGAAAATCTCCCGGTGTCGGCTAGGATTGAATCTAGACCAGTTGGGTTGGTTGTGAGTGGATCACGCCACCTCACAACCATCGACACCTATGTCGGCGGTGGGATTCGAACCCAGGCGTCGAGCGTGGTTGGCGGAGACGTTACCAACCACACTAGGCCCCCGCTTTGTGGTTACGGGGCAAAATGTTGTGATGAAATATTTTTTAATATTAAGTGAGTGTATTTGCGTTTTAAATGTAATTTTTTTTATCAGTATCAACATCGAAAATAAGACATTAAAAAATTAAACAATGCAATATTTTAGCTACCCTAGTATATATTAATCAATTGAATGATGAGGTTACAATAACAATAATCAACATCAATAGGGCAAGGTTAGTGTCATGACTGATAGCAATTGGTAAATATTTCACCTTTATTTGGGAAACGACTGCATGGCCGTTTTTCCGTGCTGCGTTTGGCATGAAAGTAATACAAAACCACAGGTAACAATTTTCCAACAATACCATTGACATAATTACAAATCAAATTACGCTACGCTTGGAAGCCCACCTTTGAAACCCCGGATGACCTACAAAACCGGTATCAATCTTCTTACAATAGAACGATCTGCCGAAAAAAAAATGCGAGATATGCGAATAAAGTTTGTCACTGCAGCAATGGCCATCATGAAATCTACCCGCACACGCGAAGCGGGTTTCGCTCGGAAGGTTGTTATGCTTCACAAAAAACAAGTCCAGCGACAATAGGGTTTTACAACGACGTTGCCAGCGCGTTTTGCGTGCAACCGGTGCAGTAGAGTAGTAGGCCTCGCCGAAACTCCGGATGACTCCACATTTAAAGCCACGCTACAATATAGGCTTGATTCGGTAAAATTAGAGCACATTCTTGATTCTATAATAGAATGAATATATATTCTTCAAAGGGGTTCTTTGTTAAGCTTGAAAAGGGTAAGAAACAATTTAGTCATTAAATCAGATTAACGAATAACAAAGTAATTCCATTCGGTTTGGAGGTATGTTTTTTTCTGTCTGGTAGGCGGTTGTTATGGTTTTTATTTTTACTTGTCAAAGGTGTCGTTCTCGGAAAGCGCCCTGTAATTACAGCCAGCCGCCCTCCAAACCACGTACGGTCCACCCGACTGAGAATAATTTGCAATTTCGATGATATTTAAAATTGATTAAAAAAAGCACAGTACACAGTCACAGTCTTGACAGCAGTGGCAATTAATGGCGCCCCCTTCAGGGTATGGCGCAGGTGTCTCGCAGCGCTGAGCGGCATGTATCACATATTGCGTGACGGCTCGGGGATAACGATCTGTCCCCAATTGGGCTACTGAAGTTTCGTATGTTAGAACGACGTAGGATTTTGGCCTTCAACGCCGCGCGCGACCCGTTCAATCGAGAGTCGGTAGCACAAACGTACCTAACGAGAGCTAATATGGGATAACCGTATGACCTAGAAGGGCTCCTGTCGGCTGCTAGTATAATGACCCATGTGACGCTTATATAGTATCTGGTTACCGCTCACTCACTCGAACGGTGACATAATAAATACGAGTGTATCTACAATCATCGCCATGAAGCACACATTGCAGGACATTGGCTCTAGGTGGCCGTGAAAAAAATAATAATTGCGAGTTGAATTTAGAAAGGTTTAGACTAATAACAAATCGATTACTTACAAATAATATTTCTGAAAAAACTTTAATTTACTTTACGAAAAAACAGCCGTACAACTCATCCGGCATATTTTGCGAATCGGAAAATGAAAGCCAACATTGCATAACTGCCAAGACAAATCCGGTGACCGTGCAGCCGCCTGAGCAAACATCCCGACGCGACGACGCGGGAAATTCGATCCACTCGGCTGGACTCCAGTTTCTTACTGGGGAGCATCTGTTCGCTTGGGCACACTTTCGAATCTGACTGGTTAGTCTCAATTCGATACGGAGAACTACTGACTGAAAGCGGACGGCTAGGGTAATGTGAACCATGTAATGGCGCCGCGAATGTTGTCTCATAGACTATGGTCCATAGTTGCTGCGTAATTTCGATAAAATAGGTGCAATTGTGAAAAAACATCTCAGAGATTGACAAGCCGATTTACATACTCCCAACTGACCCCAAGATGGTTGAGCGTATGATATAAGATTAATGGAACATGATTTACCAAGTTGTAATTATTGATTACAATTGTTAAGTGATCAGCTTCTGAAAATAACAGAAGATTTCATTTCTGATCATAACAGGTCTTGGTCTGGTAGTATTTATGCGTTTAGGCTTTGTTTCAGCGGCCAGGAATCGAAACATGCATGTCTCTGCGCGAAAGAAGATCAATACGGCGTACAATAATCTGGCTGAACAATAACATTGTCCGAACCAGAGCCGATTACAATAACCGCGGAACATCCAGAGCCTGCCTGCTATGCCATTCTGCTAGTCGTTATCAATCGAGGTGATTCTCGTACGATTTCAAAGTGCCTTTTGTTGATCAAACATAGAGTAATCATTACCATCGCATCACTATCAGTGGCGAACAAATAAAACAATACACAACGGCTATGATAAGCACAGCTTTAGCCAGAGTAGCCGTCCTTCGCGCCGATGCCTACGCAAATCCTGTTGGATGGAATTTGCCAATGAAAGATGCTTTTCCGTGATAAGGGTTTGTAACAAGTTACCTGATACAGCCCAAGCAATCAGCGCCAATTTGTTGCCTTTATTTTTATGTGCGAAAGAGATTTAAATGCTTTTAGAAGCCGAATTCACTTCATAATTTTTCATCTAAGATCATTGATTCTATAAATTCGAGCGCCACAAATAGTAAGGTATCACGTGTTTTTCACCCTGTCAGAATATGCGTATCTCTATGATGTAAATATTTGCACTACCACCAGGCAACGCGTCAATCAGAATGGGAGAGTCACACTCTAAGTGAGAGGATCATAGGCCTGCAGATTTACAACAAACAAGTTTCATGCAACGCACTGCATGTGAATGCAACACGCGTTGCAACCGTCGCGCTTCACTATCGACTGTGCACGCTAGCAGTGCAAGAAACAGGACCCAAATCTAATCATGAGAGAAAAAAAAACAACCTACTCGGAGTGGGGAAGCTCGCGGCAGAAAAGGTCCGGGCGGGTTCGGGAAAACTAGTTTTCATTTTCATTTTACAATTTCATTCTTAAAAGTTTAAACCTAGTTTGTATGGCCTCGACTGAGCGCCAGTGGCCACATCGTTTAATGGGTCGAGTCATTTTGACCGGGAGTGCCGGTTCGTTTTCTCCCCCAGTGTAGTCTCGGCCCATGACCGGCTTTCGCTTATTTATTGACGCGGCTTACCGTGACTGTGACTGGTGCACAATTGTTGCGTTTTTTTTACTTATTCTTATTTCGGACCGCCCATTCATACCGAATGAGGTGCCAGATGCACGTGGGGCCGGCGGCGGTTATGGTTTACACTCGGTGAGAGTTATTTATGACAACGGTGAACAGTGCAGAATGTGAGTGCAGATCTTTTCAATCTAGTTTTCAGCACGTTCTTTTTATGGCTTTGGAATAGTTGGTTCAGCGACGGTAGATTTGCAGTGCTATGTGTTGGCGTTGCACCGAGGTTACTTGAGGTTGAGAAATTCAAACCAGTTTGGGATTTTTCCGAACCAATGGCGTTTTCGTCGTGTCAAAAACAATTTATATGTTACACGCAAGAAATTGTGAGGGGACATCTGTTTTGGTGATGAGATTTAACGCAGCACTGGAGAATAAAGTATGTGTTTTGCATAATACCACTTGTGTCACGGATTAAAAATCCGAATAACAAAAAAAATATCCACATAAAGGGCGACGTTCGAATATTGTGAGGCTTCAGCTAACATTTTCGCCGCATGAAGTCAGTTTGAATGTTTTCGAGAAGACGTATCAACGAAACGTAATATCCGACACTCTGCGGGCTCGGAAAACTGCTGACGAAGAAGAAAAATCAAGAAAATCAAACAATCACTAGGAAATTGAGTTGGTATTTTCCCGGAAACATGATTGATATTAGGCTGTGGGTAGCGTTCTATTTGGCCCAAAGGGTTGAATAAGTTTTATGAATTTTCTCAGCCGTTATTTTTTATTCGTATCGATCCCATCAATGTTCATGAGCTGTTAAAGAACTCGTCTGTAATTTGGTAATCATGATAGGTAAAACTTATAACAAATATTGTTCCACTTCGAGGACATTTCCTTTGCACGCATCATACTGCCATAACCAGCTCGAACACGTAGCAAACCTTCTGTTGTCACAGACACGGCAAGACCCCAAACAGCTATTCCCACACGAGCAAGGTTATCATTGTGAAAGCGCTATTCGACTCGACTGGTAATGGATAGTTAGCACAAAGTGGAGAAACGTGATCAATGCCTAAGTTTGAGCAAAAAAAAACAACAAAAAATAGGCGTTTGCTGTTGATTTCAGTATTATAAAATGACTCTAGTGATATTCTTTATTATCTTGGAATACAGTTCAAAAACTGTGAATAGTTTGTCGACCTATGAACGTAACAAAATGTTAAATTTTCGAATTTCTTTCTGATATCCTCCAACTTTTAACCTGCTTCAAAAAATCTGACCGTAACCGTAAATTATTTTTTCATTTACATTTCTGTTGCTTCTGACGTAAACCACGATTTTGTATGAAAATTATATGGAATATCATTTAAATTTGCGTGGAATATTATGCAATTTTTTATCATAAGTGATGGAGGCATAAAGTTTGGCAATACTTGTTTCGTCATACATTGAAACTGCATCAAAGTGCCTTTTTCGCTTCTTTTTTTCCCGTTGGATCGTTTCTACGTCCATTTTCGATTTGGATTCCGCAGTAGCGGTACTTATTATGTCAGGAAAACTAATTAAAAATCACACAATTTTTCTCTAAAATGCCGTCCTTTGAGTACGCCATGTTTACAAACATTGAAAGAAAACTAAATGGAATCCTAACGTGAGAAACGAGCGCCAAACAAAGTTTTCATGATTGTAAAAAAGGTCATTAATTTCGTTGACACGAGCTAGAGGTGTACGTGCAATTGTATAGGTAGCTTTATGGGATTGCTACCACGATGAAACGAAA
Source organism: Wyeomyia smithii (assembly GCF_029784165.1). Lineage (NCBI taxonomy): Eukaryota > Metazoa > Arthropoda > Insecta > Diptera > Culicidae > Wyeomyia > Wyeomyia smithii. The sequence continues at coordinate 151,719,609 of NC_073694.1, read as the reverse complement.
TAACAGCACATTTATTGATGCTTTTAGGTTTTTTTTTGGCACCAATCCTCAAAAATATACAACAACTCTGGCAGCTTTTGACAGACGGATAATTCTTCAACGACCACAAAAATCAAATACAAAAAGTGACCCATGGTTGCTTCTTTGGGAAACACCGAATGTGTTTGTAAGCCTTCGGGATGTGTTGGATCCGAAGTTAACGCTCAGACTTCTGTCACAATGGTATGATTGCATCCATTGAACCAGGCTTTCGGAAACACCCAGAGTTTGCCGAGTAGAATTCGATAGTCAATTTTGTCGAATGCAGCTTTCAAATCTGTATAGGTATACAGCATCAACCTGTTTTCCATTTTAAATGTGAGAAACACAATTGATTCAAACAATTTTGAGCTGGTAGTTGATAACATCTTGTCTATTTCCTTTTTTGAATACCGGAGAAATATGCGAGCTTTTTCAAAAAAAGGGGAACATGCATTGTTGTAAGAACAAGTATAATATTTTTGCAACTGGTTTCGCGAGCTCATTTATGCATCGTTTGGAGACGATAGCAGGTATACCATCAGACCCAGGAGCATTGGATGTTAGCGATTTAGTAGCAACTCCTCGGTAATCTCAGGAACATCAGCCGAAATCATTCATTCAGTCATTGGGACATCGGAAGCGGCGAGTATAGCTTCTCTAGAAGTGACCATGGTTATATTATAAACACTAGAAAAGTGATCAGCAAACAATTCGCATTTCGTTAGCATTAAATAAACTTTTGCTGGAATTCCATAATTATTTTTTCGCTTCGTTCTAACAAATTGTCATTTTTTTTGGGGTTTGGCGGAGGTTACTTTGTATGCTAGTAACGTATTGTCTAAAAAGTTGTGTGTCTGATCTACGGTACGATTCGCTTGCATACTTAAAGTTTTTTGGTGAGTGGTGCACGAAGTTTTCGATAGTGACGTTGACAAGCATTGAGTTCGCGCTTAAGTAACCGTAAGGTAGGAATTCCCCACAAGGGGTTCAATGATCTACGCATAGTAGGAACATTTGCAGCTAACCACTGAGTCCGATTTGTCAAGTGAATGGTTATGAGTCCGAATCTTATTAGAATTAGACCGTTCGATGTCAAAGCAACTTTAACGCATGGGTTTATAGCCCATGCTTCCCCTCACCCGCCTGTTGAACCCTTCCCTCAGACTAGATTCCAGAAAAAAGTCACACAGTTGAATGTGAATACCACTCCTGGTAGTTATAATAACTAACGGCATGGTAAAGTAGAGCAGTCGAGTCTATATATAGGCGAGTAGAGGGATGGGTAAAAGTATAAAAATCCGTCACTGACCAAGGTGACCCAAGTAACCTTCCTCTCCGTTTATAGTCATTAGAGATGCAGAGGTAATCGGCCTCTAGCAACAACGACTGAAATATTGCCTTCTTTCCTTCCATCACGGAGCAACTACGAAATGTGTGTCGTTCAAGCATCAAGCTCTTCCAGCTGATGTAACTGGTCTAACAAAGCAGTCATTGTATGTTCGAATTCCTGGTTCGAGAGAGACTGCTAGAGTCTGGATGACGTAGCGCTAGCCCCGCAATTGTCCTGTACACGCACAGTTGGTCGCGAACACTGAAAGATGTGAAAAATATTGCCCTGGATCTCAAAGTGGAAAAAATAGAAGATTATAGCTTTTCAACCGTTGCTATTGTCGTTTTCGTTTTCGCGGTGTACTACACTCAAATGACACTTTTGACACCGAAAATGTTTTATTTGATTTTTCGTGTTACCCTTTTTCTGTCTCTCCCTACACTTTTTCTGTCACTGATGACACCCGAAAAAAGCAGAGTGTGCTGTAGGAAGTTACCAACACATTCACACGTATGTGTCAAAACTGGTTTGTTTTGGTTTTTGTTCCACGTGGTAAAGTGTCAGGTAAATTTTTTCTCAGCACATTTGCGAGATGGACATATGAAATGGAAACGAGACAAAATGACGAATGCGATTATGACCAAAACAAAACGAATTGACAGCTATCCCATTATTACGCATACCAATGCAATGACACTGAAAATGTTTTATTTGAAGCTGCAAAGTATAGCACGGAAAAAGTGTAGTACACCGCGAAAACGAAAACGACATATGAATTTCGGAGCCCCTAGCCAGCTCAGAAGTGCGTGTCCTTAGCTTCCTCGGAAGTGTGTCACGTCTCCAGAGACTTGAATTGAGTTTCCCAGTGAGGAAACAGAAAAACGATGAATTCTACGAATTTTATAAATTTGTTAGCTGACTATGGCGTTTAAACAGTAAAAAAAACTTTCTATGTTTCTACTTCGGAGTCTAGACTAAGAGTTTGTTTTATTTTTCTCTCGGTTTCGTTTGGCTCAGACCGTCAGATCCATAAAGAACCAAAATTTTGTTGACAGATTTAATAGAGTCAGTGTAATTGAAAGGATCATTCACACTGAGTTTATTGTTTGTAATCCATTAAAACATTTTTAAGCTCCCTCTTCCCTTTGATTGCTCGGACAAGGATAGGATTTCTCGCAGACAATCAGATTTTGTCCGGCAATATTTGAACACAACGGGTCATTCTGTAAGATACAATCGAAACAATCATAGTTTGTCTTGAGCATTGCGTGAATGAGGAAAACGTGCACGAGTGAAACGAGAACAGCACCATAACGACAATGTATTTATTTTGGGCAACGGCAACTTATCTCGATGTGTACGAGTTCGAGGCATAATGGTCAAATTACCTCCTCCAGCACAAAACGAACAGCATCGTTGTAAACACGACGATACTTACACACAAGTTAATAGAAGAAAACGCTTCGAGCTGCACTCTCTGGGGTGTACTTTTGTCGGACCCAAAAACGGAAAACTCGTGTGTCAGTAACCGCTTCCTACAGCGACACACTACACTGAAAATATATTTTAGTTTATTCCACGAAAACGTGTGTATTATATACAAAACCTTTGTTGTTTTCTGCAACGAAACCAATCCGTAATAAATCTGAGGGTACTTTCGTCAGAACTGTCAAAGTACGTATTCGTATACATAACGAAAGGTTTTAAAAATGAACGCAATCATTCGTACAAACAGTGCTGTACAATCTACGAATCCCATGTTTACGAAACGTGCGTGCAGAAAATAACGAAAAAATATTTTCAGTGTACCAGTAGAATGTTTTCAACCGTTCGATAGAGAGACGGAGTTTAGTCCTGCGGCAAGGCGCTTCTGACCGGCGGTGTGTGAATGCAAAGTGTGCAGCACATCTAGATGGTAATAAGCTACGGTAGTACGGTTCCGTTCCAGGACACTCGTGCTGGCGTTTATCCTAACATGATTGTAATCATGGTTAATGATGTCATACATAAAACAAACGCATACCCATAACCGTGTGATTCAGTTGAGGGAAAGGAAGCAGTTGGGGACTCTCCCTGCACGGAGGAACGGAATGCTATTGTGCCAAATGTGAAAAGATTTCCGGGTTTTGCTTTCGGCAGCATAACTTATCGTCATTCCATGGCAATACTGGGAAAACAGGAGAAGATTCTCGTTTTTTAACGATGCAATATATGCCGACCATTATGCATATAGCTTCATTAGTAGATGTATGTTTGTATGCTACCGTACGCTCTACAAAATAAGAAAATACGTTGAAGACTTGAAAGGACTGAATAAATATGCATAAATCTCCTTTAATGCGTAGGACGCAACTGTCCTGAATATTGGGAGTCCATAAACGAAATTTAGATTAAAATTAACCAAAAATTCGGACGTGGAAATTTTTACACGATCCTGAATATACTGTTCTCCTCTCGATGATACAGTTAATTTTCGATTTGTTTAACTGGCAAAACATGTTCGCTTCAAAAGTCTCATAATAATTAAGTTCGTGAGACGTCTAGCCTGGTAGGAATAAAAACTGGTTCAAAACAGTCAACGCTTTCCATTATAAAATCATAACTTTCTGTTGTTACAAGCCCTGCCAAGAACAACAATAACCAAACTCAGTGTCAGACTTAGAAAAGCATGTTTTCCATCGCTCCAATTTGTTCCGAATGGGAAAACTTTCCATCAGCTAGGGATGGGAGAGTTTGGTAATGCATCTCCGAGAGCGACTCGGTGTCTAGAAACCAAGCAGTTAATGCCTTTTTATAGATCCAATGAAAGAAATGATGTTGCGAATGGTTTGCGCCGTGTTTTCCCAGTTAGTATCTATGTTGGTGTTGGAGTCACGCTGGAGGTGAAACCGTGGAACTGCCCAACTCGTATGACAGTTAAATGACAGCAATTGATCCATTTATTATTTGTTTTGAATCTATACGATATTTCACGAATAGACATACATTGTTAAAAATACGTACAGTAAACACTGACGAATATAAGTTCAATTTCAGGATCTTAACCAGCGAATTTCATACATTTTCAACTGCTAGAGTTTGATAAAAATTGATGACTGTTATTTTTCAAAGCAATTTGAATTTCTCCAAATCGCAATCATTTTTCAAAAATTCGTATTTTCGACTATTCCAATATATTTTTCAAGTATCGGTTTAATCCCAATTTGACTTCATTTTATTTTCCCAAAGATTTTTTCGACAGTTGATGAATTTTTAAAATTGTTGCTTCAAGTAGAGGCATCCAGGCCAACATTTGAGATTTTCTCCTAGTAATTGTTGAACAGAACTTTCTAGCATTATTCGATATGTTAGCTAGTTCTCTGATATTTTTGAAACACCCTGTTAGTCTGATTTCAAACATGCTGTTCCTTATTTACCGTGTGTGCAATCTCATATTGGATTTTTTGAATTTTCATCTCCGCCCATATCTGATATCTCTTTTTTTCAATATTATTATTATTTTGATAGTGAGCCTCCTATTCGCTGGCAATTAAATATTTATTTAGTTTGTGGTGCCAATGGAATGGTATAAATTCCTACTATAAGTGTCATGATATCTTTTTTTATTTTTCTGATGCTGTAAATTTAAAGACAACCATGCGCTCACTTATTTGAAATCAATGGAGGCGCCTTGTTTATAACGCCAATAGAAATTTTTTTTTTTATATTCATCCTCAAGTTATGCCTAATCCATTGCTGGTTTCGAAGTACGACGCTGGTCTGAAAAACCATTAGTCGTATTTATGAACAGTAAGTTCTCTAGACGATTTCGAGCTTGTTGAGAGACGTTAAATATGCAAAAAATATTAAATATTGCAAAATCCAAAAAATCCAACTATACCATAGGTTTTTGGGATGGTCACTTGTTTTCTTGGTCGAAAAAGCACTCAGTGAACTAAAACACATTGGATACATGTTTATTCTTCCCAGTCAGTATCCTGAAATTCTTAACTAGAAATGGCTGTTTTCTTTTTCTGAGTTATTTAAATTACCACCGCTTGACAAAACGCGTGACTGAAACCACCGCTTGTGCAACGGGGAATTTGATTACGGAAGAATGGTGTCGATGGTTTTCGTCCTTTTTAGCAGTTTCTGAGCGGCCAATGTGGGGCTAGACAAAAAAATGCCTGGTGAATTTCTACAGTGTTCTCGTTAGCGTGGGCGGAAATTTTGTTAGGCAGATTAATTTCGTTACTAATTGGATTTTGGCAGCGGGAGAGCTAGGTTGGGGGAGCCTGAGTGATGCTAAATGTGCGGCACTTGGAACACTTTAGGTGTGGAAAATGAGGCGCTTAAAGCGTAGTTCTGGGGTAGTTTTGTATGATAATCTGTATTTTAGCAGAAATATATTGGAGGTACAAAAAGCGGATATAAGAAAAAATAAGTTTGTAAGGCGCACATCCGCTGATATGCATAATAACGTCAATAAAATTGAACAAACAAAAAACCCTTCCACTCTGAAACAACATATTAGCGAATCAACTCCTCTGATCTCCCATGAAAGGAAAAATTGTGACCGTTCAATGGATCCGAAAAAGTTCATGCTACAGTTTAGGCATCATTACGTCGGTTTTTTCATCTGACGCCTAAAGAGTAAAAAGAACGAAAAATGGCCACTTCAAACAGAGAGTTTATTCTGTATTTAATAGTAAAACGTTTTCACGTTAAAAGGCTCACTCTATTTACTTCTTTTGGTGGCTAGCTAAAAAGGAGGTAGACATTCGCTATTCAGCGGTACGAAAATTGAATATTTTTCCGGGGAGAAATTTTCGGTAAACACAACTTTTGTGGTAGCACTGCTGATATTATGATCCAAAGGTAGCAGATGGATCGTGCCGACTGTTGAACAATTGGTGGGTTTGGTTAAGGGATTACTTCAACCGTGTAATAAACAAATGGTAGGAGGAATGATTCTTGGAACAGTAAAATTGTGATTGTGGTTTGTTGAATAAATTCAAATGCCACTAAAACGTTGGGAATGTGTTCTCTTGAAAAACCATCTGTTTTAGTCAGTCATTGCCGATTGACAGCTGGTATAATTACCACCGTTGGGATTACTGATCTGGTGATAGTCGAAGTAGAAAGTTTGTGTACTTGTACGATAGCTTATAGTATCATCAACTAACACTAGGCAGGACTGGTTTAGTAGTGGAAACTAAAGTGATGTGGCTATAGCCAAAGAACTTCGGTCGTGGTATATTTATGAGCGATGAATATTTTAACAGGACGTTAAACTGAAATATGAACATTGCTCATAACGAAGGCCACATCAGCGAGGCTAGAGGGATTCTAAGGATTTAATAAAAGTAAGTTGAGAAAGGATGTCTCTCAATAAAATTTTCCGTTCATGGAATGGAAAATTTTGGAAATAGAAACTCCTATTTCTATCCGGTTAATTCAACTGTTCGTGACAATTTCTGTTGAACGCAATCTCATGAATCAAAATGAAAGTCTGGGCTACGCTTGTGGCAATCAAAAACTCTCGGCTGAGGAAACCGTAGTTGAAAGCTGCTACAAACGTTGTCGTGACGTTTGGAAATAATATACAAAAAAAAACTTTGCTTCCTTTTCCGAGCTCGGGGGCAACGACTTGACTCCACGTGCAACACCATTCACCTGCCGGAGAAATTGTGCATATGATGTGTCGTAGCAGTTTAGTAGTTTGATATTTATATAGCATCGAATAAAATCATTATTTGTTGATTTCGATCATATTTGGAATATGAAGATAATGCTTCAGATTTCTCTGCTCTACCACACAATCTGCATCGTCAAACAGGATACCCTATCTAACTTCGATGTGTTGCTGTGTACAGTTTATCAAAATTCTATTTTCACTTCAATGAAATTTTATCTCCGCTTCCGTGTCTTTAATTTTGCAAATTACTTGTTATATAAGTCCTACCTAGCGAAATTGAGTTTCCCTGTTTGTCACATAACCACGCATATTGTGCCTAGCGCTTGTTCCGTGGAAATAAGGATGTTCCACGTGTCGCCTACCGTGCGAAGGTGTGCGTGTGCCATCAAGTGTACGTCAGCACCAATTCAAGGTCCCATCAAGGCCGCATGCTCACGCACTCTCTCGTAGTGAGCGAGACAAGTTTTTGGGGGTTTAGCACGTAGTATAAGTTCGAGGGAATCATGTTCGATGCTTTCGATGGTCTGTGTATGTATGTGAGTCTCCATCGTTCTAGCTCTGGGCGAAATTCAATGTGAGGGCCACTAGAACTGGATGTTTCTTTGTTTCTCTTTTGGTTGCAACCATGTAGAATTCAGCGGACAGTATGCCAAAATAGTCCTTCGCACCAGCGAAAAAAATCGATCTCGAGGGTTTTGGTGTTTCAAGCTCTGCGTTGTATTCAGAGTTAACTTGCAGCTGTCAACATTATGAATTCGACGATTTGCTTCTTTCATTCATTTCAATGGTTGAAAATGCCTTCCGAATTACATGGGTTATTGAGTTCGAAAATAGGATAAGGTTTCATTAGACATAGACTTTTCTGGATTATTAAGATTATATAAGATTTGATGTTCGACATATTGTTCAGAGATTTCTGATGAGATCTTTTTTTTCTGTTTAGTTTGTTTGTTTTACAAGCGAATTCCAGCCTGATTTGAAATTAAAAGTCCGGTTTTAAATTGAAAAAAAAAAAACTAACGTGTTCTCACAGTAAGTAAAAAAAACTTTGAGTCACTCTCGAAAAACCAAATATCACCAGAATTTCATTCACATAAACCTGATGTCGAAAATTGATTTGATTAGTGCAAACAGCAAGTGAGAAACTTTCACGAACTCTGAGCTCTACTATAAACTATTTTTTTTGTCATTTTCGACCTCAGCTCATACAATACTGCACCTACGTAGGACGGAAAACCGAAGCCATATAGTCAGGAGTAATTACAAAGTGTCGTAAATCAAAACCGAAAGTTGAGGCTCGGTGTACGGCAAGCCGAACTAGATTGGGTAGGGCACATAATCTGATACGAAATATATGCAAGCAAAACAGCGGAGTCTGACGACTCTGCCTCTCAGGGGCACTTTATTTCATATCCGTCAGACAGTGCAGTGAAATGTTGACGTGTCGTAAAATAGGGCTTACGGCTTTACCCCCGGTTTAGAAGAAGACATATTTGGTATCGTGCGTAGTTTCCGATTTAATTCGTGAAATTACAATTTTGTATAATCGTTTCAAATTCATGTTTTTTATCAGGCAGCTTGTATATGAACCTATTGAGTTATCAGAAAAGAGCCTGATACATACTTTTTTTCAGATAATATGTAATTCTTGTTCGCGTACGCGAATCTTTTGTTTATAGGGTGTTTATGTGTTTTTCCCAGATCCTCACCCTCTTTTAATGCTTCGGAAGCCACGCACTTCAGCTACCAGCCAAATATCGCTGTACCTAATAAAACTCGTCGTAAGCAACATTTACACGAGCAATTAATGTCGAGATAACGAATGGTATGTGCCTCTTCAAATCTGTCAAACTGGAACAAAACACGAGGACGATTTTTCACCCAGTGTCGCCAGAGAGCAGCCTGTCGAAAGTATTTATTCATCTAGCCGTACTTTCATGAGCTGGAATGATTTTTCTTCACTAACACTTACGTTCTGACGTCACGACGGAAGAGGAAAAACTAAGACCGCAGAAGAAGGATAGCGTATTTTAATCGTGCGACGTTGATTATTCTGGACGTAATTTAATTATTCTCTTATAAAGCGAGAAAATTTTCTAGTTGGAAAACAACGCGCAATGTAATACGTTGCTGGGTGTGCTTGGTGGCTCCGGAAGTAGACCTGAGAGACGCAAAGCGGAAGACGAGATCAATATTTCGGTCTTATTTGTTTTGGCACTCACTTTAATGCGACTCGCAACTGTCCTACTGCTCGAAATCACAATTTAGGCACCACTCATCCCTGTTCTGCTGCTGGCAGTTTTGAAAATGGTTCACTGCAAATGCAGCAACGAATGTTACGTAATTACGTTATTGCCCACATAGAGACGGCCGAAAATCTTCACTTTCGCCCTTTAAAATCTAGTATGGATGCGGGCTTGGTTTTGCAGTTTCGTTGCACTATTTTTCGTAATGCCGTAATGTCTAGCAGGCGAATACTGCAACTGATCACTTTTACTTTCGATAGAACGTCACCTTAAAGCTCATACATCAACTAGTACTGGACCGAAAATGTCCTACTGCTGTCGACCGGAGCGATGCACAGGCGGCCTTAAGCTGTAAGCTATGCCCAACCCAAACATCCATACACACCGTCTGTGTGCTACTATACGCACGGCGGCTACAGCTGCTGCTAGCGGGGTGTTTCTGGGGGGTGGTGGAAGATGACAGTGGGTGATGATTTTCAGCCTGGTGTACAGTAGCTGGAAATTAACGGCGAATTACTAACTCGTGCAGTAAATAGTCTTGGTTGGTTTTTTCATTCGTCTGAGTAGTGAAATATAGAGTGAGCAAACCACCAGTAAATGTGACTGATTGTTAGAAACGACTGAGGAGAAAAATGTCTTCGTTACAAATACTTAAAAAATCAGCTGGGAACACAAACCTTTGTCGTTCACCTGCCGTTGCGCATAAAGGCTATAAAAATAAATAAAAACCTTCCAAAGTCTGCCTACAACAGGGTGGTTCTTAAAATTATGCATTGTTTCTTGATAATCCATCGCAATAGTTGAGAGTTACTCAACCGGGAAAGCGAGTTGCAAGTTTTGCGAGTTACACCCTAAACCAATTAGGACTACGTATACAGCAAAATGAAAGCCCAACTTTATGCAACGAAAATCCATGTCCCTGTAGTAGTGCCTGTCGAAGGCATAATGGTTACCTTCCTTCTGCGGCAGCAGCTAGTATGGGTTACAACTGGCAGCCTAAAAAGTTCTGAGCCTGCGTCGATTTTCCTTTCGTTTGCCATGCAAGGGAAAGCTGCCGTTTTCGCTTTCCTACATCCTTGAGATCCCACCAGACAAACTCTCGCTCTCCTCTCTGTGTGCGGCTGGAACGCTCTTTTGGCGACAGCTTTCGTGGTTTGTGTGGAATTTCGAAACTAGACATTTCCCGACCGACAACACGTGACTGCCTTTGCTACTACCCCGCACACACACGGCAGGTGGATGTTGTTGTTCTGCTACGGGCATCGAGAGTGAATTTTCCTTTACTTTCACTTTTTTCGTGAGTGGGTACTGGTTCCCTTTTGATGGCCCTCCACTTTTTATCTCTACTGCTGCTCGAAGAGAATCGAGACCTTTTCCTATATCGAATCTATTGTAGCGTGCCAACAATGAACAAGGGATTTTTTATCCAAATTACCACCATATCCCCGTCTTCAGGAGCATTCACCATGCTGATTCGAAGTATATGGCATTTGTTTCGGGTGAGAATCCGGTTGGAACTGTCAGGATAACATTTCGAGAGCTATTTTTGGCTTGTGCCCCTTAACATTTTGTTCGATAGGTTGGAACCTCTTGGCTGCTGCCTTTGTTATTGGTTCGGTGATGATGAATGACACATATTTGCTAAACTAGACGTTCATTAGTTCATTATTAAATATAGTGCAGCAGTATGAAATTGACAACCTCGGCAATCCGAAAATTTCAGCGATTATAATTATTCGCTCTGACGAAAGTGAATCATCTTTTCACACTCATTGAACCGCCCTCGTATGGGAATTTCAAAGAAAAATTACCAAAATCACATTCACTCTTGAAGAAATTCCTATTTTCTGCACACGTAGAATAAACAAATTGAAGGTGGCAGCATCGTAACTCCGCCAGAGAGAAAAATTTTCTAGATTAACTAAACTTAACGACACTGTGCTAGTCTGATATTCTATCGACTGTCTATTCCTCTAGTCAAATGCATCAGAAGATTTTATAAAAAAAAATCGCAATGAGAAGATTACGACATAAAACTACATAGTTAATAAGTTATAGCAATGACGAATCTCTTTGTTAGTTATGTTTTAACTTTAACTCATTTGCTTTAGATATGGTAAACATTCAGATCTGCTTTGCCATCTATTTATATTGGGGATAAGTTTTGTATGTATGTGTGCTACAGCTCGAATGCCTGAATTCCACCAAACATGGTATACAGTTTTTTTCCAGTGGAGGTAGTCATAGACGTATTATTTATTCGAGTAATGACACGAGGGGAAAAAAGAAGTCAAGAGATGATTTTTAGAAAAGTATCTGAATTTTTATATAGAAATATTGACAAAATTGAATTTGAGAGCTTACGCTGCAATTAATTTCAAACACAAAAAGAATTAACAAAAGAAGAAAATATTTTCTAACACCTCTTATTCTAATTCCAGAATCGCAACCGGGAATACGCCTAGGTGAAAATTGAAGTCCGAATGTTTAGCCAGGTTATGGTTGTTTTCCTACATTGGGAATGATTCAAAACTTGGAGCTAAATATGAGAATAATATACTTCCTATCTTTAAATTGTTGAATAATGCGTCTTAACCTCAAGTCTGGAGTAAATCTTAAAATCTATTTATTTATTTATTTCGTCAATCATATTTGTAGACTGGTTACAATAATTTCTAAACTATACACGAACATAAAACAAATTAATTTTGTGTCCTCAGTCTCAAGGACTTGAAATACTGGTTCAGTTTATACCGGGACATCGTAAAGTCAATGGCTTCGCAGTGTTGATTATAATAATTCATCATACTATTTATAGGTCCATTTTTTGCGTATTCCGTACGATGATGGTTAAGAGCAAATAAACTACGGTGTCGAAGTTGTCGAATGGGTGCATAAAAGTTCAATTTAGAAAGTAGTACTGCTGAGTCAACGTTCTGCGAAACGATATCGTTTACAAATGAAGCCATCGCGTACTCTCGCCGTTCTTTTAATGTTTGAATGTCAATCAACATGCAGCGTGCTTCATATGACGGAAGACGATGTGCGGTCCAACCTAGCTTACGAAGAGCATATAGTAGAAATTGCTTTTGTACTGATTCTATTCTTTCTTCATGTACGCCAGGAGGAGGAGACCACACAATGCTACAGTATTCCAGTATTGACCTCACATAGGCAATATACAAAGTTTTGATAGTGTACGGGTCTTGAAAATTGTAGCAGAAGCGTTTGATAACCCCTAACATGTTGTTTGCCTTGTGTATAATAGTGTTATAGTGGTCGATGAAATTAAGTTTAGAATCTAAAATTATTCCTAAATCCCTAACTTTATCACATTTCTTCACATTCTGATCCCCTAATGCAATTACAATTTTGGGCGTTGTTGATTTTCTGCTAAAGGATATTACATTGCATTTTTTACATTTACTCCAAGTAGGCTTTTCTTACACCAGATGTAAAATGTGTGGATTTCATTCTGAAATACATTGATGTCTTCTTGATTTTTTATTTCCAAATACAGCATATATTAGAACTTTAATATTTTTGAGGATGAAGGAAATGTCGTTTACGTACAAAATAAAAAGAAGTGGTCCTAAGTGGGAGCCTTGGGGAACACCTGAAGTAACTTGAATGGGATTTAGTCATGTCAAAAATTGTATGTATGTATGTTTGCTCTAACATAACTTTCGAATGCCTGAACCGATTTGCACCAAACTTGGCCTTCGTGTTCTTTGTACAATGCAGGTGAACATCGAAATATTGGAAAAAGAAAGGAGTAACCCGAGAAGAATGGTTCTTAATTGACAAAAAAAAAGTCATTATGAGATATGCTGGGATTTTTAGGTCTTCAGTAATGAATAAAGGTCGAAAGTTGATGTTCGACGCAATGTTTAAATTTAAGAGGGTAAAGACCTGGGTAGAATCGAGAAAAATGTACGAAAAACTTTCAAGTATTGGTTTATTTTCTATGAATTTTAGCCACTTTACATTTAAGATGCACGTCTGATTTGAGTATTGGTATTTCCGAAACAAAAATGACCTGAAATCGATGTGCGACGACATTTGAAATTCGAGATGGCTGCTTCCGGTTTCATTAAATCATTTTTGAACCAAGATAGAGAATTTCGTATTCTGGAAAGCTTGGTAGAATTAAAGAAAATGCTTAAATACTCCCTAATACCGGTGTTTCTGAAACTTTATATACCGCTAAGGAACATCAAATTGATGCCTAGCCTTTAAATTCAATTTGCGCTTTACGAAAATTTTTTTAGTCTTTGAGCGCCAAAAACATTTTTAGGGCCCGTTCCAAAATTAATTTCTATATATTCTTCTTTTCAATTTTTAAAGAAGAATTAAATCTTCTAAACATATAAAAATGCAGTCCTGTCTGTCTGGCTGTCTGATCCACATAGACTCGGAAACTACTGAACCGTTCGACGAGATAATTTGTATGTAGGGGTTTTTGGGACCGGGAAGGGTTCCTATGATGGTTTGAACTCTGGAAGAACTTATCAAACAAATGGAACCAAATATAGCAAGTGAAGGTTTTTGGAAGCAAGAAATATTTCTGTGGTTGTTTGTCAGAAGGGCTCTCATAAAAATGAAACATAAATTTCTGCATAATCCAAGAAATAATCAAACGAAAGGAATCAAATTTAGCGTCCACACGTTTTAGTTTTTGGAAACATAAAATATTTTCATGGAGGCTCGGCCCCCCTCCCATACAAAAAAAAACAAAAATTTTTGCACAACTCAAAAACTGTTCAAGTGAATGAAACCAAATTTGGCATGTAAAGGTTTTTGGAGCAATAATTTTGTTTATTCAGGTTGGACATTCTTCCTTCCCAATACAAATCAAACACTAATTTCGGCATAACTCGGGGTATAATGCAGCAAATGAAACCAAATTTGGAAAGTTTTTGAGGATAAAAAATGTTTCTATGATGGTTTGACACAACTCCATAGTTTAAAGAGGAGAGGAAGGTTAGAAATGATCGGGATGCTTCACAGCTGCGATTACAGACGCTATTTTTGAACGCAAGATAGAAACTTCTGGTTCTTGAAAAACAGCTGAAAATGACCCAATATCTATTTGAATTCAGAATAATGTTCAGATGTCAGGAATGGACTCCACATGCCATTTTGAAATCCAAGATGGTGATGTCTGGAAAAATCAACCACTTACAAAAAAGCAAAGCAAAGCAAAGCCTTGGTGCTATATTCCGATTCGGAACTCGACCTTCTGTTTGTTATACACAGACTTCGCAGCCAACTGTTTAGTGTACAGGACAATTGCGGGGCTAGCGCTACGATCCTACTGACACTAACAGTCTCCCGAGCCGAGACTCGAACCTACGACGAATGGCTTGTAGGGCCAGCATCGTACCTCGAGACCATCTGGGAGATACAATACACCACATACACCATTTACAATTTTAAGATGGCTACTTCCAGTGTCAAATACCATCCAATATGATTATTTCCGAAACCAGAATGACGCCCAGAGGCTAGAAATTGATTTCGCATGCAATTTTATAATCCAATATGACGACTTCTGGTTTCTGGAAAGCAGCCGAAAGTTACATAATACTACCCAATATAGGTATTTCTGTAATCGTGATAATGCACAGTAGCCAACAATTGATCTCAGAAACCATTTCAAATTCTAAGATGGCGACTTCCGGTTTCAACAAAATAGTATTTTCGTAATCGGGGTGATGCATAGAAGCCAAGAATCGTTTCTGGACACCATTTTGAAATTCTATAACTGATTCGTCATGCATATGCTGACTATTAACGAATTGCTAGGGTAATCTTTGTATGCATGTAGATTAAAAGAAAAATGTTCGAAATTATTAAACTAAAGAAAAAACTGGACGGGACTAAGTTTGTCGGGTCGGTTAGTTTCTGTTGAAATTTGGCATATATATGGTAAACGCTCCATTATTCATCTCAACAACTAGGTGCACCTACATTCATCTTATTTCTCTTATTTGTCCAATTTACCGTCCAATTTCTACAAATTTTGAAAGTAAATCTATCTGCTTATCGATTTTGTCAAAAGGTTAAAAGTATTACGTTGAAAATATGGTAAAATTTGACGATAAATTGATCAAAAAAGCGTGATGAGATGGATATAGGTACTGAGATGAATGTAGGAGCGATTACCCTATGTACAATAATACTCGAAAAAATTATCAAGAATTAAAGGCTGAGAAGAATTAGTGTAAACCTCTTACGCACCTCTTTTATAAACTTTTGTATTATAATTTTTTTACAAGAAAAAAATCTTTTAGTTCAAGATTACGTATAGAAGGATGATTATTCTAAAAATTTAATTATTTTGTTTTCAGTCAAACGAAACAATTCAAATAGTTAGGCAACACATCCGGTCAAAAATATTTTTTTCTTTTGAATCCTTGCTTTGTTTTTATTTTTTAAATCATCTATCAGTATTTTTCGGACACTTACGTTCATAAATTGTAGGAAATAGAAAAAAGTGGTTTTGACAAAAAATTGCGTTATCTTGCAACAAAGAGGGGGATCCCACAGAGGGGTATTTCAATCGACGGGGGGTATTCCAATCGACACCAAAATTGGGATTTTTACAAAGTGACACTAGATAAATAATTTCTTCAACTTTGAGCGAAATCTGTGATGGTCGTGTCCAAGTTTGTGCTTTTTCATGGTCACTTCATATGAAATGACCCACTTATATTTGAAAAAAAAAATATGGAAGCATTTTTTCAACATATCAGGTGGCTTTAGTGAATACAACAACTCACTACAACATATTCCCTAACTGAGCGCCACAATCGCACCAATTCCGTACATTAAACATCAGCTAAGGACGCAGAAATGTTGCCCAACAAAACAGCCAAGTTTTAAAGCCTGATCCCATGACACGAAGATGGGTCGCAAATTCCATTCATGCGCACATACTGGCTGCCTATCGCAAAAGCTATTGCCTTCTGTTAGATGCTTCAGCTTGCTTCCCTCTCGCATCGAACCTCAGATTTGCTGAAGATACAGAAAGTGGAAACGGTTCAGGTTAAATAAAAAACAGCCAACTTACTTCGTGCGATGTTTTACTTTGTTAGCGTCAAAACTGAGAGCGAAACTGGGTCGAGCTAGTAATAAAGTTGTTTAATATTGGTCGGAAGTAGCAAAACGTGAAGAGTTCAACCATAACATATCTGTCTACCCAAGATTCCAGAGCAAATTCTAAGCTCGCGAATAGTTTGCTTCATTTTCTGCGAATACCCAGTTTTTGACAGGCCATAAATTTTTCTTAATTTCCTCTTCTAATTCAATAACGCCCAACGATTTGATGCCGGATGGCAGAAAGGCATAAATATTGGAGATAATTTTCGTTTATTACTTGTTTGATCACAATCCGCAGGGATCATCCTCGTCACGATCCATTTTCGTCAACGTAAATTATTTATTCTGAAATGAAAAGTTCAGTTTTTCTCCAAGCAATAAGCTTCCAGCTGTTGCTTTAGGCCTCAGATGTCTATGACAATCAAAAAAAAAAAAGTCCGAGAAAAATTACTGTCGAAACAGTTGGAACATTTATTCCAGATAATCAGTTTGTATTGACGTTAGCAATCGTCCGGTGGTACAACAGCAAATCTTTGAGGACCTTTATGAATCTTATCGATCGATTTTGTTACCAAACGAGAACAACAAAACGTGCTCTGGCTAGATTTTGGGAGAATTTCAGGCGTGAAGCAAAATTGATATTATATGATGAGATGTAAACGGATAGAAGCTCAAATAATCTAGTTTTTTAACAGTTTATTTTTGAATTTTTATTGGAAAATTGGTACTCCTAGAGCAGCTATTTATATTATGCAGAGATTGTCATTTATACTATGTTCAGGTACAGGCTTGAATCGTTGAATTCCGGAACGAAGGTACAGCAAAACAATTGGGAAATATAGAGGCGAACATGTTTATGTTCTTTATTTCTTAATTAATCATGTTTTTGTAGAGCTTTGAAAAAATGACCACTAAGTATTTAATGGGTATAACTTGGAATCAAACAGAACTGGCATTCGGGTTTTCGTAGAATTATGATAAGGACAGTAGGGTACGGGCTTGCAAAGCCTAGAACTCAGCAGCCTATATTATTTTCTCATTCTACTTTTTTCCGGTTTGGTAATATTCCCATTTTCATCCCCCCGCAAAGCAGTTTACGGAAGGAAACCGAATTGCAAAACTTATTATCATAATTTTACCATCAACCTCCTCCCTATTAGTGGAGCTGATACTCACACATAAAGAAATATTTCAACAATCGAGTAGAATATCCGACACTAGTTCTCGAATTTCAAGGAAATGCAAAAAAATTATGCCTTCGAGCTGAGTAGGCTCAGTTGCGTTCGCATAATCGAGTGAAACATTTTGGCATTATTGAAAAACTTGGTCTTTCGGTTGCTGTGGTTTGAAAGATTACGTATTAAAGTGTTTCTTTTTGACAGGATAGAAGGAGGTGACGAACGCTTAAATTTCCACCAGGAATCACGAAGCTTTAAATCTTCGTGTGAACTTTATGGTATATGAAAACCCCAGAGAAAAATTACAATGATTACAATAATTTATAGGGCGGTGAATGAAATATATATAATTACTTTAACGTTTCTATTGTTTTAATGGCACCATCTGCCAGCTATCGGCTGATAGAAAACTTTTCCCTCTAGGGAACGAAAAACAATCAATATTTAACCATGCCGTTTCAATCGAAAAGCACTACAGCAATTTGTGGATGCTAGAAATCCTTCAGAGAGAAATTATGTCGAACTATTTGTTGTTTCATTAAATTAGAAACCTATTGACTTTATACCACCGATAGGTATACAAAATAGATGCCATTGATAAGTATGCAAATGAGGGAAAATTGAGAAATCTTACACCAAATGACGAAATGGTGTAAAAAAATCTTCTCTATGTTTCTCCGAATTTATGGAATTTCCGAATTTAATTACAACTGTTGCGTTAAAAATATATTTTGAGCACCTTTCGAATCTTCACATCTCTACGCATTTTGAGAAATCTATTTACTAAAATGTTTATAAAATACATTACGATTGCTCTAAAATTTCTTTAAATCCAAACAAACATAGCACATGTCGAGCTTTGTAGCCGCAAGGTTACAGAGTCCGCTTTGACAAGCGAGTGGTGACAGGTTCGAATTTCAGTAGAACCAAGCTATACGTTAGCAAAAAGGACTTTAAGTATGGGTTTATTCTCTGGCTCTTACACACAAAAATCTTCTCTCCAGACCTAATAACCACTGGTCTAAAGCTTCGATAATATCATAGACTATAGCACGTTATACGCTGTTAGAATGATAGCCTGCGGAGGATATGATAAGGTCGATAAGGAAGGAAGTAGGTTACTAAGTCTGAAGGAGAAGACAAAAAGCACTTTCACACGGAGCAGGTTACTTCTCAATAAGTAACACTGCAAAAGGGTAGAAAAAAAAAAAACAAAAATGTGCGAACAGCAAAAACGTCCGGACAATGCCACAAAAGATCAAAACACTACTGGTCGCAGTGAGGTCCATACAAAAAAAAACAGAACGTGAAAATTTTTGATAGTTCGGAAATATTTTTCGTTGACTGATCATCTGTGGTTTACTTTTGGCCTCGAATTTTTATCTTTTTTTACTGAATTTATCATTATGCTTGCGTCGTCAGATTCTAACGCGGCTGCTTCCTACATTTGCTTGGAAGGATTGTATTTGCATGTTACGAGGGGGTTGGTATTATCAGGGATAGAGATAGCAAAGTAAACGCCGATGGCATCGAATTGCCAAAATAATTGGTTTTTTGATAGTAATGCTGGATATCACATGTCTATTCGGAAGGTATAACGACTGCGTAATGCTTATGTTTTGTATAAAATCTTATATTTATATTTTCCCCATGGCTGCGTGCATAACTCACTAATGTTTTTTCAGTGGTTTAGTACTGAATTATTTCCATATAATAAAAGATTATTTCCATATACGTGAACTAAAAAAGGCAAAAAAATTTAAAATAAATGATAAATTTTTCAATGTAAAATCAAGAGTTGACTCCAGAGCCGCCGACGCGCAAATCTACAAAATCTTTCTCCTTCGCAAGTTACAAAATCCTAACTTGAATAAATGATTATCTACCAAATCAATCAACACCTCCATCGTCGCTTCCTCCACAGTACCCAACACACGTAGTCCCGCTGGCAAAAGTGACAGAATGACATTCAGCAGCTCAACCATAACAAATCTGCCATGTCACGGAAGGATTCAGTGGCCTGAGTAATAGACCAATAGAGAAGTGATCCGCCAATCTCCTCTATTAGCACCCTACGGTCGCTCTGCTTTTGGTACATCGCTTCCGACACTCATTTGTATTCTAGCAAGAAAAACTCGGAAACAGATTTAAAGTTGTGCACTGTGCCACAACAACCCTTTTCGATCTGTTTGTGGAAACCCCCACCCTCACCCCAGTATGGTGGCGGTAGTGAAGTGACACTTTGTCGTTCGCTTCTGCTTCGAGCTAAACT
This sequence comes from Wyeomyia smithii, assembly GCF_029784165.1. NCBI lineage: Eukaryota > Metazoa > Arthropoda > Insecta > Diptera > Culicidae > Wyeomyia > Wyeomyia smithii. The sequence goes on along the minus strand of NC_073694.1, from coordinate 151,699,781 downwards.
TTTTGGAACTGTTGTCCGACTAACACTTGAGATGTGCACGGACAGTCAATTTGGTATGATTGAATTCTACTGAGTTGATGCGGGATAAAATCTTTAGTTGCTCTTGTTAACTATGTAAATTGAATATTATGTTCGATTTATTTTTATTTTTTGTCACAAAAAACCGATTTTTTTGTTTTCAAAAACATCTGCTCGAATCCTAACATGCTTTTCACAATTCATGCTTCTTTTTACTGTGTGGCTTACCATAGCAAAAAATGCTGGTGCTTCTGAGCCTTCGTGTACACTTTTATGCAACATGAATAAATAATGCTTCATAAAAGAAGAAAAATGCTTTCAGCCTCTCCACAGCTTAACTTGATAACAATCAATCTAAATTGCTCAATAAACAGAGAGCTTGAAAAACATTCAAGCTAGCTTCGAGTTTTGTATACGCAACGCTAGTTCTACAAGCAGAGAACAAACATTTCTAAAACAACAGTGTTTGTTTTCCGATCGGATTTTTTGCCCTACTGTTTATAAATCAAAGTACATCATCGGAAGACGCCAGCTAAAACGATGACGGCCAGCCACTGACTGCCGCTGAAAGGAATGGTGTTTTTTTTTTAATCTAATCTTTAGAATGCTCATCAAATAAACCTAATGCTCAATCAAACTTTCATAGAACACGTGGATCCTGTCAGCGTCAACAGTAGCTGTTAAGAAGTTGAGAATAAAATTGCCCAAGGGAGACCTCATGTGAATCAGTCTAAAATAGAAAACATTCTAACACATTGCCGTGTGCTATCGACTTAACAGGAACCCCTCCACATCCCTCGTCACCCGAATCTGTCAATCAATTGTCAATGGCGCTACCAACAACTGAACCGAAAAGCATATGACGGGAGATTTCGTGGGTTTTTGCTCTTTGCGACTGGTAATGTACAGCGGAACATTAGAAGCATAGGTTTACATTGATTCGCTTTTACGATTTCTTCAAAGGATCTTATTCGTTACAAGGTGCACACGGTTCGCGCCCTCGGTAGCGTAGTAGCGTAAACAGAGACCCTGCCAATCACGACTGTAGCGTATACACAGTTCTGCTTCGAATTTTTAAGACATCGAGGCAACTGCAGGAAATACTTGTAGGTGAATCTCAGAGAGTTTATCGTGAGAAATGCTCTACTGTAGATGAAATGAACACCTGGTAATAATTTGTACTGGAGCTCAAAATGAAAAAAGAGCTTTTCAACCATTCCTGTGAGTATTGTTGTCTCTAGCCGCCTCGGGAGTGCGTCAAGTTTTCTGGGATTTCAATAAGCTTTTCCCGTAAGCAAATGTAAAAACAACGAACCCGATGAGCAATTATTCTGCGGCCTATTGAGGCTCTTTCGATGCGGCTAGGAGCGCCAAAGTTCACAAGAACTGGTAAAAAAATCCAGTTTGAGCTCTAGGGCAACACCAGTATATCAAAGTCCTGAAATTAGATACTCGTGGTGGTTATTACAGTTGTACCATACCAAAATAGTGATCAACGATGAACTAATCCTTGGTGGTGTACAGGCGAACCATTGGCATGCTCGTGATCTTTTAGCGGAATGTAATCATTGGATAACTGGTTTATGTCGTTATTCCGTGATAAGATGTTGGTTCGCATTAACATCTCTAATGCCGACGATTCCCGATCAGAAGAGCATAACTAAAACATTACAAAATTCTATCAACGCGAGATACAAATAACATATTTTAATACAATTTTGAATTTTTCCATATAATTTTGATAACAAAATTGAATCTGAATGAGTTATAATAACAAAACTTGAAATGAAGTAGTTCTGAAACAAGTCTAACTAATTTTTCGTTTTTATCAAAACCTATTTTTCTAACAATGTTTGCTAATATACTGTTCTGTATACTATCTGATTTTGTTAGAAAACTGATATATTAGTAACAAACTTTGATATGTGTTTGATACTAGTAGAATTATTTCTGTTATAATTTCTGTTATTTTAACACCTAACGGGATCAAATTGAAAACACAGCCTGTAAGGTTTTCCCCGTAACAAACTAACAGCTTCTGTTACATTTCTGTTTTTTCTTTCTGATCGGGTTGTCTATCACTTGACACTGAAAAAAGATTTTTGACCACAATGTTGCTAACTTAGCATTATCATTTCAATTGTTTTCTTGTGAATCCTGTGGAAACTGTTCGAGTTCGGCGATCAGTACACATTGTTGGTTGATATACAAATTTCATCGTAGAATTGTATAACAGTGAGATATCGATTTTTATTGTGCAGGATGTTGTGATTACTGTTTGGAACACTTGTGCGTATATTATCTTCAGAATCGTACACATACCAACTAATTTGAAACATACATGAGTTAACACTATTCATTTGTAACTTCAAATTGAAGTTATGAAAATAATGCTTTCGATTTAGACTATAATTTATAAAACGAACCATCTGCTACTATTTTAGTATACAGCATAAAGTCATTAACAGAAATTCTGGTGGATTGCCAGTTTTAAATACAAATATGTATGCATAAATACTCGAACATAAAATTACATGACATTTCGGACTGCGATCAAAGTAATCAAAAAACACCAGGTTTGAGACCGATGCCGTATCGAGCAAAAAAAGTCTATCTACACACGAACTGTTGCGTGCGCGCTGATTGGGGCGGTAATTATTGAGTATTTCGTTAATTTATTTACGGCTCGGTTGCCATAATTCTGGATGCCACCGTCAAATGACAGATACGAACAAGTTGGAAACAGACAACAATAGTAGTATGTACGATGAATACAACAGCGAAAACTAACGTCCTGATGAGAGTGCTGTGGTACAAGAACCGAACATGCCCACCCCCCCGCTCCCCCTGCCATCATACTCATCATCAGTTTCTGTTTTTTTTTCTCTTATACCGAAACCGTTCATGTGCCTCCCATGCAGAACACCGAGATGAAACGGTTCCGAAAGCGACCGCATTGAAACATTTATTATGCCACCTCATGACTCGAGAGGTAATTGTTTCGGACGGTTGTGACATTTCGAGTAGCAGCCAGAAAAGTAATAATGCCAGTGTGGCGTCAATAATATCGAGAGAATCGATTTATGGAATTAGAACTTAAAATAAATTGAAGTATAGGTAAATGCGAGACAAGAATAATTCAATTCCATTGGTAACATTCAATACAAAAAGTATTAAGTATAGTCATTTTAGTTTTTTCAAACGAGACTCCAAAATCTAAATCAGAGCTTGGTACGTGTTGGCTAGTAAATTGTTATACAACCATATAAAGATTCCCTCTATGATGGGACTTCACACAAACTGTTGGAAGTATATAGGTCATTTCCACGGTTATTGTTTACATGATTTTCATAACATTATAAAAATATAAATAGCCATTAAGATTTAATAATCTGCTCGTCAAAGCTGCTGTAAAGACAACGTTGACCTATTTTTGCCCCTACAAGAACAAACACTACTGCTGTGATACATAAGTGACCCACCACCGGCTGGTAGCCAATAAATGTTGACAAGGGCTGACATTCTTTTCGGTCTGGAATAGCCACTATGAGAAAATCAAACGACTTCCTCGCCCCGAAATCCTGAGTTTCATTCATTCTAATCAAGTTTCGTCCATAATCTGACTCCATTTCAGGTTAGGATGGAGGCAAACAAACATACGAATAAGCCAAACAAAGTTACTACTAAGCAACTGCGGTAGGGTGGGTGACTTCGCTAAATAAGCTTGCCACTGATTCACGAGATCGAAAACAAAAACTGAATGAATGTGCATGGGGAGGTCGGCAGAGAAAACAGCAACGCACTTTGGAAGCTTTAACTAGGGGAAGGAAAAACCATGCGTTCGGATAAAACATTTCGATTTTCGTAATGTTGATGCCCAGTAATCACGAAAACTCAACACAAACAGTTGCGCGATTGAAAGTTATTGGATCCGCTGTCAGAATGTTTGGTTTTACATAAGTTTTTGGTTTTAATTGCAACAATAGTAGATTCTTAGATGTTCAAACATTGAAGTTGTGAAATGAATATTGGAGAAATGGAACGTTCATTATTAAACTTAACTTCATCACTCTAATCTGAATATTTATTTTCTAGGGGAACTGCAAACCTTATTTTGCACGAACAGCTAACTAACATTTTAACCGCTTCAGTTCCGTTTTTTTTTAAGCTCATTCAAATGATTCCTTTTCTGGGTTGTATTAGTAAACAGCTACTATATTCTGAACGAGGAAAATATTTTAAAAGAAATTTATAGTTGAACTAACATTATTCTGATATCCTGACTATATTGCAGACTGCACGAACTGCCATGGAATCTCACCACAACAGATGACAAGCACAGAAGTGTTGGCAGAACAGAACTCTCACGCCATTTTCACGGGTCCAGAATAGTTTGCTCTACAAATCCAACAATACTTTGGTTTGCGCTTGTCTCGTCTCACAGTTTGAGGATTAAGCAATCAACCCGCAGGTAAAGGTGAAAACAAAACTCACCGAAAAAAACGAGTTGTCGAATTTCATCCAAAGAAAGTCCTGTCACGATGGTCCTTCGGCGAGACAGGGGGTTGGTGCAGGCCTTACAAGCCAGCCGTAAAAACCATCAGCACAGGAAGCAAACAATGTAAATACGGATCAGAACAATCGGCAAAGCCCCAGGATCATAGAACTGTTGTATACTGGAAGGGAGTATCGGTATCTAGGCATAGAGATGGGTACTCCGTCTATCAGAGCTGCGACATCATATACGAACTGGGCCCAGCTTTCATTGTGATGGGCAAAATTCAGAAGCCCGTGATTGGGTGGTGCCCAACGAACATCAGAATGTGCAAGTTGAGGATTAGAGGCCGCCTCTTCAACATTAGCATCATTAATGTGCACAGCTCTCTAGTCAGTTGAGGTGAAGATAAGGACGCTTTTAATACGCAGCTAGGGCGTGCATACGATATCTGCTCAAGACATGACGTCAAAATCGTTATCGAAGAACTTAATGCTCAGGTCGGCCAGGAGGATTTTAGACCGTTTATTGGGAAGTTCAGCGCACACCGGCTCACGAACGAAAACGGCTTTCCACCCATTGACTTCGTAACCTCCAAAAACATGGCCATACGTAGTGTCTGCTTCCAGCAACCCTCTTATATCGGTACACCTGGAGATCACGATAAACAGAACATTTAGGAAGGCTCTTCTCAGAAAGTATCGTCGGCCGAACCTATTGATTCTGACCGCTATCTCCAGATGGTCAAAATGCTCCAAAGGCTTTCGGTTGTCAACAATATTCGCAGCGTCGCTCGCCATGATCTGGAGCAACTTAAGCTGCCCAAAGCAGCCATGACCTGACAGTATCTGCGTCAGGTGAAAGTTAACTTCCCCACGGCGCCTCTTGACCCATCTGGTTATCTCCAAAATGAGTCGGTGCGTCCATCTACCTTTGATAGAATTGGACCATTTCAGCTGCCACCTGACCATCGATGTTGACCTTCTGGTGGTCCGTATACCTCTTGTGTCACGTTGGTCGAAGCACTCTACAATGATGCTGATAGGCATCATGCCAGCCAGGACGCATATTGCCTCGTTTGACGAGGTGACTGGAAGTACCCAACGCTTTCGACCACACGGGTACGCTATATCTGAGTATGGACGTTGCCAGCTAGCTAGCAGCTTCTGCCTGCTGCTAAATACTGCCGAGCTATTTGACATCATGCGCGATAATGCCGCTATAGTTGTGGAAGCTTTCTTGCAGGCACAGTCGACGTGGCTCCCAAACGTAAGCTTGTCGTCGACCATTACTCCCAAGAGCTTCGAAGATCGGTATGAGGCGATAGTGCATCCACCGGCATTATTCGCCGCCTTCCGTTCCGATATACGGTTTTTCACTACGTTGATCTCTGCCTTTTGATGCGCTAATTCCAGTTTCCTGGAGTGCATCCAATCCTCAACTACGTGTATGGATAGCGCGGCTTTCAACTCGACCTCGCTGACTGACTTTCCGCAGACTTCGAGAATTATATCGTCTGCAAAGCCCACAATTACCATTCCCGCTGGGAGCTGAAGCTTCAGCATGCCGTCATACATGGCATTCCACAGTACCAGACCCAGGATGGAACCTTGCGGTACCCCTGCGGTAATCGTGACGCATTTCTGACCCTTATGTGTGTTGTAGACCAGCACTCGATTCTAGAAGTAGCTCTCCAGAATCTGGTACAGTGGTACAGCACCGGCACTCCGAGACTCCGAAGCGCGTAGGCTATAGAGTCCCAGCTGGCGCTATTGAACGCGTTTTTCACGTCTAGCGTGACAATTACGCAATCGCGAATGACGATGGTGTGCTACCTCGGCTGTTTTGGTGACGGAGAGGATAGCTTGACAGACCGGCTTCACTCTCGGTGAATCTCACAAGGTCGCTAGTCACTAGCCCTAAATCTTGAGAACTGTCAGGAGACAGTTCGCACAGAGAGAAGAAGAAGAATCTCACAAGTCTGTTGAGGAATACCCTCTCAAGCACCTTGCTCGCTGTGTCTAGCAGACAGATTGGTCTATATGCCGATGACTCACCTGATGGTTTCCCGGCCTTCGACAGTAATACCAGTCTCTGTCACTTCTACTTATACGGGAAGAGACAGTCGTCAGGGCATTTCTGCATGACCGCTCTGAACAATCCGAGGGCTACCTTTGGAATTCGCGCTGTTTGGAAAATCTGGACATACCGCTCCCACGATAAGTGAAGTTCAGGAAGCTATCAAGCAGTCTACAAAGTGCTCTCCCAGATTAGCAGGAAAGTTTGTGGGAAGTTTTTGGGAAGGTTTTGTGGATGGGCGATCGAATAAAGACCAAATCTTCTCGCTGCGGTAGATCCTCAAAAAGTGTCGCGAATATCAAATCCCCAGTTATTAATCGATTTTAAGGCCGCTTACGATACTATCGACTGCGTAGAACTTTAGAAAATCATGGACGGAAATGGTTTCCCGACGAAACTAACAAGACTGATCAAGGAAGCGAGTAAAGGCGCTATATCCTTGGTTTCGAAACCCGAACATAAGGAGGAAATGCCTATGTTCCATCCGAGAAGATTGGTCAACAAAGGAGTATAATTTCTTAGCTTTATCACTCCCAACAAATTATATACTAACTCATATTTGAATCTTACATGCGGATCGGTTGGTACGGTATGTCCCCGTTTTTAGATTATATTGTATTATATTGCGCTACAAGAAAAACGTATGGAAATCATTTTTTAATATAAAAAATGATGGATATCATTTTCCAGGATTCTTTCCAGTACTGGCTGTGATAGAGTAGACTAGACTAGACTAGACTAGACTAGAAACTAACAAGACTGATTAAGGCCACGATGAATGGTGTACAGTGGTGTGTGATGATTCCGGGTGCGTTATCAAACCCTTTTGAAACACGTAAGGGAATTTACCAAGACGAAGGTCTTTTCTGCCTTCTGGTCAACTTTGCACTTGACGGTGTAATGTAACATGTCCTTTAACATGCAAGACAGCATCTTCAATAAATCAAGTCAGTTCATCTGCTTCGCTGACGACGTGGACCTTGTCAAAAGGACGTTCCAGACGGTCGCTGAACAGCACACGAAGCTGAAACGTGAATTAGAAAAGGTTAGATTGAAGGTGAATACTTTGAAGACCAAGTATCTGCTAGCAGGGGGAATCAAGAGCAGGGGCCTAGTGTGGTTGGTAACGTCTCCACCAACCACGCTCGACGCCTGGGTTCGATTCCCACCGCCGACATAGGTGTCGATGGTTGTGAGGTGGCGTGATCCACTCACAACCAACCCAACTGGTCTAGATTCAATCCTAGCCGACACCGGGAGATTTTCTGAGGCGAAAAATCTCTGGGATCACGCCTTCCATCGCATGAGGAAGTAAAGACGTTAGCGCCGGTTCGTTAATAAACGGGTCGTGAGTTAGGATCCTGGGTGTGGAGTCGCCTCCCTGGGCGTCGGTGATTGGCCACAACAGTGGCGGAACTAGACCGACGGAAAATAAGCGAGAATAAAAAAAAGCAGGGGGAATCGTGTGCGATGAGGCCCGTATAAGCAGTAGCGTAGTAATCGACGGAGATGAGTTCGAGGTGGTTGACAAATTTGTATACCTCGGATCATTGGTAACGTCAGATAACAACCACAGTAGTGAAGTCCGCGGACGTATCGTATCTGTAAGTAGGCTCTTCTACGGACTCCATAAGACCTTGAGGTCTGGTAAACTTCGCCACCGTACCAAGTGCACTACAAGACGCTTATAAGACCGGTAGTCCTCTACCATCTTCAGCGGAGTATGTGAGGATGGCGAATCTGCGGCGAGCACAATATCTAGCATGTCGCAATAGCTGGAAGGGTACAAAGGGAAGGACATGTTGTAAGGATGCCGGACAACAATCCCGGTGTTGAACACGACGGAGAGGCGTGCAACGAGCTATGTATTTGAACTAAGTGGAGCAAGATCTTGGTAGTGTAGGAAGCTCAAAAAAGACAAGCTGACATGGAGTAAGTTGGCGCAATATTGTGACGCAGATGAAATTCTGAGGGAAGTTGCACCAGAAAAGGAAGTTAGTAAATAAGTAAGTATGTATAGTGCAGTTTGGAATTATAAATATATAAAGAGTATAGGGTTTTTAGTAAAAGAGTACGAAGACGACATTGTAAAATGAATATATAGCTTTCTAAATTTTTGGCGTCAAGGCAAATAACTTGTGGGACTACTCTCATGAGTAATTGGTTGCAGAAATCTTTGTGTTAATTTTAAAAAGTAAGAGTAAATAAGTATTGTAATAACAGTAGAAACAGTGAAAAACGAAAAAGAAGCGACAGGAGTGAAAATATAAAAAAAATATGAATGATTTCTTGCATTTTCTCTTGTGTATTTAATTTGCACTTGGAGTGCAAATTAAAAGGCAACCGTTCAATGTTTGCTGAGAAAAAGTATTACATCATTCTTCCCTTATTTTATACTAATCCATTGATTGGATAATAACTAAATTTGACTGGATTTTTCTTACTCAAGGAACGAACTACGTTACATAATCATTATACAACTTTAATCGCTAGTTCTCATCAGATAGAGGAAACAACAAACTGCTGCGGCCAATCGATTTTTTTTTGTATTTTCAAAATAAACATAGAACCGGTATACGCGGCCGATCTCGCACACTTCGTAGCAGCACCACTATCAAATTGTTGTTTATTATGCTGATATGCCCCGCTCGTGCGCGCAACCCATTCGCCGGCGGCATCATCCAGAATGGGGCAGAGCAATCGCAAGCTGTGGAAGGGTTCATAAGGCACCGTGTGCTCGGTAAATTGCGCGACCTGATAAGACTGAACGGTGTCTTTTGTTTGCTCAGTTGTATTTAAGCGGAATTAAAATTACCATTGAGCATCTTCCACCGCAACATTTTTTTTCTTTTATATGTATGATGCTCGAGAAGAGCTCACGTCACATCTGTGCACGATATCGAAAAAGCGTGAAGACAATAACAATATTTCAACATTAAAACGTTCTCGTTTAGCAGTAGTAGCAACTGACCGAAAGATGTGTGACAATCAATTTAAACACCAGGTCAAGTTCAACTGGTACTCGTAATAGAGTTTAAATTTCACTGGCTGCTGATATATGGAAATTTTCCATCTCTATGTGTGTATTTCGGTTGAAAGCTCAAGTGATAGTGGACATACCCACTGATTGTCAGCAGCAGTGAAATTGAAACAACGACACCCACCACGGTCTTTTTATAATCTCGAAGCTGCGTTTTGTAGGATACCGCTGTTGTGTTCAGCAAAAGTAGCAAAATTGTTTCGAATGTGTTCATGAGTGCGTGCATTGCAATCTAATTTTCACCATGACTGCACGTTAAGATGCTGCTGAAAACAAAATTCATCTGCTGCTGAAGTATTTCTGAGAAAGGCGCAGCAGTAATTCGATTTATTATAGCATTTTTTGTTATTATCACTTTCATTCCTTGCCAGACACACGCGCTACTCGCGGGAGACATTCGCATCCGATTTTTTGTAAAGTTGAAATAAATAAATAAAAATATTTATAAAATGAGACAATATAGAGCATCCAGCGCTTTTAGAAAAATAATTCAAATTTGGTAAAATGTTCGATTACATTTTCACCAGAACTATTGGTTCAAGTTCACGACCCTGATGCTGACCCAGAATGGTAAGATGTTGCCACAAAGCAAAAAATACTCTTATTTTTCCCAATAGCACCCTATGAAGGCACGTGCAAAAGATAAAAAAATTGTTCTACACGCATGATCTGTTTTAAGTAACAGTAAGTTGAATTGACCGTACATCCCTTACAAATTGCGAGCCCAGCAAGTAGAAATAAACACTCATTACCATGACCGTATTCCTAAATAAAAAATATCAGCAGTTACTGTGCGAAATTGTTGGTTGTCTAAATCGGGCTAAGTCTGTACTGCAATAACGAGATGCTGCGCCCAGATTTGTCGCTTCATCGCAATGTAAAACATTCATTTTACCAGTATAACCGAATTATGCGCATTCGGAATTTGGGTTCGAGGTCCCGGCTTAATGACAACTCGAGACGATAAAAACAAGTGTGATAAACAAACCACAATCCGACCGAAGCGAGAGCCAGCGTCGGAACCGGCTCGGGCCGCTTAGCGAAAACACATTTCTTCCCGGATTTCACTAGCGACTTCTGATGATGAGATTTTCCGACACCCACATTACGCGTGTGATATCGCGCGATCAGGGAAAAACAAAAATTTTCCACTTGTTTTCAGGCTACGTTTTGCGTTTCTTCCACCGAAAAGCTGTGCCATCACTACGAAAACTGATTTGGTTAAAAAAAGGAAGCAGAAGACCGTGTTTAAAGAGATTTAATCGCAGCACCATGACCCATCAGTTGACTTTCCGCGCTTTCAGATTTTCATTCCTGTGATCATAGACCATTATGTGCTGATGCTGAAAAATAATAAAAATCTATCTTTTTCAATATCATCTGAACTTGAGACGATAACTTAGAATTAGCGGAGTATTTTCATCCGAACAGCTGGTGGGAGGGAAAACAACACCGTGTGAGGAAGGAGTAAAAATAAATCGCGAATAACAAGACATTCCGAGCGATATTTCTAACATTGTTTTCAGTTTTTGTTTGCAATTCCCTTACAATGTATGTAAAAAAATGCTTCTTGTTCTAGTCATTCAATCATGAGGGATCCATTGTGCTAAAGAAAGACGTATTTTATTGTGACAAGCAGACAGCTGTCGCAAAATCCTTTTTTTTCGCAACCTTAAGCGACCTGGTTCGACATATGATGTATATCTTGAGCTTTCGTATAACTTATAATTTTGCGGCAAACATCCATGTATTCAAACTAATCAAAACGAGAATCTTACTAGGGAGAATGGCATTTGAAATGGAAATAATACAAAACGATAATAAGAAATGATAAATTAATTTTGAAGTTGTGCCACAATTATGATGACGATAGAAAAATATGATTAAGTTCTGATGATATATGTCGATGGGATGATGACAAAATAATGGTGAACTAATAAAAAATAATAATAGTAGAGTACTTTTAAAAAAAAATAGCAAAATAATTGAATTACACTGGTCGACAAAAACGAATACAGCTTTTGCCTTAGAGCTCAAACTGGCCTATGAACACTTCCACGCGCGCTAGGGGTACCAGAATTCACAAAAATGCTTGGAAAGCTATAATCTTTCATAGTTTTCCAGTTTGAGCTCTAGGAAAAAACCTGTGTGGGCCAGTGTTATTGAATGTTAGGATGAAAAAATAATAAAATGATGTAATGACAAAATGTCAAAATAATAAAATGATAGAAGAGCGCATCGTAATTCCGGCCAACGAAAATCCTTAATTCATTTTCGTTTTTTTGCAAACAGCAATATTTCCACAGCGGTCAAGCTTTAAATAAAAAGCGATAAAAATAACTAACCATTAAGCTGTAACACGCACCGAATCCTACCCCGTTTATTGCGGAACGATCGTTAGAAAGAAATGCACAGTAAACCGGACAGCATAACTTTCTTCCAATGGGGAGCCCTATGGTCTATCAGACCATATATACTCCGATCAGTGTGCGCCGATTGAGGTCAAAAACGGTCTGCACTGACCGTATAGAAAATGCAACTAGCAAACACTAGTGCAGAGCAATCGTTTTCAAAATGTATCCAAATAATCGTAAATCTTCTCTCCCACCGCATCGATAACGATGATGACGATGATGGGTGGCAATAGAGATAAGAAATGGCACAAAGAACTCCTCCTTTCAAATTGGACGCATAGTCCTTCCCCAAACGTGTTTGGCTTTATTCCTTTCAGCAGACCGTTGTCTCGTTGCAGGTAGTTGGACATAAAAAATTTTTTTTTTTTATTCTCGTTTATTTTCCGTCGGTCTAGTTCCGCCACTGTTGTGGCCAATCACCGACGCCCAGGGAGGCGACTCCACACCCAGGACCCTAACTCACGACCCGTTTATTAACGGACCGGCGCCAACGGCTTTACTTCCTCATGCGATGGAAGGCGTGATCCCAGAGATTTTTCGCCTCAGAAAATCTCCCGGTGTCGGCTAGGATTGAATCTAGACCAGTTGGGTTGGTTGTGAGTGGATCACGCCACCTCACAACCATCGACACCTATGTCGGCGGTGGGATTCGAACCCAGGCGTCGAGCGTGGTTGACGGAGACGTTACCAACCACACTAGGCCCCCGCTCAGGACATAAAAAAATGATGGTATCCCTAAAATCGGGGCTGAAATTGAATCCAAAACACCAAAACGTAACTTTAAGGAAAATTTTCAATCACATTGGAAGTGAGCGATTTGGCATCATTAAACAGTAAACTTTGTCTCTATTCCGCAATGCTGCACCTCGGGCATTTCGCTGACAGAACAAAGTGTGAAAGAGACAGAACAAAGTGTGAAGACAAATCGCGAACAAATGCAGCTGCTAAATTGAAATCCAGTTCATTCTCCTCGTTACTGGCTAATGCAATTTGGAGCAGCGCTCAGTTAGCCGACGAAGTGGAATATGTATAATAAAAGTCGCGAATTTTCTCCCCGACGCAAGTCAACCAAATCTGCTCAGATTTCGTAGGTGCACCCAAAGTCGGCAAGATTGAAATAGTTCAAAGTTTTCTAACCAAAAACTCACGAGCTTTGAAGGTATTAGTTTTTCTGAGTTTGCTAACATAGCTAGTGAAAACGCAAATTTGATAAAACAAAATATTCAACTCGGAAGTACCCATCAGTTTCGGGTGTATTCGGAAAGTATAAAGTCGGACATAAAATAATGTGAAACTGAATAAATGGCAATTCTTTTTTTTTTTTGAACTTACAGCAAGAAACCGTACAACGAAATGGCAGTACGGTAGTTCTGTTCCCTCGCTAGTGGTGATTTGTTACGGTTCTTTAGTCGGATTGCAGCTATTTCCAGCGGCGGGACACCGGGAGTACAATAAAAAGGTCGAAGTACCATTTTATTTTGTGTGCAGAATCTGCTTCGTAATGAACGGGACAAGTTGCCGCAGTTGTTGCTATCGTACCAGTTTCTGAAAGCTCTCGACATTCGTTCCGGAGCTTAGAGATAATTGTGGCTATTGTATGTCATACCGATCTGGTATCTTGTGTGATTTACTTCCACGTTCCTGGATGCCATGGTTCACCGACCCGAAGAATATTGTCATGAATAAATGGGTGTCGGTTGTGTTTTCCCGTACGACATATTAGTAGTACATTTTCAAACGATGTGCATTGAAAATTTAATTAAGGTCGTACGACTAAAATGCATAATTATGCCACGCAATCCTTTTTACGACAGGGGGTCAAATACTGGGCGACCCATTTCAACCGACTAGTTGCCACACGCAACATATTTTCCAGGACTCGATAGCACGGCGACAAGGAACCGAAGAAAATATAATTAATTTTCAGTCAATTAACAAACACATGCTTGAAGTTCTGGGGAAAATGGAAATCCAAAAAAAAAAACAGTGGGTGGCTTTCCGGTTATGTTTATGGTTATTTCAAATTTTCTCGTGTTTATTTTGCTAGTAGTTGAATAAACGAATATCACGTGCATGATCTGCTGTATTTTTCCGTTCGTTGATGTTCTAAGTTGAGAGTTTTGGTTTGTTTGGGTTAACCACAGGCGACTATGAGTAGCTTCGCGCACAAAAATAGTACTGTCACCTGTGTATCACGCAGAGCACATGCTGTTCGCCATATGGAGGATATCGACGGGCACAGCATGTCAGTTCGAAATAACTCAAAACCACACTAACACGCACGACTGGTGCCCAAGCTCCCACCCATGTTGGTGCAGTTGTTCCCGCGTAAATCAGAGACAGAGCAATACTTGACAGATATAGACAGCGAACCATCCTCTCCCACTTTCCGATTACGGAACGCAGGGAGTATGACGAACGTATCAGCTGGTATGCAAATGGAACATTCTTGCACTTACCTGATGACGTGGTTGACGCAAACGATGCTGTGCGGCTTTTGCTTATCGTAAATAAGCGTCGCTTGCGTCACAACCCAAGCGTAACCGCCGGTACGGGCTAGAAACCGGTACCGAGCTGTTTCGCTTTGGCCTTTGCTGATCACTGAAAAGAGTGAGAGATAGTAGATGATTAGTAAGTTATCGAGTAGTATTTAAAAGAGTTGCGTCTAATGGACAAAATTTTCTAGTCTCCCTTATGAATGGCTTTCTTGCAAATCGATTTGATCTGTAATTATTTCTTACGTATTATAAGTTGAATCCCACGGATTGAGGCTCAAAATAAATTATGGGAAATAGTTCAATTGTCCGACGTTTCGGTCGTTTCTATGATGCGATGATTCTGTTTCATAGCTCAAGCGAGATTGTTATGTTTTGACCGGTACTGGCCAAGAATTCAACACCCTCCCCGCAGTAGGGGGAGGATCATGTGAAAATAAATTGTTATTGTGTTATTGTATCTTTGAGTATCGCGTACACTCTTGATATTACATTAAATAGATTTCAAATAAATTAGGGGCCATCCACATTCCACGTGGACAGATTTTTAACGATTTCGACCCCCCCCCCCCTCCTCCTCCGTGGACAACTGTCCACATGAATTCTAAAAAAATTGAATGGACATTACATCCCCCCCTCAAGGTTTCTTCTAGAGATGGTCGGGTTTGATGTTTTTAAAACCCGTACCCGACCCGAACCGAATTTTTTTTTCGGTCGAAACCCAACCCGAACCCGAAACTTTTTTTTTCGTTCAAACCCGAACCCGACCCGAACCCGAAAATTTTATTTCTTTGGAACCCGAACCCGAAATTGTGAAACCCGAACCCGACACGAACTCGAGATTTCATATATTTTATAATCGGGTTTCGGGTTTTCATACCCAAACCCGATTTGAACCCGACATTTTTAAACCCGAACCCGAAAATATTTTTTCACAAAACCCTAACCCGACCCGAAACCCGGCCATCTCTAGTTTCCTCGTGGAATGTGGAAGGCCCCCTTCGACAACTTTGCCGAAGACATTATACCGATCATACAAACCGTTTTGGCTCTAGAAATTATTTATTCTAACGGGAAAACTAACTTGCGAGAGAGTATTTTCTGGGCATATTACTGATAAAGTTGTGCATATCTACTATATAAAAATGGAATTCCGTTACGCTTGATCCTATTGATATTATTCCCTCCGTCTCTGTGGTGTACAGTAATCATTATCATGCAAAATTATGACTTTTCAAGCTGAATTTGCCTCTAAATCAAAATTCAAAGCGATGACATATGATTTTTTTTCATTAAAATGTTTGTTACGTTCAGGAAAAACATTCGAGGAAAAATAATTAGTCTCTGATTACTAAAACTTCAGATATTATTCACAATACTAAGTAAAACATGCGAAATATTGTGACTTTTTATACTGAATTTACCTCTAAATCAAAATTCGAAGCGATGATATGAGATTCTTTTTTCATTAAAATGTTTGTTAATGTTTAGGAAAGACATTTGAGGAAGAATAATTGATAGCTGATTACTAAAATTTGAGCTATTATTCAGAAAACTAAGAGAAAAAAGCAAAATTATGACTTTTTAAGCTCAATTTGCCTCTAAATCAAAATTCAAAGCAATGACATGTTATTCTTTATTCATTAAAATGGTTGTAATGTTAAGGAAAGACATTCGAGAAAAAAATAGTATCTGATTACTAAAACTTGAGATATTATTCACAAAACTACGTAAAACATGCAAACTTGTGAATTTTTGTGCAAAATTCACCTCTAAACCAAAATTAAAAGCGATGACATGAGATCCATTTTTCATTAAAATGTTTGTTAATGTTCAGGAAAGACATTCGAGGAAAAATAATTAATAGCTTATTACTAAAACTTGAAATATTATTCACAAAACTACGTAAGACATGTAAAATTATGACTTTTTATACTCAATTCGTCTCCAAATCAAAAAATTTCATTAAAAAGTTCGTTGATGTTCAAGAAAGACATTCGAGTAAAAATAACAGGTATTTGATTACAAAAACTCGAAATAATAATCACAAAACTACGTGAAAAATGCAAAACCAAGATTTTTATGGTTAATTCGTCTCTAAATCATAATTCAAAGCGATGACATGTGATTTTTTTCAATGAAATGTTCGTTTATGTTCAGGAATGACATTTGAGAAGAAATAATAGGTATCTGATTACTGAAAATGTTGATATTATTCACAAAACTAAGTAAAACGTGCAAAATCATGAATATTTAGGCTCAATTTGTCTGCAAATCAAAATTCAAAGCTATGATATGTGATTGTTTTCCAATAAAATGTTAGTTAATGTTCAGGAAAGACATTTGAGAAAAATAACACGTATCTTATTGCTAAAAGTTGACATATTACTCAAAAAACTACGCATATTCGAAACATTTTCGAAGATGATTTTCTGCATACAAAGAAACATCTCAAAATACTTTCTTTGATTTTTTTTGAAAAACATATTATACATGCAAAGCTTTGACTTTTTAAGCATAAGCTCAAATCGCATCTAAATAAAAATTCAAAACGATGACATGTGATTTTTCTTTCAATAAAATGTTCGTTGTTTCTTTACCATTTCCAAATATTTTTTGCAGAAAAATCCATGTTTTGAATCAGTGCGAGTCGAGTATAAAAAATTTACATTTCTGATGTATTCGTAGATTTGTGAATAGTAACACATTACGGGATTTGATTTTCTTTTTTACCTTTACCCAAACTAGATCTTGGAACATTTAGCTGGAGGAAAGGTCCCATTTCATTGGTTTGAACATAGATTAAAGAGGCGACTTAAGCATTGAAAGTCATTTTTTATTTTTACATAGTTTTGTCGATTAAACCACAATTGTTAATTATCAGAAAACCTTCACTTTTTCTCAGACGTGTTCCTTGGACACTAACAACCATTTTCATTTTGAAAAAAATCACAAGCATCTCTTTAGATTTCATTAAAGAGGAGAAATAAGCATGAATGGTCATGCTCAATTCTTCTTAGTTACTTTAATTTTCTAAAAAGAGGTTGTCAAATAGCCCGAATATCACCCAGTATAGGTATATTCGAAACTGGGATGACTCCACACAACATTTTCCAAAACGGCGGCTTCCGGCTTCAGAAAAATAACCTAAAGTGGTATTTGGCCAACCATTTCAATAATTCCGAAAGTGGAACTCCATACGTCGTTTGCAAATCCGATATGGCGACTTCCAGTTTATGTGTGTTCTGTTCTTAAAATATTGAAGTATTTAAAGTGATGATGAACGTATAAGATGTGAAATATATTTTAAGTAAGTTGTGCTAAAGCAGTAATGAATTATAAAAAACTAGTTGAACGTTCCCGGCGATGCTCGGGATCAAAGGTTTCGAAGATAGATTTTTTTATATTTCATTGCTGCATTAGCTCAACTCACTTCAAAAATATAATTCACATCTTATACTTCCATCCTCACTTTAAGTATTTCAATATTCTGAGAACGCACAGAACGGAAATACCCATATTGGATTGTTTTTTTTTTTGTGATTTTGGGCTGATTTACAGAAACTGGAAGTCACCATTTTGGATTTCAAAATGACGTATGGATTTTCACTTTAGAAAGTATTGAAATAGTTGGCCAAATATCACTTTAGAAGTCATGAATTTGCATGTTTCACGTAGTTTTGTGGATAATATATCAAATTTAGTAATCAGATATTTGTAATTTTTCTTCAAATGTCTTTTCTGAACGTTAACAAACATTTTAATAAAAAAAACACGTGTCATCGCTATAAAATGACGTATGGAGCTCCACTTTCGGAAGTATTGAAATTGTTGACCAAATATCACTTTAGGTTATTTTCCTGAAACCGGAAGTCGTCATTTTTTAATCCACAAAACTTCGTAGAAAATAAGAAAATAAAATGTTTTTAATGCTTAAGCTGCCTCTTAATCGATATTCAAACCAATGAATCGTGGCCTTTCCTCCAGCTAAATGTCCCAAGAGTTCTAGTTTGGATTAACGTAAAAAAAGGAAAACAGTAAGGTAAAGAGCTGAATGACCGTCTGGTTAAAAGCTCTCTAATAAAATCAAATTCAAATTCAAAAGTACAAAAGTAAATCGGATGCCGTGATATGTAACTATTCACAAAACTACGAAAACATCAGAAAAGTAACATGTTTATGCTCGAGACATGGATTATTCTGCAAAAAAAAATGTAGATGTTGAAAGAACAACGAACATTTTATTGAAAAAAAAAAACACAAATCATTGAATTTTGATTCAGAGGCGAATTGTGCATAAAAAGTCAAAATTTCACATGTATACGTATAAAACGTATAAATTCAAAAAAAATATTTTCAGGTGATTTTCTGTATTCTGTATGCTGTATGTGGTCCTCGTGGCTCTGTGGTGAGCGATGTCGATTGGCTCCTACACGGTTGTGATATCGGGTTTGATCCTCGATCAGGTCGAGAATTTTTTCGAACTGGAATTTTTTTCGGCTCAGCTTTGGGGCACGGTGTATCGTTGTACTTATGCTACAACATGCAAAATGTGCTAAAAACAATATCGAAAACAAATTTTCTCAACTAATCTGGTTGATCGAGAGCGCTATTAGCAGGCTAGCGTGCGATATTGTTGTGCTGTATACAAAAAATCATCTTCAAACATTCATTTTATATTTTAACATAAACAAACATTTTAATGAAAAAAGAATCACATATCATCGCTATAAATTTAGATTTAGAGACAAATTCAGCATAAAAAGTAATAAATTTGCATGTTTCGCATAGTTTTGTAAATAATATCTGAAGTTTTAGTAATCATATACTTTTAATTTTTCCTCAAATGTCTTTCCTAAAAGTTAACAAACATTTTAATCAAAAAAGAATCACATGTCATCGCTTTGAATTTCGATTTAGAGGCAAATTTAGCATAAAAAGTCATAAATTTGCATGTTTCACGTAGTTTTGTCAACAATATCTCAAGTTTTAGTGATCAGATACTAATTATTTTTTCTCACATGTCTTTCCTGAACGTTAACAAACAGTTTAATGAAAAAAAATCACATGTCATCGCTATGAAATTAGATTTAGAGGCAAATTCAACATGAAAAGTCATAATTTTGCAAGTTTTACGTAGTTTTGTGAATTATATCTCAAGTTGTAGTAACAGATACTTGTTCCTTTTCTTCAAATTTCTTTCCTGAACGTTTGCAAACATTTTAATGTAAAAAAATCGCATGTCATCGCTTTAAATTTTGATTTAGAGGCAGATTCAGCATAAAAAGTCATATTTTTGCATGTTTCACATAGTTTTGTGAATAAAATCTCAAGTTTTAGTAATCAGATACTTGTTATTTTTCTTCAAATGTCTTACCTGAACGTTAAAAAACATTTTAATGTAAGAAAAATCACATGTCATCGCTTTAAATTTTGATTTAGAGGCAAATTCAGCATAAAAAGTCATATTTTGGCTTGTTTTACGTAGTTTTGTGAATAAAATCTCAAGTTTTAGTAACCAAATACTTTTGATTTTTCCCCAAATATCTTTCCTGAACGTTAACAAACATTTTCATGTAAAAAACCCCACATATCACCGCTTATTTTTTTGATTTAGAATGATTTAAAATGATGGTGGTGACTGTACACCACTGAGACGGAGGCAATAACATCAATAAGATCAAGCGTTACGGAATTCCTTTTTTATATAGTAGATAATTCTTAAATTAAAAACCTTTGATCCCGAGCATCGCCGGGAACGTTCAACTAGTTATTGATAGAAATATTTTTACAGTTAACACGGTTTGTTTGGTCGCTACACGCAAAAGTTCAAGCTTACATCAACCGATGTGTCCTCTCAAATCGCACATTAAATGCTCTGGTTTTGCACAACGAATGTGTCAAAAGGATAACACAACAGTTGCGCAATGAATACATTGACAGAGACACCCTGAAAGAGATCGAAATCAGAATGCTTATAATCAGTGCTAATAAAAGTCATTTTCCCCAGCAAAATTCTTCGAAAATTACAGCCAATCATTTTCAATTTTCACTTCCAATGATCGCAGCACTCTTTCAGATACACTAGATTTTCGTCCTAGTAACGTGCTGTTATACTTAGATGAAATAGATCGCGCGCATCGTTCACGGTTACGGAATAAAATTTGACGACAAATCCAACCAAATGATCTTCACTTCAAAGCGAAAAAGAAAAACAAACAGTCTACTCAACCAACATGAACCTCACCGAAACACTTTTTCACTGACACTAACCGATGCCTTGACAATCTCCGTTAACTGATAAACTGATTTTGTTGTCTTGCTTCCATCGCATGGAATATAATGAGGTGTTTTGACAGTTCACTTCCATGCAAAAAGCGGGAAGGGAGAACTTTGAAAGGATTGTAAAAAAATAACGTTTATGGATGCTTTTTTTTCACTCTCCCTCAAGAGTGTCAACAAATATCAACCCTATTATAATACACACACGATCGTAGTGTTTCGGTCACCGTCAGCAACCGAAACAGCCAATAGCGAGCCTCGTTGCAACAGAGTTTACTGACGCTGGTGCCAGTAACGTGGAACCGAATACATATGAATAAAACCAGAGTCGTCGTCAAATGCAAAATGTTTCAAACAAATCCAATGTTTTTTTAATTGTTATTGATTCGATGATGTTTTTGAATGACCGGATTCATGATAGTGAATCGATCAGTTCATATTTGCATTAACCTAGTCAGTACCAAGATCATCAGTATTGATTACTGCTTGCACTGATTTAACGATAGCAGCATGCTGAGAAATATCACCAATACCAGTACAAATCATCATGGCAATACTAGCACCGGTTGATACTTCAAAAGTGCTCTGATTTTGAGCCGTCCGATATATTGAACATTTGATAGAGCACCAAATGCGTTATGAGCAACACGATTTGATGTGGTTACGCACAGTCCAACTTTTGCGTGAAGATAATCTTAGCTCATGGAAGCAAACATCAGTTGATCTATTGGGACGGAAAGGTTCTGTCATTTTTTGCCACTGATATAGAGGATATCACAGCGGGCAGTTGATGACTACCCATTAGGTCTGTGCCGGGTGTGCTTACACATGATCTGTTTATTGTTCGTGCAAATTCGACTTTGAAACTTTCCATCAATTACTCTGCGGCCTTTTGACGCACTTCTGCATTTACTAGAAGCACAAACATTCACAGGAATGGGCTGTAATCTCTTTAGGGTAACTGTTTGGAGTTTCAGGGCAAATTTTTTGCTTTTGTTGACTAAGGTTATTTAACTAATTCCATGGAATATGTAACTTTTTACGTAACTTTTCAACCCAAACATTTTTAAATTAAATTTATATTACACACAAAACCACTGAAAAAGTTAAGTTTTTATATTTTTACTATTTCAATTTTTGATATTCAAATTAATAATACATTTATCATCAAAGATAAAAATTGAACATGATTTGATGTTAGATGAAGCAGACTCGAATTATGTACAAACGGATTGACTCGTAAATTAATGGATTAAATCCAAAAGAGAGCCATTGAATGGTATTTTGTTATAACGTCACACAAAAATCAACTTTTGGTTTTTGGAAAGCATAAGTTTTTTAGTGACATAACAAAATCTCAAACAGTCTGGAAGTTAAATCTGTTTAATCGAGAATTATGAGTTGATCGAAAGTTTTAAGTGCGCAGGTTATAACCAAAATTTGGAATATAAATAAGTAATTCGTCTTTTCTGCAACAGTTGTTAAGATTTTGTGAATGTGAGTAGCAAAATGAAATTAACTAGTATACCCAGAATGATCTAAAACAAACATTGGTTTAGTAAAACAAGTTGAATCATATAGAAAATTGTGATGCAAAATTTTTATTTTAATTGTTCTTTTCTCAAGATTGGAACAAAAAATATCATAAATAATTTTTGGTCAAAGATTTCGACTTTCATATCCAACATATGGGTTTTTCCTTTATTCTCGCTAGTAAAATTAGTTTGTTTATTATTATAATATATGGTGACAGCAAATCGAGCAGTTGTTCAATACTAAGAACCCTGTTCAAAGTAGCAAAGCTTACGCAATTCTCCTAATAACACAGAGATAGTATCAATGTGAATTTCTATGAATAACAATTCACTCGTAGAGAACGCTTCAAAGATTGTCATTCACCCGTCCGATAGCGAAGTTTAACGGCTCTTGCCACAAAAACCTCTCCATTTTCCCGAGAAGTAGCACTCCATTTGATTTAATCACAGATAAAACTGTGCATTATAGTGATTAATATTTTATCACTCCCAATTAATTACATCCCTCTACAGAGCGCTGTTTTGCTGTGCATACATATTTTCGTCATTTCTCGTCGTCGTTCATATTGTATGACGCAGAAACACGACACGACATCAGGCACATCAAAGACCAGCCCCGTCTTCGGTGGTAGTTCGCGTTCAATGCACTTTCCCTTCCGTGACGGGAATGAACTGAAACAAATAAAGATTCCCAAAGTCCTTAATATGCTAATCGGAGCAAATAAAACTTTAGGTATTTAATACCAGCGCCTTCCGGCTGGTCGATGCAACCAAATCAACAACAAATTAGTTCTACACACCGAGAGAAAAAAACATGTTATAAACGTACTGCCAAAATAAATATTTGGATCGTGTCTGGAATACATAAAAAAATTAATCAATCGCTCTACTGCAAATGTTCTAAAATGGACTGCCTCGGTGACTCCTGGCAGTCCTGACCAGCGTCAATTTTGAGTGTGTTGTTCTCTTCCAAGGACACGGTTGTGTCCTTGAAGAAACAGAAACGGAAAGGTTGTATGCAATGCAATGAAGTAGCGGTACTGTGCATTGGCTTCGTTCGTGATGATAGTCCCTGATGGCATTTTGGAGCTGGCTCCTGATACACAACAACACCCAGAGGGGTAGCGCAGCAAGACGAGAGAAGGTAAAGAAAATGAAATTAGATGGGTGTCCTTTTAACAGCAGCAAAATTGAAACGTACAAACAAAATGAATGGCAGCTGTTAGGGATACATATTTAATGAAAGCTGGTTAACTTTTTCAAACAGGAATTGCTACAGGAGTACTACCGCTTGATTCACGTGCTTTCGTATTCAAAAGCAGGCGCTGCAGCTGCACAGCAGCGTTCGCCCTGCTTCGTTTCACAGCACCATAAAACGTATTTCTCATGCAAATACATCCCTTTCTACTCGAGCTACCTACTCAACAGATTTTCGACTCTATCAAATGTACCGTAAGCGCTGGCTTTGTTTAGTTTGATACTATCAAACGAAAAAGTCCTTCCACGGCATCAGTGGACGGCATGCACCAGTGCAACAACCAGTTTATGCCGAAAAATACCCTGCCTGCTGCCACATGGCATGCCACGATTTTCACCATTTGAAAGGATGCCAAGTTTTCCCGAACCACTTTGAACGTCGACGGCAATGGCGCTGCCAAGCGATGATGGGACGGCTCATGAGTATATCAACCTGCACAATGTTTGCCCCACTGCGCTTTTCTCTCCAATATTTTCCTCTAAGACCCAACATGATTTGCCTCAGCAGTGTACTTCTATGATGCTGTAAAATACGTGTATGGTGGTATAGAGAAAGCTACGTTCTGTACGATTGTTGAAATGTATGAAACAAAAAATACAACACACAGCTCAAAACGAGTCACCAGCAGTAGAGTACAGAACGCGATTGCATTTAAAACGTTTATGAATGCCAATTTTGTCAGGGTATGCTGTAGCTGACAATGGTGCTTTTAAACGAAACGGAACGCCATGTTCCGAGGGTTCCCCAAGTAGCAAATTTTTTGTCAATACAAGTGATACAATCGTTTGAAACAAAGTCAAAACACACCACAAACTAATCTGTTATTTTTGTTCTTCGAGTAATATAAGAAAACTGGTGCACCTACTTGAGGGCAGAAAAATGTGACGAGAATCCAACTTCGTACGTAACTGGTACCATGACCAACGACAACCCTTTTCGATGGTTCCACCCTGGGATTCGACGAGTTGGACTCGCTTGCTGGCAGTCCGCACTGAACCGAAAGCGAATCTCCCACCGATTGCACGCGAAACTGCATCCGAGCGAAAAAAGCACTCTACGTGCAGCAGTGCTGCAGCAGCACACTGATCTTCGTGCAGAGGGCACATCAAGAGCCAATGGAAGAAAGCAAGCAATGGGGTAGAATTTCATTGGCGTGAATTAACATTTCGAATCCAATTGATTTAATTTTGCGCCCGACACGTTTTGCAGGGAAAGCACAGTAGTGCGGCTCATCGAATAGCAAAAAAACTCGGCGAAAAGTCCACAGCATCCTTCGGTTGAGTACTGTTGAGTCCCTTTCAAAATGAATCACACTACCGTACATCGCTATTACGTAGGTACAGCATTCTGGAAGTCAGTAGACATCGACTGATTTCGTTTGATTCGGTAGAGTTTATCGGGTTTGCACAATTGCTCCTGGCAACTGCTGCGGACAGGCGAGTCGAACGTGGCTGTTTTTCTGGATGATGAGTTTCGCAGCGTACAATAACACTTTTTTTGTTCCAGCTTACGTGCGGGAGCGAGAAGCTCTGTCCTATCTTTGATCTATTGGTTCGAAGGAAATTGACCTCTCGCAATTGAGGTTTCGGCTGCGGGATAAATTTGACACAGGGAAATTGACTGACGTAAGCTTCGTACAGCAGTATCACCGCGAAGAAAATCTCTAGTGTGCAGGGTTTGCAATTTCTCAAGAGACATTTATAGCGAACGTTAACTGCATCACTCTGTTCGCAGCAGCAATTTTATTCCCGTACGACTGAGCTAAATGGAGACGCAAGATTGTTTGTTTGTTTTTTTCTTCTCATTTTTCGATACACACAGCAATGTAGGCAAATATATTATGGTATAACTCCAAGTGAAAAACAAAGCGTGGTAATGACTTCTTAATCCTTTTGTTTGTTTTGGTGCGCTGGCTAAAAACAAATAACAACCAATTGTTGAGCGACAACCGACGCCCATCAATCATAAGCGCGATGTGAGTACCGGTTGTCGGGACATCGATCGTAGATGTGCGAAAGTTCGCGGTAGTTTTTCACATTTTCCCGGTTTGAGAAAACATAGCGAGCGTCTGGCCGTTATGTCACCTCGCAACACGCCGATAATGTTTCCGAATAACAAGAGCAGCAGAGGAATTGAAAATAGATTGAGGAAATTTTCAAAGCCTTAGGCGGTTTTCTGCAGCCGGTGTTTCGTGCGAGCAACGAACTTTTGTGGAAATTTAGACCCCAAGTCAAGGCCACCGTCATGCCACGGAGCGTCGCGCACCGTGCGGTGGCGAAAACTTGGTTGTAATTCATGTTTTTTTTTTTAAATCGGTACAAAAAACAATTACTAATGAGATTTTTCATGACCAGCAAAAACACTGCCCACGTCCAAAATATGATCACTGTTGAGAGACTGAAGAATGTTGAACACAAACTAAAGACCGATTAACCAGCTGCGTTCCTTGAATCCACACTTTCGGTTGGACAGGGAAAACATGCTAAATTATTAATATTCACAAGTTGTGTGCTATTACGAAATAGAGCGTCCTCTAACATGTTCATTTACCCTTTTAGAGAAATCAACGAATATATGGTTTATAATATTGCAGCCGAATTTGTAAATAAGAATTCTATTATCATGGATTAAGATTACGCTTGATCAAAATTGTCGTATAATATTTTTAATATAAAAAAAATTTAAAGGTGGAGTAATCGTTGGATAAATGATAATAAATGGAATCAATTTTCAAGTAGTTAGTTGATATTTAGATTGCCAAATTTTTAGATATCCAGAGTTGAAACTGTGAAGAAATATTAGGAATGAAGCAAACAATTTAAATCCGTACTGTCAAGCCGGACCAATCAATGGCTATTTTGGGATGACTTCTTCCTTCGCACTTTTTAGGCGCATGTTACTCAATACACAATCGGTAGCGATTGTCACTAAGTAGGTAATAATGATGAAAGTCATTTTCAATATACTTTTGGAACAATTATAAAATAATTCGAAATCAATTTTCACTTTGCTAGTCTTGGGATCTGTTGCCAGTAACTTCAAGCTTCACCCAAAGTCATAATCTATTTTCGAATTTTCTGAACCTAAGAAGCGTTATTGAGCCGTAATGAAGCCATTTGTGTTGGATCAGTTTGTTGTCATGGTCTTTTCTGACCGCCAGAAAAATTTTTCACCATTGTTAAATCTCTTTGTCGTTTCTGGTCTTCTCAGAAACTGTAAGTATATATGTATATTATGAAAAGTTTGTCCGTTTGGTTTCTTATAAATTGTGAGCGAATATATTAAGGATAATTTTTCTTCGCGTGTGCAACATTTTTCTTCAGCCATAATTTCTTCTTCTATTCGTTAAACGCCAATGTGAGTAGGGTTGCCACCTGACATGGATGCTTGCTGCAAAACTAAAAAAAATTTTTTCGAAATTTAAGTAACTTCTAAATTTCTTTGCTTTCTCTTGAAAAATTTATTTCCAAATCCAAAATTTATCTACGCTATTTTTATACCTAGTAGTTAACTACTTCATTCATCTTAGCAATTCTTAACAGCCGATCGGTGATTTTTATGACAACGTCAGCAAAATATTTCAAAGGAATTTAGTAAATTGGCGAAATTCTCAAAAAATAAGGCCGAAAACTCTTAAAACACTTCACTAAATTCCTAAGTTTTTCGGACTTGAGAACAAATAGTTCAAATTTATGACCTTTGCAGTTTCCATAGCGATTTGAAGTTAATTTCGCTGGCACGGAGAAGTTTCGCTTTTACCCAGAGACCCAGAAAGGTGGCAACCCTAAATGTGAACTGTACATGAAAAATGAAAAAATGTTTGAAGATTCGGCTGACATTATTTACAACACAGAGCAGCTGAAACACTTCAAATGCGTCATTTATTTTCAGAAACTCACACTTCTTTCGATTACACTTGTCAACCAGGTTTTGCACTAGAGCTCAACATAGATAAATATGAAAAATCATATTCTTTTTAACCATTTTTGGGAATTTGTTGCTTCTAGCGAGCTCGAAAGTGCATTACAAGGCCGCAGACTAAGTACTCGCCGGGTTCGTCGCTTTTAAGTTGTTCACGGAAAAACTTTATTTAAGTCTAGGAGCACCAAAGTTCACAGGAACGGTTGAAAAGCTATAATCTTTCAATTCTTTTTAATTGAAGCTCTAGGTCAAGTCTGTGTTGACATATGATCGACAATGCAAAAAACTCCAAACGCAGAAGCGACGAACCAGGCGAGCAATGGTTCTACGGCCTTTTGACGCACTTCCGAGCTCGCTAGGGAAACCAAAATTCACATAAATGGTTAAAAAAATTCCAATATTTCATATATTTCAGTTTGAACTTCGGGCATTTTATTTTTTTGCTTTTGTCGACCAGGGTTATGAAAGCAAGCCCGGTTGCTATTTTCCGATTTAGAACTTGACCGTCTGTTTATTCAACACAGACTTCGCAGCCAACTTTTAGTGTACAAGACAAATGCGGGGCTAGCGCTGCGATTCTACTGACAATAACAGCCGAGATTCGAGCACACGATGACTGGCTTTTTTGGACTGCATCGCACTTCGAGACCAACTGGGATATTCGATTATTTTTTTAATCGGTGTATTTATTTGACGCGGCTCATAAATTTTAAATTTTAAAGAGCCAACAATCTTCATCATCATCGACGATCTTCCTGCTGGAATGTTGATTTATTGCCTGGTGTTTGTGACATAATCGGTCGTGTCCTTGTCGTTTTTTGAATGCAGGCGGGAGGAAATGGAGGCTTCCACGCAACTTCGCAAATCGATCATTTTCCATTTTGCTGAAACTTTTTTTTTTGTTCCTGTTTAGTAAAAAGATCATTAAAGGATAGCAGTTCTTCATGTAGACTCACGACTGCTGTTTCAAAATGGCTTATCCAAAATGGTGACTGAAGGATAAAAATTTCTATATCAGAAAACCGGCTTGTTTGATTGAAATGGTGTCTTCAGTAAGTTTGTAGGTAATAGAATTGCGTTTCTAGAAAAAATATATACACTATAAAAAAATGTTTTTTTCTGTGTCAAATTTACCAAATTGTCACAAAATATTAAGTATCTCAAAAAGTACCTTATAAAAAATCTTTTTTTTTACACATTGAAGATGACATTGAGAACTAGATTGGGACATAAATGCATAATTGAAACCCCGTAATTTTAAGGCTAAACCCTCGATTCGACAAACGATGTAGTTTTACCTTTTCTGATCTTTATAAATTATTTTACTTATGGCACTTGGAAGAGCATCGGTCTTTGCTTTTTCGTTCCGAAATTCTTCTCAAAGTTTCATATAAGACGTGATTTGGGTAATTTTAACAGCAATTTGGGATGATTTTGAACCTTTTTTACACTGCAGAAGCGGTTGGTATCACTTCTTTTATTTTAGTGTATCGTTCTTCGTCAATTTTTTTTTTTTTGAACATTTACCTTTTTCGAATACTTTATCATGTAGAAACTTCTTCGGTTATTTGAAGCATAATTAGCAATTATTGTCTTTTGTTGTCTGTCTTTTAGTAGCATTCTTCGAAACCTTTTAGCATGATTTCACTTAATTTTTATTGCTTGTTGATAAATCAGAAATACTTCTGTTATACTTTTGCAACTAAGAAAAGTCTCTGATCTTTAGCAATAAGAGATAGAGAAATCCGCATTCGGAAATGGATGGCGTTTTGTCGCTTTTCTACCAATTATTAGAGCTTTTACGCATTTACAAACTAGAACAAGGCATTTTTTTTGCCTTTTTATGCAAATTTTGGGATTACTTCCACATTAATTTTGCTTGAAAGAAGCATTTTTCGACCAGTTTTCGCATTATTTTTGGATCATTTTAGACGTAGGACTAGCTTCACTATATTGGGACACATACTTGAATGAGCATGTAACGTTTGAGGATGGAAGATTCTAAAGCCTAATAGCTTTAATACAATACAACACAACACAATGTAATAATCAAGGTGTCGTTGAATAGCTGAAATGTACAAGTTTTATTATTAGCACTTTTCTCTAATTACGTTTCGAGGTTTGAAGATAATAAATCCCCATACATTTTCCATAGAGTTGGGTCATTTTTATTCAAAGCAAATTGTAGTGAAGAGTAACTCCCACGGCAGAAAAGCCAATTTCACATCCCCTACGGGGCCTTCCAATTGTGTTTACTTTTCTTTGCACTGGAGAGAGCTCATTTACCTAACACAGACTTCAGAGAAATTGACGGAATGATTCTTATCATCTGGTCATGCATGACATCGCATTTGAACAAATTTCTCGATGGTCGATGGTGCATAACGTTTTCATTCTGTGCCAGTTCTGTTAGTTCGTAGTATCTTCATGCTGGGCCTGTACAGATGTTTGTGCGGCCCGCACGGCATACGATTGGCTCATTTTTTTAGCCCAGACATCAGGAAGGAAGAAGAAATTGTTTCAACTTTTAGTCAGAATACCGGTAGTGGGAAAAATTGACATGTCTATTTAGTACCATTAGACTAAAATGCAGTAGCCGTAATCCTCTCGCAGGGCGATTATTTTTTTAACGTTTGCCTGCTGACGCGTACAGTTGTGTGCGGTTTTCATAGCAAATTATGTTTGCTCTCTTCTGTACTGAAGTTGATTTGAATTTCACTTATACATAAATAGAAATTTTACATCAATGTAAACATCCTGAACAATTGAGTACGGCCTGTTTGTGCGAATTTTAGCATTATAATGAAAAAGTCGAATTTCTCGAATCAAGTTTGCACCTTAACGCGTAGTATATCTAGATCGATCGTCATGTTCCTGCATCGGTCAATTAAATAGAAAACTGTTTTCGAGAATTAAAAAGCTCGAGTTCTGCCGGAATCAAATCGATTATCCTCAAGTTTCTGAAGCAGAATATTAATGTTTCTTCCTATGATAACTGAGTTTCTAAAACAATCAATACTCGAAAGCGTATTCCCAGAACAATTAAAAAAAGCTCGTGTCACGCCCATATACAAAACAGGCATAAAATCTATAGTTGAAAATTATAGACCAATCTCAATCTTATCGCCTAGCCTTTAGAAATGCAATTTTTTGCCGAAAGTAATGTAATTAGTGGAAGACGGTTTGAGGGTTCAACCACGTTCAAATACCACAAGTGCTGTAGTTAGTCTGATTGACCAGATGCAAACCAATATAGATCGAAGGAGAGTATGCTCAGCGATCTTTGTAGACGTATCTAAAGCTTTTGACTGTGTTCCACACAAAATGCTTCTGCCAAAAGTATTGGACAATTATTTTTCGATATGCAACACGATCTAAATCTTATAAAATTGGTTTTTCAACAACGGTTTAACCATAAATGATGCAAAATCTACTTTTATTTTTCGAAATTTCGCAAAATTTCGTGTCGTCTCGAGAACTCGAAATCCACCTTGATTTGATGAAACCAAAATTAAGGATTAATTTCGTTTCGTTTCGTCTCGACACAAAAAAGCCAGTTTCGCACACCCTTAACCTCAAGCAAAGTGATAACTGTCAACTGAAAACTATGCCCCAAGCCATCCACCCAACTTGGACACTATTTTGAACGTGACCATTTAAGCGGGAAACATATTAGAATCATAAATTAATAATGTTCAGGCAGTCCAAAATACAGTCACATGAATCTAGATTTCTTTTGTGAGGATTATGATCGTCCGGGAGGAAAGCGCATTATCCGCGTTCCAAAGCAATCTTCCTAAATTTACGATATCCACCATAAATCCCGACTCGGTGCGGCGCGCCAGAGACTGCATTAAGTCAACAGAGAGTTGCTGCAGTCGGACTCTAAGAAAAACGGTTCGGTTTGCCTGTCGCTATAGCCACTGCGAATGGAAAAGAAACATCAACCTTGTCGGCTGCACAGTGTTTCCATTACAAGGTACAGGACCTTCCCTCCCTCGCTGGAATTCAATTATACCAAAACCATAATAAATCTTGCCCAGGACTTAATAAGTTTATTTAGCTGCAACTTCATTTCAATTTCAATATTCGACTGGTGTTTTGTTTACATCTATCAAAGTTGAAAATGAACAAATGGAAAGGAATGTTTTTCTTTACGTTGCATTTTCCCCACCCTGCTATTCTGGTATCAGAGCACAACGCTCGAAGAACACGTGAAACTGTTACCCCGGCTAATTTGGGAATAACAAAGAAAAGCGCTTACACCGAGAGCATTGTTTTCCCACCCCAAAAGAAGCGGACAGCACAGTGAACATCACAGGCAACCCGTAAAATCACCTAGCTAATGTTTGCATGCATCGAATTTAATGGGCTGCTTACTAATAAAACCCACAATGGACGACTCCTTTATCTACTTCAGAAAACGAGCCACGAAGCATGAAACAGCAGAAGGAGGAAAAAGACAATAAGCCATAACGCTCCGAACACCTTTGGGAAGCTACCAACTGGCAGCTGGTGCAGATTCAATCGAAAAAATGTTGTGAAAGGGCGGGGGTTCAAGAAAAGTGTAAAAAGATCCTGAGCACTGTTACTTTTATTGTCACGTTCGGATAGTCCATTTTGAGTGCATGCACTCTCATAAACCCACAGGTTGAGATTCACGCGGGGAAAGTTATGTTTCCTTTAAAAGCTTAATCGAACAGAAATTACACCCCCTCCAGCGCCAGCCCACTTCATCACTGACCCTGCTGTGGGTCAGTTCGCTTTTGACCATCATTAGTCGGGTAATTTCTGGCGTGGGTGGATAATAGCAACAGCTCATTTAAATGATGGCAAAAAGGTGAACAGAGTCATTTGGTCGTTTGTTTGAAGATTGCTTCCCCTGTGAAGTTGAAAGTAGATTGTCTAACAGTATGGGGGCAATGAAAATTTGCATATAAAAATTATATAGAGCCATGTAAAAGAATTGAAATACGATATAAAATCGTATATCCTGTTTTACCTTAAGGGGTTATATCTACCAAAAAATTTTTTTTTTCGCCATTTATTTTTATTGGCCTAAATCATACTAAAACTATCCAAGAAACAAAATCTACATCGCCCAAGTACAGATCTAAACTCAAAGTTCGTTTAAATCAATTTTTACCGAACAACTTTTATACTCCAAAATCACATTTTTCGTTTAATTTGGCGATGCTCGTTTTTTTTTATTTCGAGGCTTTGTAAACTAGCAGAAGTTACTTACGATTGTTATCGTGTTTCAAATTTGAGGTATAGAGATCTTTGCATCAAATTTCGACCGTTATAGCGTTTCTACAGAACGTGTTTACTCAGAATTTCCTTTTGTTTAGTCGTTCTCGTTGTGTACATACTTTGTTTGAGCTTTTCTATACTTTTTAACTGTGAGTTATATTGAAAAGTACTTAAATATGAGTGACAAGTTTGAGTTTTGCGTGGGATCGGGCGCCAACTGTGTCAAAGTCACTAAGCATCGTATGTCCGACATCGCGAAAGAGGCTAGGCGCAGCCATACATCAGATGACAAAAAGAAAGAAGTGGAAAATAAAACCCAGGAAGGACAATTTTACGGCGCAGGGATTGCTGACTGAAGGTAGAAAAAATATTAGGGGCTTTGTTATTGCGATTCTTAAGATTTATAGCATTTTGAAACTTCAAACGCGTTTTTCTCAAAACCATGTTTACAAAATCGGCGAGCTTTGACGATTGGCGATTGAGCTTTGACGAATGGCGATTGACTTGAAATTTTAACTGTAGCTTCTTCATTAGATTATCTAGTGAAGCGATTGATTGACAAAAACTAAAGTTATAAACAATCAAAGTCGATTTTTTTGTCGAAACAGAACTTTTTTTTTCAAACCGTTGCCATTTTGCGAAGAAGGATTCTAAAAATATAATCATGTGTACTTCACTAGCGACACTTATTTAGATAATGAAAAATTTTTTGTTTTGGTTATAGGTGTAGTTGGGCACGACTTCTACTGCTCGCCGCGGAACAACTTTAAAAAAAAGCGGTTCACGGCAATCGCTGCACAGCCGCCATTTTGTAACAAAAATAGCAATAACAATATTTTTTCTTTTCTGCAAGAGTTGCTGAACCCAATGATATATTATTTATATACCTTACATCTCAAATGTCTTGTAAAAAAAATCATGAAAAAAGCCTTGCTTTTTTGAGCATTTGGTAGATATAACTCCTTAAAAAGTTGCTATAACGGGTATCACCTTAAAACCAATAAAAAATCTATTGAATGTGTAATTGTTAGCCCACTTGTTCAACTGAACGAACAAAACTTTTCTTACATCTTCGCGAATTACATTCCGTCTACACTGTGGAAACGGTGTTAAACTGTCTAACGCATCCAAATAAGATCCGGATTTTCGCTGCATCAGAAAATTTTCTGCTCTAAACTTTGTTCGTCGCTACAACTTATCTTATGGAAGAAGCTGTAATTTGCAGCCATTTCATCATTACAAGCGCCAAAATGGAATTCGCTTTTTTGAGTAAACTGATTACATTTTTTTTCAAAAATCAGCAGTTGAAACACATTATTCAAATTTTAGCCAACTCATAAATAAATGAGGCTACGACACGACTGATTTAGAGTTGGAGTTGGATTGGGTTTGAATTTGTTTTGGATTAGTGAACTGTACAAAAACATTAAAAAACTGTGTAAATTGCTAATTGCACAAATAAGCATTACTATGCAAGCGCTTCGTCATCAAGTTTTAGCCTATAACCATAACCACAGAGTCGGTAACATTCTTTCCCATCGCAGCAAAAGATGTGGTTCTGCTGGATTGAATTAAAACCTGGTTGCATTCACCCATCCCATCAATTCCAAGCTATTAGTTGCAAAAAAAAGAGTTTACTCCCTTGCTGCATCGTTCGAAGAAACATGAAGTAGCTCTTCAGTTAAATTGAGTTAATGAAAAAAGTTACCACATAGAAAAATTAAAGTTTCCCTCTTTCGAGGGCAGAACCCCTCTGGGGTGTAACTGATCACTCCTAGTAGAAAGAATTTGGCAAAAAAGGTGAACGGCTCCATTGCGCATCGAGTGAGGTGGAAAACCTCCCAAATGTGCTGGCTTCTGATTAGATTCCGTGTTGGTTTTTAGTGGCTAATAATCGTCAGAATAACCCTGAAATGATTGGTTGAACGATTACTGCTCTTACCGTTACGTGAAGCTAAGTGACTGATATTTTCATTTTCGGTTATTAATAACATTTTTGGACATGCAGAATATGTAGAATAAAAAGTAGTTACAACACAGACATAAGCCCCAAAAGATACCACGACTATCGTTTACGTCTGTCAACGCTCGCATCAAGAATTCAATTGCATTTATGGCTGACTGATAAATAATGTGCTGTTGGCATAACGATGACTGCATTCTCTCTTGCACGTACTTGCATCAGCTTCAACTGGCATCGTATGTGCGCGTCTTTTATATGTTGCGAGAAAGCGAAATTTTCCATCATCGATAGCGACAAACAAAGTTTGATATATTCGAGTAATGCTTAGAAAAGCATTTGTTGTAATTTACTATTATTCGCTAACAAGAGCAAATTAATAACAAGACGCAAAGAGATGAAACCTACTCTATTATAATTTTATTTCTTTTTTGCCTGAGTGGTCGTTAAAGCTTTAATAAACTTTTTTTATCTAGATACATACTTTGGAAGGACAGATTTATCACTAGAGATGCAATGAATTTATAACCTTCTCAGCTGTTTCAAGAGCACTACTGGGAGTAGGAATCTAACCCAAAATGCATTCGTAAAAGTATGGTGTAGGTTATGGGTGAACCGAACGGTGCAGGATGAAGGAGTTGGTAGCAACCCGAACGGAAAAAAACATTAAATTTTAAAACTGCTGCCACAACCAACGGCACCAAGTTTGCAGTTGGGGTTTGATATTAGAACAGAAGGGCTATCAGTGCCAAGAGACATAGTGCAATGAAATTTTGTTACGGTCGCTGCATCTGTGAAGTATTTTAATAGAGGTCGATTACATTTGGAACTTGAAACACAAAGTCAATGCTTTTGAATACTGAACGAAATATCACAAACACATTTGAAATGCGCTAGTCACAACAACAAAATTACGATCGAAAATCAAAGTAGATACATTCGACAGGAACAGCTGTTACACTATTGTTACCCATCAAATTGCATCGTTAAACTCGTTTGTGCGTCATGAATATAACTTGGAGGTGACGGCGTAAGTAATCAAAAATCGTTTAATTTAATGCTTTCTTTGAGAGCATACACATATATTATCACGTTTCGAGGAGCATGTGTTTTCTTTATCTATTTTTTAGTGAAACACATCTAGAAAAGGGTGTTCAACACGAGTTTCTACCTTTCTACTGTCAAGTTAGTGCATCCCGCTTTGATTCGCAAATAAAAAATTCTATTGAGAAGCTAATATAAGGAGTCCTCGCCTTTTTTCCTAAAGCGATAAGGGAGTGCTGCTTGACAGTTTGCTCCAGTTTCTCTTATCCTTATGAGAAGCCAACTGCCAGCTTACCGCCGTGAGCTGAACGAACCAAATGATTTATGATTGGAGCGGGCACTAGTTGAATAATAGATTGATCTATCCCAAATTGCCAGAAATACGTTCGCTGGGAGCTAGCTTCACAAGTATCCCCTCCTAACACATACTGCGATAGCTTCGCCATTCATCTTGATGCTAGTGATTTTCCAGCTTAACGAATTTCACCCACGTGTGACGTCATAATGACTTGGAAATAGTGAAGTGCGTGCTGTACGACCAGATTTTGTCACACGTAGACAACTGAAGACGGATTAGTAGGTGACAATGAATCTCGTCAGGTTTCTACTTTCATACTTTGAGGATGCGGCCGGTCGTTTTTAGAAGTCGGCGCTGTGTCAGAATTACTATAGTCCTCATCGGTTTATTTTTAATTTCCTATGTGAAATCACCCAGTAGGATCGAAGTTCTACAATTGTTGAAGATGAACTTGTTTTGAAGTTTTATATCCATCTTCAAATAGCTCTGTAACTGAGTTGTGTTATAGGCATTGATACTCGGTTTGGTTCAATCGGATTTTTTAATTCGCTCTTTCAATTTGAAACCAATTTTACTTGGTATCGTTTTTATGTAAAAAATTTATGTCCGATTTTGACGTGGGACTACGTCTTTGTATTCTATACTGGAATGCATTCTGTGAAAAAGGAAATGAAACTGGCAAATGTTGCGTCAGATTTCAAACGATAATAACAACATAACCACGCCAAAGTTAACAATAACCAACATGTTGTAGGATAGATAATATGTTGGACAATTTTGTAATACGCTAGTTATTACTATCATTTCATTGCTTAGCGCTGAATTGATAAATAGTTTCAAGAACAAATTTAGGAGAACAAGAACCAATCACATGCGAGCATTCCTAGCACAGACAGCATGGATAGACACCAACCATTCCCTCTGATTCATCAATAACAAAAGAAAAAGTCTACCCGTCGCAATAGGTCAATTTGCATTTGCTTCCATGAACTTATGCCTTGTTCAGACTACGCCGGATATCACCTGATATCGCCAGATGATATCGGATATCACCTCGAGCATTCACATTAGAGTGAGCTGATATGATTTGACATTTGCTTTGGTAATTGAAAAGAGAAGAATACAAAAACATGTCAAAGCTAAAACAAGACAACAAGAGCAATGGAATTAGGATAGAGATGTCAGCGAGTTGGCTCGCACCAACGCGATCTCTCATATGCAATTGTCAACATGTGCGGGATGAAAATAGCAAAAATATTTTCTTCCTTTTTTCTCGCATGCAACGAGAAGTTCGAAATTTGTAAGGTTGCGTCAAAAGTCTTTTGGCTGTGTTGCCAACTGCTTGAATGGAGGTTATTATTGGTTTTCGAACACGATATCCGCGATAGCATGTAGCCGAGGTGATATCCGTTGACAGCTCGATTGTATGGGATATCAGGTAATATGGATGGTGATATGGCCTCGATAGCACGAATCGTCTGATATCAGGTAATATGTGGTGTAGTGTGAACGGGGTATTAGACTAGTTTGATGACTTGGAGGTAAAGGTCTATCGAAAAGTTCGAAACAAACCTTTTTCTTTAACAATTTCTAAATCTGCTGTTAGAATGTAATGAAAACTGATGTCTTGAAAGAAAACATGCAACTTGATAAAAGTAACAGTATCGTACAGTGTATGTGCAGAGAACCGCAGGCAGGTATGCCAATGGTACAGTCTTTTTTACTGTCTGCTAAGGGGTTTCTTCCCTGTTGCTGTTTGTTCGTGATATCTATCGTGAGGGCAGTCCGATAGTTACATTGAGAACGTGTTGGAAACAGAGCATCACAAAAGGAAACGTAAAATGTACTGCGTGTTTCGATTCGGCATTGTTTGAAGGATGTCTTCGGGATTGCGAATGTAGAAAAGAGAAGAAGCTGTTTTTTATACAGACGGTCGTGTCCGCACTACATAAACAGCGCGTGTCGGTAACAGTCCGAATTCACCGGAGACATTTTCCCTCTCTTTTTTTTGCCTATGACAGACAGCGATGGAAAAAAATCACTTCTAGCGATTTTGAATACATATAAAGGGAGCCTAAGATGCGTTGACATCGTCGTCAGTATGCGAATAACAAAGTATCGGTGTTGGTTCACTCTCTTTGCTTTCCTTTTTACGATATATTGCTTGTCGTTAGCGTACACCACAACATATGGTTTTCAATGAGCACAACTCGGTATATGCAGTTATTCGTCTCTGTTACACAGAGCGATCAGATCTTGTTATGTTATTACCCATGAACAAGATTTTTTGTCAGAAAAAGAAAGAAAATGACAATGTATGCTCTCCTACTCTCGCTCAAGTCAACCGCTGCCGAAGTAGTCCCTTCCCCCAAACTTTCCTTCTCACCACACCACACCTCTGCTGCTGCTCAGGCGACATGATATTCTTCTGCTGCTATTCTTTGTTCCCCTAACGACCGGCATATGGAGAGACAAACGCAACGGGCGAATCGCTTCTCAGAGCAGATGTAGTCTAGTCATGTGTTTATTTTCTCCCAGAAACCTACGCACCATATCATCATTTCATTATGTGTTGAGAGGATTCAAGTTTAGTCGCGGTCTGTAACACTTCATGATGTGTACATGTGGACATTAAACGATGATTGCATCATATTCGTTCCGTTTCCTTCACTGATGACAGATGTCGGGTGAGGGCTGTTAAAAAGGCTATGGGAAGACGAAGCGTAACGACTGCTCGGCACCTTGCCGACAGCCTTCGTGCAAAGAAAAGCAAACTCGGCAAAAGAGCGGCTATGCAGTGAAGGATGTGTGTAACGCATACCGAATGTTATATGCAACCATACATGCTATCGTCGACATGGGAATAACAGCAAAGAAAAAAACATTCGTGTATGGGGAACTAGACGGCAACGTTATAGTCGCAATATATTTTATCTGTCGGCTGTCTTTATTTTGCCAACACTATCACTGTCATAGAGGGACGCTCTCGAATGCCATAAAAAATGTCATCGCTCGGTACATTTTTTCCCTGGCCGCAGGTCTGCTGCTGATGATGATTAAAAGTTTATCTCATGAATATGATTACCATAAATTACTCAACAAGAACTGTACATTTTCGCAACGGTTATAAATATAAATTATAAGTTATTTTTGTTTCATTTCAGTTTTGATATTCACTAAATATTCATGACTGGATAATATCGAAAGAGTAAATTCCTAAAGATACACATTTATAGAAAAGTAAGAGCCGGCGAATGTGAATTTGATTTCTTCAATTGTCCATTGACTAAGATTTCTTCAATTTTTTTTTTAATTTGAACAGTGTTAGATGATTTTTTCTTTCATTTATAACTTGATAAATAATATACCATTTTTATAAAATTTTCCAATTAACTACCTTCATATACATTTTTCTCAAAATAGTGCTCTAGGAAACCTCTACGGCTATTGGTGAAATTTCTGTCGTCTACTTCATGAAATAAATTCGAGATTTCTATGAGGTAATATGAGATAAATCGGAGTGAAATTGATCACCCCTGAAATCCATACATTCTATTGGAAATGTGCTTTTTTATGTTTATAATAAATGATGATTTCTGGACTGAAAAATATCAATCACAAGTAGTTTGGAAACGAAAATAACGATATTTCAGGTTAAAGTTCATTCATTTTGGTTCACGAGCTGCAGTTTGATAAATTTGCTCTCATTTGAACATTGTTAGATCGATTTCAATTCGGTTTGTTGCAACAGCTTAAAAACCAGCTCTGAAATTGAAATCTTTGAGGTTTCCTGTGAATTCATCAGTGTTACTTTGATGGTATGGAAAAATCATTGTTGAAAATTATATTTTTTGAGCTTTGATCAAACTTTAGTCACTTCTCCAAATTAAACGTAATTAACCCCTAATTTGCCTCCCCAGCTGGTCTCGAGGTACGATGCTGGCCTAACAAGCCAGTTGTCGTAGGTTCGAGTCCTGACTCAGGAGAGACTGTTAGTGTTAGTAGAATCGTAGCGCTAGCCCCGCAATTGTCCTGTACACTTAACGGTTGGCTGCGAAGTCTGTGTATAGTAAACAGAAGGTCAAGTTCCGAATCGGAATGTAGCACCAAGGCTTTGCTTTTTACCCCTGATTAAGATTACTTCAAGTAAATTCAATACTTTTTTTTGTTATTTAGAAATTTGTTCGATTTGATTGAGTTTTGACTGAGTTAGAAGAATTTTTCGAAAATATATTAAACTGCATCGGACATGCAAGGGTTAACTTTGACAGGTATGTGAATCTTTTAAAAGTTGCATTTTAGGACTCGTAAACATTGTCTAGTTTTGTAAGATCAGTATTTTTTGATTAGTATTTTTTATCATAAACTTCCAGGTGATCAATTTCACCCCACTGATCAATTTCACCCCATTCCACGGTACGTATAGAGGAAGCGTACCAGTTATGGCAATACCTAAAAAATGTACTTGTTATGGCATGAACCAGTTATGGCCTATGGAGTGCCATAACTGGTGCAATTGCCATAACTGGCTCACCTACCCTATTAGCTGTCCTCGTAATACAGTGAATGTAATTGTTAGCCAAAGAAAAGAATTTACGAGCAAAAGAACAAAAATGAATCTTTTTTAACTTTAACTTCGTTGTAACTGTTGATTGCTACGATTTTTCGCTGGAACTTATTGATAATTTTGTTTAGCATATCTGAATTATGAATTAAAAGTTCCAAGGTTCAATTCGTCAAGTGATATCCTGCGTTTCAGCATCAGAATGCCACAAGTAGTGTCAGCCTCGGTCCGGAATAAAGATCTAAATCGATTATCAATGAAGTTGAACCACATTCTACACATTGCATACACAAAACACGAACCAATCAACCTACCGATGTGATCTAGCTTTTCTCGTACGAACTTCAATATTTGTGAAAATAGCTTGTGGCCGGAAGGTCTGTGTTGCATTCAATTTCCACCCTAACATTATTGATCACATGCTGAATTTATTTTACTTTGAAAATTCATAAATTTTGAACCAGCTGAACGATTTTCGATCTTTTTAGATTAAATTACAAATAATGATCTCTAGTTTAAAAAAACACCAAAAATTTAAATCTGCAAACGCAACCTTATTTCTTTTTCATATTTTCAAATTAAATTTACACAAACATATGAAAGCCCTTCACATTGAGGCCAAGAGATGTTTTTCATGTTCTAAACTAGAGCAAAATACATCTATTTTTTTCTTTTCAATCCAAAACTAGGGTTCGCAATATTCCCGAGAATAGATTTCCCAGGAAACGGGAATGAAATATCTCATTTCCCGGGAATTCCCGGGAACCGGGAACGGAAAAGTCCTTAGTAAAAATGAGATTTCAAATAAAGTTTATTGATAAAAAGTTTCAAACAATCGTTTACAATTTAATTATCAATTGAAGAATAAAATTTATTCAAGTTCACTCCAGAAATTCCGCTGACAATTTTTCGTTAGGCCCAAATAATGTAGTTCCCTTCTGTAAAACTTTGCTTAAGATCGCTGTATCACTGCTGGTGTTTGATTTCTAAAAAAACTTCTAAATCACCGATTCCAGCTCTTGCTACATTTCATTAGAAACTGAAGAGTCCAATACTTTTAGTTTGTTGAAGATAAAGCTGAGTGTTTGGCAGCCAGATTTTAGAGCATTTGAATGCCTTCGTAATTAATGTGAAATCGCGGCCACGACCCAAGTTACACTGACTGAGTTTTCTGACTGACTGACTGGTCGCATTGATTTATGGGTTTCAACTTTTTTTATCAATTCACAGGTTTCAACATTTTTTGTCAATAAACAAAGAAAAAATCAAGCAACTATCCGCTTAGTAGTAAACTCGCTAGCAAAAAAAGACACGAGACGGAGAAAATATTTCTTAATTTATTGTTTACTGAATAAAACAGCATATATTTTTGACAAATAAATTAAGCAAATAATTTGATATTACACGGAAAGCAAATATTGATCGTCGTTTCAAGCAAATATTTGCTTCGTATAATGCACACTATGAAGCTGCTCTACACTTCTACGACGTAAGTTTCGTGTTTTGATACGATATTTAGTTTTATTGCAATATTGTATGGAAAATTTTCCGAGGAGCTCGGGAATCCAGGGATCCCGGGAATCAATATTCCTATTCCCGGGATCCGGGAATCCCGAGAAAAGGCAATTCCCGGGGAATCGTTGCCGGGATTGCAAACCCTATCCAAAACGGTTATTATTAAAGATAGAGAAAAAGCTTTCTCTACAATGTTGCTTAATACTAACGTAAATACTCAATTCCATCGAAAATTTGGATCATCCTAATTTTTGATATTTTAAAATAAGAGCTTCATAATATATAACAACTTTGCAGAAAAAAGGTTTTCTCTAGAATATTGCAATCAAGCTCTAGATACCAATTTCTCACTAACTTGGGTTTCTGGACCATTAAGTAGTCGTACTCAAAATCGGTAACTTTTTTCGTTTACTCTCTGAATACTGGTTTTACTGACATACTATTTTCATAAGATTTATTGAGCTAGAGCTTGAACTTGACGGCCGCACATTTTGTAGTTGCTCCTCCGTGATCGATCTGAGCTAGTGAAGTTGCAGAAGGATTCACAAATATGGCTACTTGGGATTAGTTTGCCATCTTCAGTGAACAATAATTCAGTAGCTACCACTTTGTTATGGTTCTTACGATCAATAGGGTAAGGAACGACGTTGCAAGGAAGGACATTGTAAGGAAGGAGGTGTAAAAGTCGTTGTTGTCAGAGACCGAGTTTACCTCTGCATCTCGACGACTGCCACGGAAAGGAAAGGTTGTATCACCGTGGTAAGTGACGAAATGTTACGCGCGAAGTTAGCTCAATGCGCAGCCAAACGAGGTATCTTTAATGTCAAACACCGCGAATATATACGAGCGACGCGCGCTCAAACCACCCGAAGAATCCAAATGTTGCACCATTTGTTTATGTCCAATTCCGAATACTCTCGAGAAAGCAAACGCACTTCGGAAGACGCGATTCTTTGAAAGGTATGCATTGCGTGAATTTTAGATCAACAGAGTTATTGTCAAAATATGAGCTCACAGTTATGAAGTTTTTTCATTTACTTTCTTACTGGTTTTATTGACATACTTTTCTCAGAAGAAAAAAAGTCAATAAGTTTTAGTTCAGAACTCCACCGTTAGTGGCACTACAAAATCTAACCTTTTCGCATTGCACTTCAGAGAAATTGTGTTTTTAGATAATGTTGTCACAAAAAAATTTTCGCATACCTTTAAATAAATGTCAAAGTTTTTCTAGATCACTTTTTCATCTCGAAAAATTAAAAATATCACCTCCATTGCCGTGATACAACATTATGACGTACATCCATTTGATCAGTTTTTCAATACGGCCCAAAAACGAACGGGTTACTTGTCACTTTTGTATTGAAATGGTGCATACGTCATTTTGTTTTCTTGATTTTATGCAACGTACGAATAAGTTACAACTAAAAGAAAGATACCAAAAGATGGGTCTTCGAATAACGAACAAATTGGCATAAGAA
The DNA here is from genome assembly GCF_029784165.1 of Wyeomyia smithii. Taxonomy (NCBI): domain Eukaryota; kingdom Metazoa; phylum Arthropoda; class Insecta; order Diptera; family Culicidae; genus Wyeomyia; species Wyeomyia smithii. The sequence goes on along the minus strand of NC_073694.1, from coordinate 151,656,132 downwards.
CCCCATATTTGAAAAAATGGCGCTTACGTCAGTCTGCAAGATTACGGCAGTCCAACTAATAAAAACAAAAAATTAAAAAAAAAACCTACATTAATCCACCTAGCGGTCAGGCCCAGCCTTTCTCATTCAAACTTTTATTTGTAATATAGATTTACATGAACGCTTCAATCCAATAAATGTATATTCACTCTTTAGGTTCTAAAATATTGATGTTGTAATCTATACATATAAAAATGCAGTCCGGTCTGTCTGCCTGTCTGATCCATATAGGCTCGAAAACAAGGTTGTTAATCGATAATTTATTGTAAACGTCGATAACGATACCTGTTATTGTTTGTTTTCCTGATGAGACGCGAAACATAAACAAATATGGAAAAGTTTCTTCCTGTTGCCTAGTGATGTTTCGTCTCCAACCCTCCGAAGTGAAAAAAACGTTTCCTCACCGATAACGTCTAGTGACTATCGTCATCGCCGATATCGTTAATGTTTGAAGACGCTATCGTAATCGTAAATAACGATACCATACGTTATCGGTAACGGCGATGACGATTATCGACGATAATCTATCGTATTAACAACCTTGCTCGAAAACTAACATAACAAATAAACATAAAATATAAATTTCTACACAACTCAAGAACAAACCAAGCAAATGAAACCGAATTTGGCATGTGGATTTTTAAGGGGTAACAAATATGTCCATAATAGTTGGATGAAACACAAATTCCTGCACATCTCGCGAACTAATCAACTCAATGGAACCATATTTGGCAGGTGAAGATTTTTAGTGGTGACAAATATGTTCCATAATCGACCTCAGGCAACATTTGGGATTGTAAGATGGCAACTTCTGGTTTCTGGAAAACAGCCTGAAATGGACGATTCCCATTAAATTTGAGTATCTCTGGAACCAGAAAGATGCAGAAGATAAAAAATGATCACAGATTCAGTCCTGAATTTTAGGATGGTGACTTCCGGTGTCTGGTAAACAGCCGGAAATGACCAAATACCATTCAATATGAATGTTTTCGGAACCAGAATTACGCCCAGATGGCAGAAAATGATTTCACAGGCAATTTTAAAGTCCAAAATGACAACTTTCGGCTTCTGAAAAACAGCCCAAAGTGACCAAGTACCACCCAATATGAATGAATGTTGCAAGAAGCTAAAAATTGACCTCAGACACCATTATGAATTGTAGGATGGCAACTTCTGGTTTCTGGAAAACAGCCAAAAATGGCCGATTTCCGTCTAACATGAGTATCTCCTAATCTAAAATGATACACAGCAGCTGTAATCGACCACAGACCCCATTTTGGATTATAGGTTGGCGACTTTCGGTTCCTGGGAAACAGCCGAAAATGATCGAATAACACCCAATATGGGTGTTTCTTCAACCAGAATGACGCTCAGAGGCTAGAAATTATTTTAAATACCATTTTGAAATCCAAGATGGCGACTTTCGGTTTGTGAAAAAACAGCCTAAAATAACCAAATTCCATCCAATATGAGTATCTCTGGAACCAGAATGATCAACGAGCTAACAATTGACCTCAGACACTATTTTGAATTGCTAAATGGCAACTTCTAGGTCGAAAATGACCGAATAATACTCAATATGGATATTTCCGTAATCGAGATGATGCATAGAAACCAAACATCAACCCTGGACACCATTTTGAATTTAAAGACGACCACTTTAAGTTTTTAGAATTTCCGATGTCAGATTGATGCCAGAAAATCTGCTGAAAATGACCGAATACCACCCAATATGAATATATTCAGAATTAAGGCGATGTACAGAAGCCAAAAGTCGAGGATGTTGTCATTTTGATAAAACTAATCATTTTATACGATTTGTTATTTGACTTTGATCATATCCTATGACCGATTCGTCGTGCATTTGCAGATTTTAAACACATCGCAAGGAATTAATGAATATGGAACGTTCAATTAGTACGATACCACATTTAATTTATGTTGATGCCACATATATCGATCAAAGCAGGTAAAGTTTTAAATAGTCTTTAAATTTCTTTTCTTTCCATAACTTTAGAGCCACATATCAAATTGCTATGAAGTTTGTTATTTGTGAGTTTGAGACAGTTCAATGTTCAAATTCAGTCATGTTCATTGACAGTCATTGAATTGACAGTCATGTTCAAATGAGTCATATAATCTTTGAGATAGTAGACTTTCGTTGTTTTGTTAACAATTTAATACATAACGGTTGCTTAAGTTTGATTATAATCTTATGAAATGGGAACGTATAGGGCAGCCAAACTTTGAAACCACGTGTTCAATCATAATTCTTCAGTTAACCCTCAACTAGCCCGCTCATCTGATAATACCATTGATCAAATCGGTTGTGTAGTTTCTGAGATAATGAAGTTTCGTGATTTTCACATTTCGGTACATTACATATGAAGTTACAATTCGATTACAGTAAAATTCAATAGGGTGTTATGAGGCAGCTAGACCTTTCATTTGACACTAATTTTGTGGGAATCGAGTCAGCCATCTCTGAGAAAAGTGAGTGAGTCCAAGCAGTCTTCGGAATATGTTCCTTTTCATAGCTGGATTTCACATTTTTAAACAAAACAGTCAAAGTAATAGTCCGATTGCAAAACAAATCAATAGGGTCTTATGGGGCAACTAGACCTTCCATTTGAAACTGATTTTATGGAAATCGGTCCAGCCATCTCTGAGAAACATGAGTGAGATTAAACAGTCTTCAGAACACGTTTCTTTTCATAACTTTTGAACCACGAGTTCAATCTTTATAAAACTCAAAACTTAAGGGTTTTTTAGGTAGCCCGTTCTTTTGAGACCAATTTTGTTCAAATCGATTGTGTAGTTTTTGAGATAATGATGTTTCATGATTTTTACATTTTGATACATTACCTCTAAACTAAAAATCCGATTGCAATAAAATTCAATAGGGTCTTATGGGACAACAAGACCTTTCATTTGCAATTAATTTCATGAAAATCGGACCAACCATCTCTGAGAAAAGTGAGTGAGAATAAAAATCTGCACATACACACACACACATACACACACACACACACATACAGAAAATGCTCAGCTCGTCGAGCTGAGTCGAGTGATATATGCCATTCGGCCCATCGGAGCACTTATACTTTCGGTTTTGCAAGTGATTGCTGTACCTTTCTAGGAGAAAGGCAAAAACAATGAAAAAATAATACTAGTAAAGAACTTAATTACAACTCACACGTACGAAATTCTTGTTGCTTTTGGTTCAAAAAACTTTTTTATTGATAACCATTGAAGCGATTTGTTTTATGCCTGTTGAAGAAAAAATTAGCCTCGTTTTAGGGATTACTATTTTAATAATGATTAGTATACCTGTCCAGGAAAAAAGCGTAACGAGCGTCTACCAAGTTGCAAAACAAATTTGAGCTTCGGGTAAATAATAAATTGTCTACAAGACAACAACTATTTTGACACTTTACATGTCATTATTTCTCTAATTTAGGATTCTCAAACAAAATCTCAGACGTTCAATTCCTGATGAAATACGATAACTTAGCGAAAGTTTACGCTCATTATCCTGGGTCATGACACGCTTGCCTTGTTTATCTAGTATATCAATGCTTCCCCACACAAGCCATCATTCCGTCCGCAAAAATGCATTCAACTCAGGGTGTCAAAAACCACGTTCCATTTCTATTTACCCTCAATTTCACTGACGCTCGGCATTCATTCTGCTTTCAGCTCGCAATCAAGTAAAGTGAACAACGCAACAATTTCTGTTTGCTGTGTGGGAAAAAAACGGAGAAAAACCTTTTGCCTTTCGGTAACTACACTATCCACGCCAGGACCGCACGGTGATAAAGAAGCATGATTTGTATATCGGGCAAGCACCTTTGGCGACGAGAAGAAAAGTGCATTTCAAATACACATCCTACTCTAGTCGACGAGTCGACGAATGACGGGGATGCCTTTTCCTTCAGAGTTCGCTTCACTTGCTGTCGTGTTTGAAGAAAGCAAGCCACAAGCGAAATCAACTTACTTTTTATTCAAATATTTTCGCTGCACTTGCTGTCAAAGTATACAAGTTTTTTTGTTGTTGTTTTTCACTTCGAGGGACAAAAATGTAAACACGAGCACATTTGACGATATGAAAGAAGATACCAGGATCGCCATAAAGTTTAGCTCAAGAATGCACTCGGAGCGTGGAGATGTACCAAGTAAACCGCGGTTATTTATATGCTTTAAAATTGAACCGGCGGTTAATTTATGTTCATGTCTCCGAACCGTGTGTATAACAATTACTTTGTTAGCCATAACAGCAGTGTATTACGTCTAGTTTGGTTTTTATGTGAGGTATTTTTTGTGAGCCTGATAAAAATCGAGCACCTCTCGAAGCCTTGAGGGAAACGTGCCTGACTTGGCAGCCTGCTTGGTTTTTGGGTTTGCTAATTTTATTCATCAATATTTGAAATGATACGAATCAAGCAGCATGCTTATTGCATTGGAAGCTGGTGTCGAACCGGGCAAGCGGTAAACATTCGCCAAGTTTTACGTCAAAGTGAATGCCATCGTCAGTTCGAACACGCCAGATAAACACGACCCCTGCTGATGGACGCCAGCCATGATGCTGTTCATGAGAATACATGAGATGAAGGTACCTCTCATTGTAGAACGAAACTGACCTTACCCGTATCTAAATCGTATTGGCATGGTCATGGATAAATGTCGTTACTATTTTTTTTTTTTTTTTTTCATATTTTACCTAACCGTTCTCCAATGCTTTTACTACTAAATGCAGTGAACGGGATGGTAGAAAATATTGATAGAGTGGACGTTGGCAGTTTCAATTCAATACTGACACACACCACAATTTGTCGAAAATAGTTCTTGCCCCGAGCAGACTGAACCACAACGCACGAGATTCGAAGTGGAGATTTAGCATACCAGCAACCCTGCGACCCCATCGTACTGCCGAACCTGTAAAACTTTATCCACAACAGAACAGTTGCCACCTTTCATCGGCAGTGATCGGGACAAGGTTGATGTTTGCTTTGTGGTGTAGGTATGGCGATGGCAGCCAGTCCTTTCTCAATGGCAGCGCATAAAAGGTGAAACTTGTCCTCTGGCTGATGCTGTTTTACTAGAAACCATTACCGTTTGTGTAAGATTCGAAACATGTTTCCCTTTGGGTTGCATTATGATGCCATACCGAAACAACAACAAAAAACAAGATGCGCTCTTTCGGGTGTTCTGAGAACTGTAGTTGATGTGAATGCATAACGTCCAGCAGATGAACTGTGAAATTGTTGCTCTGTTGATAAGAAGGATGTTCTCATCATACCTGTACCTGTTAGTATCGCTGTAAACGTTGGGAATGGTCTGAACGTGGGTCGTTAGAAAGTGCGATGTTTCCGCTTGATTAAATTTTAGCATTCGAATTCGATAACATGATATTTTTACAAAGGGCTTTTGTCTTTCTCCCGAAAAGGTATGGCAATCAATGTTTATGTATAATACTACACGATTTAATTTGCTTTAAGTGTTTTTGTTTGGTGTGTTCAGCATCAAATGAAGGGTTTTCACAAAAAAAAAATTCACAGGATTTGTTTTTAAAAAAACAATTTTGCATTTTTGGTTTTTGATGCTTTTTCGAAAAATCACTTGGATTTCCAATCATAAAATCAATGCCAAAAAATTAAAACTTGATATTGATATTTCATACCACATATTCAAAATGCATGAAACATAAAAAAATACCTAGGTCAACTACGAAAAATACACTACATTAGCTAGATTAGCATTGGTAGTTGTTTGAACTAGGAGAAATAAAAAATAAGAAAGATAAAATGCATATAATATTTTTTTGGAAGGACAAAAGTACTACTTTGATAAACACAGGTTTTGTCCTAGAGCTCAAACTTGTAAATATGAAAGATAATAGCCTTTTAACCATTCCTGTGAATTTTCATAGCCTTTTAACCATTCCTGTGAATTTTGGTTTTTACGATTTGACGAAGAGCTTTATTTATTACAAAAGCACATATCAATGGGCAAAGTAATTCTAATTCCCCAACAAAAAAAATCCGAGTGGCTATTGATAATAAGAAAATTTCTAGAACCAAAATTATTTGTTCGATCGGTATAGTGTCTTTGGCAAAGTTCTGGATAATTATTTTGTTCCTCGATAATTATAATATAAGTTGTGAAAATTGTGTAATTTTCTTGAATATAAAATCAAATTTAAAAAAATGGGTTTTTGAAATATTCAATTTTAAATAATATTTTTGCTTTTTTGTCTAAATGTTTTTTCTCTTACGGTGTTTATTTTTTCCGGAATGACAAAATTACTTTCTATAACTTTGCCGAACACATCATATTAATCAATTCTGGATTTATTTTTTTTTTTTTGAAAATTTGAACTTTTACAGTTTTTATTTCTGCATGTTAAGCTAACACTTTGTGTACTTTTCATGAATTTTTATTCAAATTAGCTCTTCAAGATATTTAATAATTTTTTTTTCGAAAAATATTTTTAGGATCTATATTTGTTTTGGGAAACACAAAATTATTACTCCGTTCGAAAATTTGTAAATCCCAGAAAGCCAGACATGTTTCATCCATTTCTAAGACATTTGGCATCAATAAAAATTTTCGATGTCTACCTGTACTACTACCTGTACTTTTCCTCATTAGTCGAAAAAATTTTTTTTGACCGCTTTGAGGCATGTGTTCCAAAGGTCCGATTGAGCTGAAATTTTGCATGGAGGCTTTTTCGAGAAGAAGTTCTACGTCTAAGCGAAGTTTGAAAAGTCGATTTTCATTGTCACCCTGGTGAACATCTAAGATAAAATGAAATAAAAATAACTAATTATTTATTACCGTTGCAAATATGTTCAATTCTAGGTAAGTTTTATGGTTTTTATGGTAACCATATTCATGAGCTAAATTGTTAATCACCATCAGCAGCAGCTTTGCACGTATACCTAGATTGCAAACGAATAAAAATCGTGTACCGCTGCAATGATAGACCAGCGGCGCTATGCTTTACCTGTATTGCACGGTACTGTTGCCTTTACCAGCATGTTTTCTTCCAAGACATCAGTTTTTATTAAGTCCCAACAATAGGTTAACGAATTGTTTAAGATAGTGGGCTGTTTCAAATTTTTCGAAAAACTTTTACCTTCGAGACATCAAATTAGTATACGTTCATGGAAGCAAACAATAACTGACCTGTTGGAACGGGTAGACTCTGTATTTTTTTTTTTTTGATACTGGTATAGAGAATGTCACACTAAATGTTTGGGTGTCTATTCTCATCTCTGTGCTAGGCATTTCATTGTTTCATTGTTCGCGAAAATTTTTCCTTGACATTTTTTGTCAACTTTTATTGCTGAGCAAGATAAAATCTAAATTTAAGCAGGTCATTCACATTAACTGATTTGTTTATATTCAACATGAATGTTAGCTATGGCGGCCAAAAAATTTCTCGGAGTTTAATTTTAAACAAGCTTATTGAAACCCAATATTAATGTCACAGAAAACAACAGGTGTTGCAGAATCGAAGTGTTCTGATCTAATTTATGCAGTTTGTTTGTGAAAGTGAAAATCACACCCACAGTCATTTTAAAATGTCCTAATGAATGTCGCATAAATAACCTATGCTTCAAAATATTTTTTGTACTTCTAATTCTAATTCTAGATTTATTCTAGGAAGTATATATAATTACCGAACAACAATTTTGTTTAGATTACCGCTTTGTTCCGCATGCACTCTTCATTATTATCCTGAATAGGAAACTACAAGTGTAACAAATGTGCCCGGAGTGTTAAACGTCTAAAAGCATTTTCGCCATCATTTTTTTGCGTCAAGAAAGAAAGTCACGTCTCATATGAGCAAGATCGCGCGAAATGACCTATGGTCGAATATCGACCATTTTTGATTTGAATGAAACTTTGCACACGTATTTGGCTTAGCAAACTGAGCATTTTTCACAGATGGAGAGATTTTTTACATCCATGAGTTACATTCTAAAAGTGCGTATGCCTTTTGGCATAGGTTTTATTCGAAGCATTGTAGCCCAGAAACCGTTTGTTGTATAGAAAAACTGTCTGAGAATGAGTTGTAGGGAATTAAAAATGCACCATAAAAAAATATACACTGTACAAAACAAAAATGTTTTTGACCAAAAAAAATTATAAATATACATTAAATTTCAATTAAAATAAAAGAGTTGATTTTTTTTTATATTTTTTAAAAAAACTTGACGTTAATACGCAACTTTTAAAAAAAAGTCCAGGATGGAGAAATGAAAAATAATTTTTTTTATGGTAGATTAATTTTTTCATGAAAATTCTAACTTAAACATTTTTCAAAATATTTGTGTTCTAATGATTTTAAAAGATGCAGAGAGTCATTTTGAATCAAAAAGCTCTTGGTAGTAAACATTCTAAAGGCATCGGGTTTCGAGTTATTTTAAATTTAAGCTCAATAAATTAAATTAGTTCTCGAGATGTGCAGAAATTTGAGTTTCATTTGTATGGAACCCCTCCCTTCCAGAAAAGGGAGGGCGTCCAACTATTATGGACATACTTGTTACCTCTTAAAACATTCACATGCCAAATTCGGTTTAATTTGCTTGTTTTGTTCTTGAGTTGCGCAGAAATTTATGTTTCATTTGTATGGGACCTCTCCCTTCCAGAAAAAGGAGGGGTCTCGAACTATCATAGGAACCTTTATCGGCACCAAAAACCCCAACATACAAATTTTCACGTCGATCGGTTCGGTAGTTTTCGAGCCTATATGGATCAGACAGACAGACAGACAGACAAACAGACCAAACTGCATATTTCCATGTTTAGATTATAACATCAATATTTTAGAACCTAAAGAGTGAATATAAATTTATTGGATTGAAGCTTTCATGTAAATCTATTTTAGCAAATAAAAGTTTGAATGAGAAAGGCTGGGTCTGACCGCTAGGTGGATTAATTTAGGTTTTTGTGACATAGATACTTTACAGAACTAATTTCACCTTATATTTTATATACATCATAAGTAAATGATTCTTCATCTTTTGAAAACAGCTTCGTTTGTATCTTATTTGCTGAAATCGGAACAAAAGAGTAATACTTTTGTGTGGCAGCTATTATTATAGATTTTTTGTAAATATTGTTCCATTCTGTTACTCCTTGTTCATATTCTTCATATGATACCCAACCAAATGACATTTTTGATGAATTTTTATTACAACCATACAATTCTTTTGCGCTTGTAATGGGATGTTTATGTTCTTTAGCTAAACTTGCATTTCCTGCGATTCGTTTTAATATGCCACCAATTGCATCGCATGGGCCTTTACCATGAGAAGTCGCAAAAAAATGCCACTCTGCATCGATGTTATATTTTGTTTCGAACTTGCGAAGACTTGCAAAGTTTTTTCTATTTTTATATTGTGAGGCAGCTCCATCAGACATTAATATCGCTTTTTTCAACTCTATTGTTGTTTTCAAAAAACTCATTAATTTGGCAATGAACACCTGAACCGCAACAGTATCATGATGGAGTACTTCCGAAATTATGATGAAGCTGATGTTCTGTTCCAGATTCTGAATAGTAAACACCGAAGGGATGAATGGTGGCTTGACTATTATTCCAATAACTACACGAATCACAAATTGATAAAGACGTATTAAAATGAGCTTGACTGTTCAATATTTTTAGTTTTGCAATAACGTTTCCGTTTAATTTGCGTAAGCTTGAGAAGCATCGATGATCAGGAAAGGGTTTACAGCATTTTTGCTTGGTGTATTCCATTTTCACTTTATTCATCTTCACAAAATGCAAACACAGCAGTAACAGCATCTGGAGTAGTGCAATCGTATTTATATACGAGAACAGATGTTATAAGTAACCCAGTAGTTATTGGTTGCGTACTTTACCAACAGTTATTATTAGTAAACAAGTAGATAGTGTTGCACGACACACATATTTTTTTATAAAACATTCGGCAAGGAGGAACGTGTAGGTAGGCTAAGGTTTAGCGCTTGAGTTATTTATCCAATCGTTTTGTTGTCGAAGAATGAATTGTATATTTTTGATCAAGCATTCCAATGAACGTATGGTTTTTGCTGGAGAACCATGGACAAATTAAAATAAACGTGTATTTTCCGAAATATGGAACCAAATTTGGCAGGTAAATGTTTTTAGTTGTAAAAAATATGTCCATGAAGGTTCGATACCCCTCCCTCTTCTGGAAGGATAGGGTTTCATACAAATGATACACTAATTTCTGCACATCTCGAGAGCTAACCAACTAAATGGAACCATATTTGGCAGGGTAATGTTTTTAGTGGTAACAAATTTGTTCCATAATCGACCTCAGGCAACATTTTGGATTGTAAGATGGCAAATTCCGGTTTCTGGAAAACAGCCTGAAATTCCCATTAAATATGAGTATCTCCGGAACCAGAAAGATGCACAGAAGCTAAAAATTGATTACAGACACAATCTTGAATTTCAAGATGGTGACTCCCGGTGTCTGGCAAACAGCCGGAAACGACCAAATACCATTCAATATGAATGTTTTCGGAACCAGAATTATGCCCAGATGACAGAAATTGATTTCACAGGCAATTTTAAAGTCCAAAATGATGACTTTCGGTTTCTGAAAAACAGCCCAAAGTGGCCAAATAACACCCAATATAAGTATCTCTGGAGCCAGAATGTTGCAAGAAGCCAAAAATCGACCTCAGACACCATTATGAAATGTAGGATGGCAACTTCTGGTTTCTGGAAAACAAACAAAAATGGCCGATTTCCGTCTAACATGAATAACTCCGGATCTAGAATGATACACAGCAGCTGAAATCGACCACAAACCCCATTTTGGATTCTAGGTTGGCGACTTTCAGTTCCTGGGAAACAGCCGAAAACTATCGAATAACACCCAATATGGGTGTTTCTTCAACCAGAATGACGCATAGAGGCCAGAAATTATCTTAAATACCATTTTGAAATCCAAGATGGCGACTTTCGGTTTGTGAAAAAACAGCCTAAAATAACCAAATACCATCCAATATGAGTATCTCTGAAACCAGAATGATCAACGAGCTAACAATTGACCTCAGACACTATTTTGAATTGCTAAATGGCAACTTCTAGGTCGAAAATGACCGAATAATACTCAATATGGATATTTCCGTAATCGAGATGATGCATAGAAACCAAACATCAACCCTGGACACCATTTTGAATTTAAAGACGACCACTTTTAGTTTCTGGAAAACAACCAAAATAACTAAATACCTCCCAATATGGGTATTTCCGGTGTTATATTGATGCCAGAAAATCTGCTGAAAATGACCGAATACCACCCAATATGAATATATCCAGAATTAGGGCGATGTACAGAAGCCAAAAGTCGAAGATGTTGTCATTTCGATAAAACCAATCATTTTAAACGATTTGTTATTTGACTTTGATCATATCCTATGGCCGATTCGTCGTGCATTTGCAGACTTTAAACACATCGCAAGGAATCAATGAATTTGAAAAGTTCAAATAGTACTATACCACATTGAAATTATGTTGAGGCCACATATATCGATCTAACCAGGTATAGCTTTCAATAGTCTTTGAATTTCTTGTCTTTCCATAACTTTTGAGCCACATATCAAATTGTTATGAAGTTTGTTATTTGTAAGTTTGAGAGATGACTCGATCGTATGGCACTAGTTATGTTCAAATAAGTCATGTAATCTTTGAGATAATAGACTTTCGTTGTTTTATTAACAATTTTATACATAACAGTTGCTTAAGTTCGATTATAAGGAATGAAATGATATGAGAACGTATTGGGCAGCCAAAATTTGAAACCACGTGTTCAATCATAATTCATCAGTTAACCCTTAACTAGCCCGCTCATCTGATAATAATATTAATCAAATGTTATGTAGTTTCTGAGATAATGATGTATCGTGATTTTCACATTTCGGTACATTACAAACGAAGTTACAGTCCGATTACAGTAAAATTCAATAGAGTATTATGAGGCAGCTAGACTTTGAATTTAAAACTAATTTTGTGGAAATCGGGTCAGCCATCTCTGAGAAAAGTGAGTGAGTCGAAGTAGTCTTCGGAATATGTTCCTTTTCATAGCTGGATTTCACATATTTAAACATAACAGGCAAAGTAATAGTCCGATTGCAAAACAAATCAATAGGGTCTTATGGGGCAACTAGACCCTCAATTTGACACTAATTTTATGAGAATCGGTTCAGCCATCTCTGAGAAACATGAGTGAGATTAAACAGTCTTCAAAACACGTTTCTTTACATAACTTTAGAACTACAAGTTCAATCTTAATGAAATTCAAAAGTTAAGAGATTTTCAGGTAGCCCGTTCATTTGAAACCAATTTTGTTCAAATCGGTTGTGTAGTTTTCGAGATAATGATGTTTCATGATTTTTACATTTTGATACATAACCTCTAAACTAAAAATCCGATCACAATGAAATATGGGGCAATTAGACCTTTCATTTGCAATTAATTTCATGAATATCGGTCCAGCCATCTCTGAGAAAAGTGAGTGAGAATAAAAAACTGCACATACACACACACACACACACACACACACACACACACACACACACACACACACACATACATGGCAGAGCTGAATGCCACCACGGGTCGGTAATTGGCGATTACCGAAGGCCACGGAAGTGCTCACTGCTAGCGAGCAGTCCCGGACCATCAGCGGGAGCTAGCCTAGGTCGTGGCGAGATTCAGGCACTGGGCCGCTGAATTCTCGCAAAAGCCACACTGGCCGGAAGCAGCTCCGACGGAGCGAGTAGTGCCGCTCCCACCACCCAAATGCACTATACCGCCCATTGGGACTGATGCCAGTAATGTTCCCAATTACGGCAACTGGTCGCATCACTATAGGATAAGAGTCGGATCTCGTTTTCGTACCATGATTTTGGGCTGGCACCTGCGCCGAGCTCCCTTAGTAATGTCGTGTGATAACGGCTTGAAACGGCGAGATTACAACCGGTGCAGGGGTCTCCGTCCCGTAAAACCTGGCAGGCCTTCCAGTACGTTCCGAGTCCATTGCCGGGTGGGAACCCGGCAGGAGTAGGATCAGATGTCTTTTCCTGACTTGCGCCGGTCGGGGGTTTCATAGTTGCCCATAAGGCGCTATGGCAGCCGCCCCTAGCCATGGCCTCACTGCTCCGGCATAGACTACCTTGGGACCATTTAGGCGACTACTCCATTATGGATAAGGATAGCGGCTGGTAGGGGGACCCAATAAACAAAAATGTTGAACTCAAAAACAAAAGAGACGGGTGCGGAGGGGTTACCAAATCCCTTCGCACGAGGTGACATCCAGCGGTCTCCGCAGAAGAAGGCGGAGACGGATGCGGCGAAGTCTGGAGGTGGAAAAACGGCGAATCTGTCGGTGTCCACACCAGACATCTCGGTAGACGGTCCCTTGCTAGTCAAGGCCGTCGAAAGGTGTATGGACACGCGGCCAAGAGTGGCGGCGCTGTCTGAACAACTCGATGCCATAATCGAGTTCTTGGCGAACAGGCGAAACATCGCTGGCGACCTGAAGCAGAGCCTCCTCCTGCTTCGGAGCACCATTGATGAAGCCAGAAAGGAGCACGAAGAACTCGTAGCTCGGGTGAAGGCGGCCGAGAAAGCGGCCAGGACCGGGAGGGCGACTGCATCTGAAGAGGTGCAGACAGACGCCCCCTCGTTCGCGTCGGTCTGCTCCACGGGGCAGGTCGCTAAGCGAACGAGGCAGTCCCCGGGGGAAACGGCCCCCGGGAACACCAAGAAACGATTGGTCGTGCTACTCCCACGGGAACACACGCCAACCGGTTCAAGATCCACCGCGGAAAAGGTACAGGTGGAGGCTACAGGCAACCCTTGGACTACCGTAGAGGGTAGGAAGCGTCGGGAAGGTGCGACGCGACATGATGGCGGAGCGGCCAGAGGACCAAAAAAGGTCAAAAAGGCGCGGAGTAGGGGTGATGCCCTCATACTCAAGACGGATGGGTCGAAGTACTCAGAAGTCTTGAAGAAGATGAGGGGGGAAACCCAGCTCAAGGATCTGGGGGCGGATGTGCGGAGTATCCGCCGATCTCGCACTGGCGAGATGATACTTGTGCTCCGGAAGGACGCCAAGAACAAGGGGGCTACCTACAAAACGGTAGCTGAAAAGGTCCTAGGGAAGGAGGTGCAAGTGCGGGCACTCACCTCAGAAGTGACTCTCCAGCTTAAAAACCTGGACGAAATCACTGAGGGGTACGACATTGCACAAGCCCTAAAAGCGAAGTGCGGGGTGGAGGTAGCTAAGGAGTCAATCCGCCTCCGCAAAGGTCCGGCGGGGACCCAGATAGCTACCTTCCGACTACCGTCGGCGGACGCTAACCTGGCCCTGAAAGAGGGCAAGTTGAAGGTCGGCTGGTCTGTATGTCCTCTGGGCATACTACAGCAACCAGACATTTGCTTCCGGTGCTTTGAAGGCGGACACCTGCTTTCCTGGACCTGCAAGGGGCCCGATAGGAGCCAGCTGTGCAGGCGATGTGGAGGTGCAGGCCATAAAGCAAAGGACTGTGTGGAGTCTCCCAAGTGCATGGTATGTTCCGGGAAACGGGACGCCAAACACTTTATGGGAGGCCCCAGGTGCCCAGCCGGTAAGCCGGCTGCGAAACCACGGGCGTAAGGGTGACGCAACTGAACCTGAACCATTGCTTCGCGGCTCAGCAGCTGCTACACCAAGCAGCCACTGAGTCGTTGTCGGACATCGCCGTCATATCGGATCCCTACCGCATCCCTCCCGGAAACGGTAACTGGGTTACGGATAAGTCCAGTTTGGCGGCCATATGTACGACGAGCAAGTTCCCGGTTCAGGAGGTTGTCTCAACCTCAGAAGAAGGGTACGTAGTTGCTAAGGTAAACGGAGTGTTCTACTGCAGTTGCTATGCTCCGCCACGTTGGTATACCGAAAGGTTCACCCAGATGGTCGACCTCCTATCCATGGAGCTAACGGGCCTAACGCCGTTGGTGGTGGCGGGCGACTTCAACGCTTGGGCTGTTGAGTGGGGAAGTCGCTTCACGAACCAGAGGGGCCAGATCCTGTTGGGGGCTTTTGCAAAGCTCAACCTAGATCTGGCCAACGTTGGGAACAAAAGTACATTTAGCAGAAATGGTGCGGAGTCGATCATCGACGTGACGTTCTCCAGCCCAGGACTGATCAAGAACTGGAGGGTAGACGATGGCTACACTAATAGCGACCACCAGGCGGTCTGTTATAGTGTAGACAACAACGAGAGGCGGCAAGCGACGGGTAGAGCCAACACTCCGACCGTTCGCGGGTGGAAGACATCGCACTTTGATGCCGAGGTATTCGAAGAGGCAATGAGAAGGGAGCGCGAGGGGGGCAGTTGGCTCCGCCCGACTGCTGACCAACTAGTTGCTATGCTATCGCGGGCGTGCGACGCCACCATGCCTAGGACTCGCCAACCTAGGAATGGAAAGCCACCGGTTTACTGGTGGACGGCCGACCTTCGCAGTGCGTGCCTCCGTGCAAGGCGGAGGATGCAGCGTGCGCGAAACGAAGAAGAGAGGACAGAGCGCCGCGCAGCATTCAGTTCGGCAAGATCAATGCTAAAGAGTGCGATAAAGGCCAGCAAGAGGGCCTGCTTCGATAGGCTATGTGCGAGTGCCAATACAAATCCGTGGGGTGACGCCTACAGGATCGTAATGGCCAAGACTAAAGGCGCGCTGGCGCCTGCAGAGCGATCACCAGCGATGCTGGAGCGTATCATCGAGGGACTCTTTCCACGCCACGAGCCAAGTCCTTGGCCTCCGGCAGTCGAGTCTCACGTCCGACGTTCCAGTATCTCAGACATAGACCAGAGATGGTCGGCCAACCTGCCGAGCATCCAATCCGTGAGCGACGACAGCCGTGTCGAGGCAGGGGAGGAGGCAAGGGTTACGAATGAGGAACTCATCGTGATCGCCAAATCCCTAAAGGTGAGCAAGGCACCGGGACCGGATGGTATCCCTAACCTGGCGATCAGGCTGGCGATAAAAACGGCCCCCGGGCTGTTCAGGGCAGTCATGCAGAGGTGCCTGGATGACTGTCTCTTTCCGGACAGGTGGAAGCGGCAGAGACTGGTCTTATTGCCGAAGGCTGGGAAACCGCCAGGGGACCCATCGGTATATAGGCCTATCTGCCTGCTGGACACCGCGGGCAAGGTGCTTGAGAGGATCATCCTCAACAGACTGGTGAGGTACACGGAGGGTGTACACGGTCTGGCAAGTAACCAGTTCGGCTTCCGGAAGGGCAGGTCCACGCTGGACGCAATCTCTTCCGTCATCAAGACGGCGGAGGTAGCAATCCAGCGCAAGAGAAGGGGAATACGCTACTGCGCAATCGTCACGCTCGACGTGAAGAATGCGTTCAATAGTGCCAGTTGGGACTCCATAGCGCTCGCGCTCAGGAGCATCCATGTACCGGTGTCGCTGTACAAGATTCTGGAAAATTATTTCCAGAATCGAGTACTTGTTTACGATACGGAGGAGGGTCAGAAGTGCGTCCCAATTACCGCAGGAGTTCCGCAAGGTTCTATCCTGGGCCCGGTGTTGTGGAATGTCATGTATGACGGGGTGTTGAAACTCAAGTTCCCTGTAGGGGTTGTGATCTTCGGCTTTGCAGACGACATAACGCTGGAGGTTTACGGCGAGTCTATCGAGGAGGTCGAGTTGACGGCCGCGCACTGTATACGCAAGGTCGAGGACTGGATGCGCTCCAGGAAACTGGAGCTCGCGCATCATAAGACGGAGGTCACGGTTATGAACAACCGTAAATCGGAGCAACAGGCGGTGGTCAGAGTCGGAGACTGCACCATCACCTCGAAGCGATCCCTGAAGCTCTTGGGGGTTATGGTGGACGACAAGCTCACGTTCGGGAGTCACGTCGACTATGCCTGTAAGAGGGCCTCATCGGCTATTGCAGCACTATCTCGTATGATGTCCAATAGCTCAGCGGTTTATGGCAGCAAGCGAAGACTTCTTGCCAGCGTGGTTTCGTCCATACTTAGGTATGGTGGGCCAGTGTGGTCCAGAGCGCTAGGTACTAACAGTTACCGTGGTAAACTGGAAAGTACCTACAGGCTCATGTGCCTGAGAGTTGCGAGTGCGTATCGTACGGTGTCATACGATGCAATCTGTGTCTTGTCCGGCATGATGCCTATCAGCATCGCCATCAAGGAGGACAGAGAGTGTTTCGACCAACGTGACACAAGGGGCATACGAGGTACCAGAAGGTCATTCTCGATGCTCCGCTGGCAGCGGGAATGGTCCAACTCCACAAAGGGCAGATGGACGCACCGACTCATACCGGAGATGTCCGGCTGGGTCGGGAGACGACATGGTGAAGTGAACTTCCACCTGACACAAATCCTGTCAGGCCATGGTTGTTTCAGGCAATATCTGCAAAGGTTCGGACACGCGATGTCCCCCATGTGTTCCGAGTGCGTGGAGGAGGAGGAGACTGCTGAGCATGTCTTCTTCGTATGCCCCCGTTTCGCAAGAGCGAGGAGCAACATGATGGCTGTGAGCGGGCCTGGCACTACTCCGGACAATCTAGTCCGGAGGATGTGCGACGACCCGGACATCTGGAACGCGGTCTGTGCGGCCGCCTCTCAGATTGTTCTGGAGCTGCAACGTGTGTGTCGGGTCAACCACCAACACGCCAGTGGTAGCTAATTACCAGTCTCCAGGTAGTTAGCTAGGAGGTTATAAGAGTAAAGAGGGTGCATCACGCACAAAAGCCACTCCCCGACGTAATACTTAACCGTCGTTCCGGGAAGACCAGGGCTGGAGACTGGAGGGGTTTTAGTGGGTCGGGACAGGGATCAGTAGGTGTCTGGGCGAGTGTAACTACCCCAGCATCTCTCCCCTAGTCTCATCCCCACACCCTGAGTTCTCTTCTCAGGTGTCTGTTTGCAGATTTCCCCGCCACCTTTAGAAAAAAAAAAAAAAAAAAAAAAAACACACACACACACACATACAGAAAATGCTCAGCTCGTCGAGCTGAGTCGAGTGATATATGCCATTCGGCCCTTTGGAGCACTTTTATACTTTCGGTTTTGCAAGTGATTGCTATACCTTTCTAGGAGAAAGGCAAAAATATGTTCCTAAGATAAAAAACTCGAAAATAAATATTTGATTCTTATATATATTTATATCACTTAGAACATTTAACTCTTTTCTTGAGAACCGTTCGCCCAATCGTTTTGTTGTCAAAGAATGAATTGTATATTTTTGATAAAGCATTCCAATGAACGTATGGTTTTTGCTGGAAAACCATGGACAAATTAAGAAAAAGTGTATTTTTCTAAATAATTATAATCTTTCGAGCTTAAATTAAAAATAACTTGAAAACCAATGCCTTTAGAATGTTTACTACCAAGAGCTTTTTGATTCAAAATGACTCTCTGCATCTTATAAAATCATCAGAATTCAAATATTTTGAAAAATGTTTGAATTAGAATTTTCATAACAAAATTAATCTACCATAAAAAAAATATTTTTTATTTCTCCATCCTGGACTTTTTTTTAAAAGTTGCGTATTAACGTCAAGTTTAAAAAAAAAATCAACTCTTTTTTTTTAATTGAAATTTAATGTTTATTTTTAATTTTTACCTTTCTCCTAGAAAGGTATAGCAATCACTTGCAAAACCGAAAGTATAAAAGTGCTCCGAAGGGCCGAATGGCATATATCACTCGACTCAGCTCGACGAGCTGAGCATTTTCTGTATGTGTGTGTGTATGTGTGTGTGTATGTGTGTGTGTATGTGCAGATTTTTATTCTCACTCACTTTTCTCAGAGATGGCTGGACCGATTTTCATGAAATTAATTGCAAATAAAAGGTCTTGTTGTCCCATAAGACCCTATTGAATTTCATTGTAATCGGATTTTTAGTTTAGTGGTTATGTATCAAAATGTAAAAATCATGGAACATTATCTCAAAAACTACACAACCGATTTGAACAAAATGAATTCAAAATGAACGGGCTACCTTAAGAACCCTTAACTTTTGAATTTTATGAAGATTGAACTTGTGGTTCAAAAGTTATGAACAGAAACGTGTTCTGAAGACTGTTTAATCTCACTCATGTTTCTCAGAGATGGCTGGACCGATTTTCATAAAACCACTGTCAAATGGAAGGTCTAGTTGCCCCATAAGACCCTATTGATTTGTTTTGCAATCGGACTATTACTTTGCCTGTTATGTTTAAAAATGTGAAATCCAGCTATGGAAAAGAACATATTCCGAAGACTACTTGGACTCACTCACTTTTCTCAGAGATCACTGAACCGATTTTCACTAAATTAGTATCAAATGAGAGGTCTAGCTGCCTCATAATACCCTATTGAATTTAACTATAATCGGACTGTAACTTTGTCTGTAATGTGTCGAAATGTGAAAATCACGAAACTTCATTATCTCAGAAACTACACAACCAATTTGATCAATATTATCAATATTATTATCAGATGAGCAGGCTAAGGGTTAACTAATGAATTATGATTGAACACGTGGTTTCAAAGTTTGGCTGCCCTATACGTTCCCATTTTATTTGATAATAATCGAACTTAAGCAACCGTTATGTATTAAATTGTTAATAAAACAACTTAAGTCTATTATCTCAAAGACTACATGACTTATTTGAACATAACTAGTGTCGATTTCAGCTGCTGTGTATCATTCTAGATCCGGAGATACTCATGTCAGACGAAAATCGGCCAGTTTTGGCTGTTTCCCAGAAACCAGAAGTTGCCATCCTACAATTTATAGTGGTGTTCTTGCAACATTCTGGCTCCGGAGATACTCATATTGGGTGGTATTTGGTCACTTTGGGCTGTTTTTCAGAAACCGAAAGTCGTCATTTTGAACTTTAAAATTGCCTGTGAAATCAATTTCTGTCATCTGGGCGTAATTCTGGTTCCAAAAACATTCATATTGAATGGTAATTGGTCATTTCCGGCTGTTTGCCAGACACCGGAAGTCACCATCTTAAAATTCAAGATTGTGTCTGTGATCAATTTTTAGCTTCTGTGCATCTTTCTGGTTCCGGAGATACTCATATTTAATGGGAATCGTCCATTTCAGGCTGATTTCCAGAAACCGGAAGTTGCCATCTTACAATCTAAAATGTTGCCTGAGGTCGATTATGGAACATATTTGTTACCACTAAAACATTCACCTGCCAAATTTGGTTCCATTTAGTTGGTTAGCTGGTTGGTTAGCAGAAATTTGTGTTTCATTTTTATGGCATCCCTCCCTTCCGAAAGAAGGAGGGGTGTCAAAACATTATGGACATATTTTTTATCCCTTAAAACATCTACATGCCAAATTCGGTTTCATTTGCTTGGTTTGTTCTTGAGTTGTGCAGAAATTTATGTTTCATTTGTATGGGACCCCTCCCTTCCAGAAAAGGAAGGGGTCTCGAACTATCATAGGAACCTTTATAGGCACCAAAAACTCCTACATACAAATTTTCACGCCGATCGGTTCGGTAATTTTCGAGCCTATATGGATCAGACAGACAGTCAGACCGGATTGCATTTTCATATGTATAGATTACAACATCAATATTTTTTAAGAGTGAATATACATTTATTGGATTGAAGCGTTCATGTAAATCTATTTTTACAAATAAAAGTTTGAATGAGAAAGGCTGGGTCTGACCGCTGGGTGGATTAATTTAGGTTTTTTTGTTCAAAAACATTTTTTTTGTACAGTGTATATTTTTATGGTGCATTTTTAATTCCCTACAACTCATTCTCAGACAGTTTTTCTATACAACCAACGGTTTCTGGGCTACAATGCTTCGAATAAAACCTATGCCAAAAGGCATACGCCCTTTTAGAATGTAACTCATGGGTGTAAAAAATCTCTCCACCTGTGAAAAATGCTCAGTTTGCTAAGCCAAATACGTGTACAAGGTTTCATTCAAATCAAAAATGGTCGATTAAATTTTCGCGTATTTCCAGGCGATTTGAATATCTAGTATCACCATCAAGATAACTGAATAAAGTTCAGATACACAGATGACGGAAAAAGGTTTTGAAAAGTATAGACCGTCAATCGATAAAATATTGCACGATTTCACACTGGAGCATCCATTTTATATTTATTATATGGAATCAAAAACATCCTACATTTTCAATAATATCGGTAATTGCAAAAGAACAAATCTAGAGTCTAGATTAAGTCAAACTAAAATAAAAGGATAATGGTAAAATAAGCACTAGGAAAATCACAGCAGGGAACCAAAAAGAAAATTAACACGCTTCCAATACTAGAATTACAATTCGATTGGGGATTAGAATCAATAGGGTTGACTTTATTCCATATTTTTTCCCTGCACCGACAGCATTTGAGTGTAATCGACAAAGTTATTAACCTCAGATTTATGTGAAATTCTGAAGACTACACTGAAAATAGATCGCTCTAGTAAAATAAAAATCATATTGATTAGGAGAGAACATTCTTTAAATCCAATCTTAGACCATACGATTCAGGTTGCAAATTGGTTTGAATGTAATAACAGCTGCCGTTTGAAAATAGTTGTTAACAATCTCGTACCGACAGTTCGCCACAGATACACTTGACATGACATACGTATCGTGGGTAATTAATTTGGTATCCAGCGAATGACCAGCAAGCGAGCCACAAATCCTCAACAGCAACATGCTATGAATATTTACCCGCACCGAATTCTGTAGCGTGCGGTTAAAGTAGGTAGGTACAGGTTGACAATTCGATCCGCATATGCGCCACGACGCCAGTCATCGCTTCGCTAATTTAGCGATTTAATCAAAGTATCGATTCAGCTTCAATAATAATCTACATTAAATCAAACCTTGCGATCTGGTTTCAATCATTACTGCGTGAAAAGGATACATGCACGCAGAACGAGATGCGAGGGTACAGTGGTGGATGCGGAGGAAATTGTCTATTACCTTTCCGTAAATCGATTTCACTCAGTCCGGGCGGAGGTAGATTAAATTTTGTTTCGAAAAAAGATTTATGATCGTTAATGTTGTACAGTTTGTCAATACGGTTTAAAAATTTATGATAATTTAGGCAATCGACGATACTGAGCACGCACGTTTGAAATCCGATCGATGCACATTGAATATAGCCTTTGCTGGAGCAGGCAGCGGCGAATCGCGTAGCTTGCATAGTTGATCATTACGGACAAAGTGTACAAACGATCGATCGTACAGCATAGGTCATTACGTTCGCACCGCTCGTATGATAAATGCATTCGACGGGAACTGGCGTTCATTCCGGAGCCGTTGTTAATTTATATATCCACCACCTATCGCACGCGGTTGGTTTGAGGATTTGCACCTGGCAATAGCGTGACCAAGGTATAGTTAAAGTTTTGCAAACGGGCGGTACCTTCATCTCACTCAGCTCGAGAGTTTTGCGACGCCACCGTACGCGCGGTATGGGCGCGTCGCGTAACTAATCGGCTCAGCCCGATGTTCTAGATTATGCTCTGCGACAACAGCGCGGGGTCACGTGATGCAATTTGTCATAAGTAATGCGTGTTTAATGTGACGCGTTAACTCAATGTCTAAACCCCCGAACAGGCAAGTGATTCCATTAACGCCGGTACCCATTCACTCAGGTGTTTATTTAACGAGATCCCATTAACGTTTTCGAACCAGTCGAAAGCTGTTGTCTACTGAGTAGTGGTTGACAACTCAGATGTCTACTCGACTATGGCAACTAAAAAACTTTTTGCAAAGCTATTGTTTGCAAATTCGGCAGTGCATTACGCCCTCCTACCGAAAAATAATGAATTATTATGCAAACCCCAAATTCGGCGAGGACCGGCCGGAATTGAGGCCGCTCATAATGGTCGCTAAGCGCGTCCCGATTTGCGTAGCGAAACACATGAGCTAGCTCCGGCGGAGTATCGATGGTCATGCGCCCAAAGTCAGCAGCACGTGCGATTCGAACGGTACAGATTCGATTAGTAGATAATATTTAAAACGGGCGGAACTGGGTCAGCCCTGGTTTGCAAAATTGATAAATGACCGCTTCGATAGCAATTTATTTATGCATTTATTATAACGAAATAATCGGCAGATTGTAACACTCGCGAGGCAACTGTGAAGGACGCAGCGCTAGTGTGTGATTTCAAGAAAAATGTACCACACAGGATATCAATTAATCATGACAAGTGTTTTGCAGCGAAGCGATATGCTTTACGATACACGGGGGTTGATAAGTTAAAAGATCAATAAGAAATGGCAGCCGATCAAATTCGATGGATAACAAACGGTATTAAACTACGTAGAAGTGGGCAGCAGTCGATTTTCCCCTTCACCAAGGCAGTAAACATTCAGTAGCGAATCGAGTGAATAAATGAAACATTCTTCAACCTCTTCAATCAAGTTTTTTTAAACTAATCATCTCGTTTTAAAATTCATATTTGTATCCGCTCATTTTCTAATACTTGATTAACTCACTAGTGTCGTTCAAGTAAGCAAAACCTGTGAACACTGTTCTCTGTTCAACTCGTATTACCTAACAAGGCTAACCTTCGTCGGTTGGCATATCCGCTTCCGACTCTCGGCTTGTTCTGCGAGTGATATAAAAATGAGCGGAAATATATTGACATACCGAAAGGATCCCATAACAATCTTATAACAGGTGTTTTGTTTATGGTACAGGTCTGGTAATTGCTATTTATTATACATTTATTATACATTAACATTATATGACACTCTAGAATAAAATCAGCGCACCTAAATGTACTGTAGCTAAAACTTTTGAAACAATACTTTGAGAAAAACCTGGTATCGGAAAGTACAGATCTTAACGTTTGGCAGACTCAACGGTTTTCATCGAGATTCGATTAGTTTTCAATTTCGACTAGAAAAAACAGCGTCTGAAACATTTTGACTCAAGAGGCATTGCATAGAAAATGAATTAAAATGTATATTTTTATATCATGTCATTTCCGATTTCGCTAAAACTTTTCACGGTTGTTACTTTTAGATAAAGGGATCAATTTATGAGATCAGTTGTTCATATTGACTAACGACGTCGGTTTGAAAAGATATATTCAAAAATGTGCCTAATGAATAAAATATTGTATATCCGAAAAAAGCCTGATTAAAATAGTGTCTTCAGCAAAGCTGAAGGTAATATAACTGCGGTTCTATGAAAATATAGGTATACACTGTAAAAAAATGTTGTCTGTGTGAAGTTTTGAGAATTGTCACAAAATATTAAATACTAGCTGACCCGGCAAACATCGTCCCGCCCATTTTTTTTAATTTGAATAATTTTAAATATTTTTTAATGATTCCGTATACATCGTATGTTTGACTTTACGATTTGTTTATAGTCTGCAAGTGCATGACGAATCGGATAGTGGATACGTTCAAACTCAAAAGACAAACTGTTTGATATGATTGTTTTTATCGGAACTCGCCTTTTGGCTGTACATCACTCCGATACTGCTAATACTCATACTGGGTGGAATCCAGTCATTTAGCGGTTTTCCAGAAACGGTAAGTTTTTTTTTCTTCATCTAAAGAAACGGTGAGTTATCACCTAGGATTTTAAAATGGTATGTGGAGTCAAGTTCTGGCTTCTGAGCATCAATGTGATTCCAGAAATAACCATATTGGATGCTATTCAGTTGTCTTTGGTTGTTTTCCAGAAACCGAAAGTCGTCATCTCAAAATTCAAAATGACGTCTTAGGTCGACTTTTGGCTTCTGTGAATCATCACGATTCCGGAAATACCCATATTGGGTTGTATTAGGTCACTTTTGGCTGTTTTAGAGAAACAGGAAGTCATCACCTTGGATTTTAAAATGGCATGTGAAGTCAATTCCTGGCCTCTGGGCGTCATTCTGGTTCCACACATATATTTTATTGGGTGGTATTTGGTCATTTTCGGCTGTTTTCCAGACACCGGGAGTTACCAAATGAAAATTCAAAATTGAGTCTCAGGTCGACTATTGGCTTCTGTGAATCATTACGATTCTACAAATACTCATTTTGGGTGGTATATGGTATCTTTTGGCTGCCTTCCAGATACGGAAAATCGGCATCATGGAAATAAAAATGCCAATTGGAGTCAATTTCTGGCCTTTGGGCATTATTCTAGTTCTAGTTTGGCAATTTTTGGCTGTTTTCCAGAAACCTGAAGTTTCCATCTGGGTTCATTAAGCAGACAGTGTGTAAAGTAGGGAAAGTGAAAAATAAGCGAACTAGAAATATGATACAGATTTGGAGAAATATACCGCATCCCGACGGGACATGAACTCGCAATCTCCCTGTCTCCGGCATGGTGTTTTAACCAATCAAACCACGGGGGAAGATGGTACTGTTCCACAACCTATATCGTATCACATTCCACTGCCGACTTATTCTATTGCTCATCCCTAACTACACACACTGCTGTGCAAGCATTATTTATAGACTGAAAGGAATGTCTCATCGCTAACAGAAGAGTCAGCTGATGCTGATAACTCTTATAGACCTGTGTGATCGAGACCAAAGTCCATTTGGGATTTAAAAATCGCGTATGGAGTCGATTTTTGGCTTCTGTACATCATTCCGATCGTTCGGGTCGTTTTTCGGAAAAATTGGCTGCTGCGTTTTGGGGCTCATATTGGTACAACATATGGCCAGTGTTTATAACCGTCGTCAGGATTTGAACACTTAAATGTGAATTGTGTATTTGCGTTTGTATTTTTTTTAAAGTAAGTATCTCAAAAACTTGGATACTTACTAAGATGTTGCCTTAGCGTACAACTTCAGGGCGATTCCTCGCGAAACTGCAAAGCAGTGTTCTAGATAGAAAAAACTGAATGTAACAAAACACATGGTAGGTGAACATTTCTTTTTTTTTTCCTATAAAATGGTACGATGGGTTTCAGAATTTAAAAAAAAAAAACTTGCATATACAATTTACCAACAACGAAAATAAAATTCAAATACAAAGTTCAAAAGAGGTGATATTTCGGATTTGCACAACTCTAAGTCATTAAAAATCAATAACCCATAAACCATATATCGTGACATCGAAGTCAGCAGTGTGGATGACGGCTTCACCAGCATTTCTATTTTCGTCGCGTAAAAATATACATAACTATGATTTCTCGCGCTTCTCTTCATGCATCTAAAGTGCTAAAATGGTAGTGTTTTTTCTATTCCTGAACTATTAGGAAATGAGGCCATAGAGTCCCAATCG
The DNA here is from genome assembly GCF_029784165.1 of Wyeomyia smithii. NCBI lineage: Eukaryota > Metazoa > Arthropoda > Insecta > Diptera > Culicidae > Wyeomyia > Wyeomyia smithii. The sequence goes on along the minus strand of NC_073694.1, from coordinate 151,629,819 downwards.
TTGGTTAGCTTGGCACAGAGATGATATTGAATTGAAATCAAGATTTCCTGAATGACTTGTTTTCGAGAATCGAATTTGAATGTTATATGTAATGTCAATTATACCTCTTATTTTTAAAAATGTTTGCGGGACCCGTTTTCCTAGGCGAAAAGACCTCCTTGGGGTTCAATAAGTAACATATTAAAAATTAAAAAAAAAAAATTCACATAATTTTTCGATGACGCTGCTGCAAGGTGATGATTGAAAGTCGGTGTCTTCAGATGTGAATTTGTTTTTGAAAGTTGGTCGACCATCGATCGCCGTCATCTATAAGTTTCTTTTATTTGTTCATCAACGCATAATAAAATCTTGGCTAGTGTAGTAAATTTTTTTGATTTTTAGGAATCCTTTCACAAATTTTACAAAACCTTGAAAGGTTGAATATTTTATGAACTCAACACTCGTAGGTTATTTCATTTAAATAAATTTCGTTTTGAGCGTCTTAGTAGAATGGAATTGAATATTGAGAATAGGTTATGTTTCCATTTAATTCTACTACAAAAGATCGAAAAACTCGGTATACCGTCCGTAGTTACGTATTTCAGTTATTACATACAACCAAAATGTGGAATGTTCCACATAGGCACTGATGGTATAAGAAGGTATTCGATCGTTTGTAGTGGAATTGTTGTTATATTTATTAGGACTCAGAATAAATTATATACATATGAGAATATGATAAATGAATAAAAATTAGGTGCTTGAGTAGACGATTATAATTTATAACCTAAGCACCGGTACATTAATTAGTTTATTCAATTGACCTCAACTTGGATCACATGCCACGTAGCTTGATGAATTCGGGGTATATTTTCCCATGAAAAGATTGCCTTTACTCCAAATAGTTTCATCTGGCTTTAAAAAATAAAGGTTGAATTGGGACCTATTTTAGCGTCGTTTTTTTCTAACGTTATTTTTTCGACAGAATGTTGTTTAACAAATGCAGACAACGCTTCCTCGCGTTCATGAAAATAACATGATCCAAAAAAAATCTCTCGGTTGCTAAAAATCGTAATTGTGATGTCACATAGAACTTCCATCATCAATAAATGAATGCATTGAGTTATTATTTCAAGAAAAACGTATCAGCAATCAAAAACTCGAGATAAATCAAAATTTCTTACCGTTTTTAAATGTTGCTAGTAAGTGTTCCGAATCGATACCATGATGACACTCATACAGCGGTTTTCCCATCAAGTCTGCTGGATCGTAGCCTAGCAAGGACTGCATTCTGCAAGATGCGATAAAATATATGATTTTTCGAAAATTTTAACGCTATTCAAACACGTACTTATCGTCCACATAGCTGAACTTCATATCCAACGAATGCTTGCTTAGAAAAGTGCTCGAATCCAGCGGTATTTCGATGTTGGAAGGATGTGGCAATGGACGGGCAACGGCCACGAGCTGCCGCTGGCCGTTGTCTTTGCACGCAATGTGTCCCGTAACATGGATCACTTTGTACGATGCGCTCTTGATATTGACACTCCGTCCACGACTAGTAAGGGTACACTTCAACCGTAGGAAAAAGTCGCGGCTCTGCATCGGAGCACAGTCCCCGTTGGCGACACCTTTGTTAATCTCTGCCGCACTGTGCCTTCCGTTCAAAGCTTCACGCAGCTCGTCATGGTCACACTGGTGACTGTAGTCCCAGATCGGTTGACCCATAATATCGATCTGAAATAATATTTTGAGCGATAATTCATCCTCTAGCTTCTCTCCACATGCGGAAGATATATCTTACCTGTGAAATGCCCAAAAAGTCGCCAATATTCTCGGAAACATAAGTGACATCTCCGTCTGCTGATAGAACCATAAGAAATCCATCCAACGTCTGAAGGGCAATTTTTTCACTTTCAATTGCAAGTTCCTCCAAGGCTATCTTGCTTTCCTTCACATCATCATCGTCGCTTATTCCGTCCTCTGTTGAATCATCCGATTCACCGGTTTCTGTGGCCTCTTTCTTCGGCTCGCTGGCTTCATTTGGAACTGTTCGGAATGAAAAAAAAACAAAGCTTTTAGTGTGCTGCCATCTCGATGTGAAGATGTGAATAACATGTAAAGCGCCAGCGTAAACAAAAAGCTTGCCAATGCGTAGCGTCCATAAATTGAGTGACAAAGTTATCAAACTGAATTGAACTGAAACCTTCATACATTAACAACCTCCAGTAAGGCGCAACATGCGCTCTGATACTTACACAACTCGAGCATTTCTCGAACCCGCAGATAGGCGATAGACAAACGCATGACGGAAGCTTTGTCTAGATGGTCTACATCCTCTTGGCGCATCGGGAGCAGTGCGGCTAGCTCTTGAAAGATCTCTGTTTCGCGAGATCTGCGGCAGCGAGCTGCATCGCGTGATTTTTCTTTGCGCTTTTCATTGTTCCTGAAATGAAAGATAGAATGGGATTTTTTTAAATATGTTGATTTAGTAAAACAATAAGATCAATGGGACGACACCTTTTAAACCATAATATAGCATCGACGTTAAACTATCAAAAACATTGGAAATAATTGCAAAAATAAGATTCTATAGTCAAGTATTAGGTGCATGCTGCAGAGCAACCCAACATAACAACATCGAGATCATTTGATTTTTTAACATAAATAGTTTCTCTCTGCCTGGCACATCTGCCCCTACTGGAGCTTCCAATAAATTTTTGATTTTTATTCCTTTACGATTGATCAATTGAACGGTAGGGTCTTCATACTTTCGTTATCTGTCTGGACTATAAACTTAATCTCTACGTGCTTCTGCTTGGATCGATATGGACGATTGCTTCTTAAGTGAAACATGGAAGAAACCAACACAAGCGGTGCTACTACTGCTGACAAATCAACTGTCCAGTATCGTTGTGCACCTTTATAACTCTTGACTGAGCAATAACATAACTGACGGTAATTGCTATCACTTGGCTACCAGCCGGGAAAGCGACCTCCAGAAATAGAGTCCGGCGTTGAGCGGGCGGCATTTTGAAAGCTCGGTGCAAGAATCGTCTCCAGGCAGTCGGTAGCCCAAGAATGATTGCATCGCATCAGGCGCTTGTCCCTGTCTATTCATTGTTAACCAAATCACTCGAGATGATCTACCGATTGAACAATTGGTGCGCCGTTGCGGTTGGCTTCTGCTAAATTGCAATTAAAATGATAAAGCAGGAAAACGTCCCAAAGGCGCCGCCGCAGCCGCGCTAATCGTACCTTGTTCACAGCTGATTGTGGCGGCGAAATTCAGGCGCCAATAGGGATGGGGACAAGCGGCCGTAGCCACGAGCATTGTGCAGGAGTACCTAAGCCGTAGAGATTATCGGTAATCCGGATGATACTTATTATTTTATTAGATCTCGAGGTTTGTTCAAATGTACTATGATGCGTATTTCTGGGAACTTCCAACAAAAAAATCGGTTGGAGGCGATTGTTATTGTTATGTCTGCGTTTACATAAATTTGTTGTCTCGTTTTGTGAACCAGTTTTTCCTCATTGCTTGAGCATTATCAAATTTCTCACAGCTTTGAAAAATAATGAGTTGGAATGATTCAGAAATAACAAACCATGCCTCTCAGGTATCAAGAGACCAACTTCGACAAGATTTAAGATTAACATTTCAAAAGGAAACGTGTTTTCGAAGATATCATTTACTGAAAATATGAATCTGAAAATAGGGAAACCGTTGAGACCATGCAAATATTGCTGTTGTAGAAATTGTTACAAATCACCAATGTTTGCAATAATGGATCACGACTATAGATAAGGTAACGACAAAATATAGTTGAGGATAATCAAAAACAAGGCAACAATGGAACAGACATTGCTAGCAATACATAACAACGGAAGGAAAAATTATTATTTAAAATCATTAATTTTTTTTATTTATGTTCATTTATGCTAAATTGAGCATCAACACTGTCGGGAATCTAGCAATATTAGCATACCGACCTGAATTTGTTTTTTTCCTTCCCTTTCAATTTTCGAAGATATCATTTACTGAAAATATGATGGCATAAAATGGCATGGCATAGAATGAGGATGGCATAAAAAATAAAATTTGCAACAGCCTCATTTCCATAAAAAATTAGACAGCCCAGAGTTCCAACTTATGATTCAGGTCATTAATTTCCTTGAACATAGAACATTGAATATTGATAACTGTTTGTCCAAGATTTTAAAAATTCAACACAAAAACGCAACTGAACTTGGTTGAAAATTGCTTTTGGAGCGATACTAGATTTGTTTTTGCGGTGAATTGATGAAATTCGCAAAATCAATCACAAAAATTTGCACAAAGGTATTCATCATATGGATCACTCCATTATAACGAAAAAAATAAATTAATATTATTTTCGATTTCTTGGGTTGTTCTTGGATTTTTTTGTATGGACCCTACTGCGACTAGTAATTTTGATCTTTTGTGGCATTGTCCGAACGTTTTTTTCCGTAAGCACTTTTTGTTTTTTTTTCCTTTGTGCAGTGCTACCTATTGAGAAATTACCTACTACGTGTTAAAGTGTGCTTGTATTCACTCAGACTTACTATTTTCTTATCTTCTTCATCGACATTATCATCTCCTCAAGCATGTTACTAAAGCGGATAACATGCTGTAGGTGGATGAAATTTCCGAAGGTTTAGATACGAGTTTTTTAGTCCGGAGTGAAGTTTTCGTGTGGAAGAGCCTGAGAATAAACCCATGCTAAAAGTCCTTTCGATATTGAGTGGCCTGATTCTACTAAGCTTCGAACCTATGACCACCCGTTTGCAAAGCGGACTCTGTCACCTTGCGGCCACGAAGCTCCGAAGTTCTTAGATTAGTAATTTAACAGACATTTTCAAATGAATATGATTGTTTGATGAAAATTGAGAAATTTAAAAATGTTCTCATAAAAATTTTGCATCTCGAGATTGACTGATATTAGCTCTGGGTGATAGATGTTTCGTACGTGAAATTTCCTGAGAAACACGATGAAATTTAGAAAAATCGGCTGCATTTGCCGAAAACGCAAATTTAGTTTTGAAACACAAAAATAATCTTCCTGGCAACATCCGGAAGGATAAATCTGATTTTTTTTTTAAATTAATTTGTTTATTTGCTTCGAAATTGTCTAGAAATTGTGAGACAAAGAAAAAAGAATCGCTTCGAGATGGAGTGATGTTAAGGTAAAATAATGTCAATTTTTAAAATCAATTGTTTAAAATTGTGAATGTTTGTGAAGTACCAAATTAGTTAAAATTTTTGCAATGATACTTTTATGCCGTCACTTTCAAGGTACTTTAGGAATATATCACAAGGGAAATGAAGTTTTTCTTGTTTTTAACAAGCATGAGCTGAACATAAGAAACGGATCACGGTGGTTGGCTACCGGACCGGAATAACCTCCGAGTTTAAAGGATCCAGATGTGGATTTGGATGGATGCTTTTTTAACAAAAAAGTTGAAAAAGTTAAGTAGTGTGACAATTATGCGGTTATTAACGCTATGTGACAAAACAACTTGGTATTTTTTACGACTTTTTTCAAACAAACATAAGTATATTTTTTCAAATGTAAAAAATACATACTATTTCAAGCATTTCCCAATAAAAAGCACGAAATCCATAAAATGTCGAATGTTACTATTATGCGATTACAGGCAGTATACCTCTCCAGAGACAAGACCTAGGAATTTCATGTCTTCGGGAAAGTTTCATGAAATCAATAGCTCTACAACATTGCCGAAGACAGAAATTGAATATCTCGTGAAACAAAAAAGTTAATTTTTCTAAGTGTAATACTAACTTGAAAAGCAATTAAGTGAATGTGATAATTCTAATCAGTATTCTAAACAATTCTCCCAAAGACACCAAACTTATAAAATTTAAGGAAAAGTGAGCAAAGACTTTAGACCGCTTTTTTTCAAAACGGCCCCACCGTGCAGCGTCCGCGACGGATATGTCTCCGTCGTAACTAACATACCGGTACCGTGGTATGTTAGTTTTTCGGCAGGTTCTTACCATATAAACACAATCACAACCTTGCAAAATGGCTGACAGAAAATCCGCCGCATCCAATATTTTTGCAAAAATAACTATCTTTATTTGAAATTTAATTAAACTGATGACTAAATATGGAGGCGAAATAGTTTTTTGATAAAGTTATCGGCCTATTAAAATTAATGTCAGCAAAAACATCGATTTTGGAATAAAAGTTTTAGCAACTATAATATACTTCCGCACGCCTATTAAAGGTCAGTCTTGTTCTGACAAGCACGAACGAGTGATTTACGAGAACAGTTTATGCAATATGGTGCAAAATACATTATTTTATCTATATGTAGAAGATACTGTATAAGTTTAAAATATATTTTTGCTTAAAACGGGGCGCATGTCAAAAGAAGCCCCGCATGACAGTAGTGAAAGAAATATTTATGATCAGTTAGAAATAATTCATTTATTAACAAACTAAGAAGACGGAAGTTTCGAAATTTAATTTAAAATAATATATTGGCATAAAACTGGTAACGAAATTTTTCAATTGCATTGATATATAATTCGGTATTTTTCCCATAATAAATTCGAATAAATGTCTGAAAGCCCTTGGCTGAAATTTATAAATATATCTCAAAATATAATCATAGTTAAAGAAATAACTTAATATCTAAAACTAACTCAAGGAAGTATAAAATTTGTCATGAAACCCTACTGCCTTTGGCAATGATTGACATAACTCATTTAGCAGCCAATCTGCGTATAACCGGAAATTTTATTCTAACTACCGTGACAGAATGCATCTCGAGGCAGAACGATCCTTCAACAAAAATGGTTCTCTATTTTTCTTACAATTGAGCAATCCCTGAAAATAGTCACAATCTCAAAATATTTTTTAAATTTTCTTTTTTGTTTTGGATGAAGCTTTGCACGCATGCTCTTATAGGATGTGGTTTTGTGCTATTGGTATTTTTTTAATCATGACTAATTTGTAAAAAAGGTTTATGCAAAAAGGGTATTGATGATTACAAACTTTTTAGAGCCGGAACGGTTTGTTTGATCGGTGTGACGCCTTCGGCAAAGTTGTAGATAATAATTTTGTCCTATAAAAAATGTATTGCAATTTTTTTTTCAAGAAAACAAGTTTGAAAAACTCATGTGTACTCAATTATCTCGAAAAATTTTTTTTACAATCTTATTTCTCTAAGAAAACTTTGAAAGGTTAGCTAAACACGGATGATGAAGATACCACACCAATCAAACAAATCTTTCAGATGCTAAACATATGTTTCATCATTAACAGAGACTCGGCGCAGGAGATAATCCCTAAATATGATGTCCCGAATTTTGTGCTGACATAAATAAAACTTTGGGATCAACTCATGTCCCTACAGCTTCAAGTACAAAGGTAGCAAAACGAATAGTTAGTGGCATGAAAATTTAGTGCTCATTAAATGTCATAACGGTAAATGTAATGCTCCGTCATTTCTTTGAAAATGTTCCGTTACGCTAGCTTAAGAAATAGTTAGCAGAAAGATATACAAAAAAAAATATTTTAAGCCAGCAAACAGTTCTGAAACGGTCAAAACAATTTGATGCTCATTAACCCTTTCCCGGCGGGTGATGCCATATATTGATCTTCAATATATAATACAGTTTGCGGCAATTGTGCATACAGTTGATGAGTAAAAAGAGTTTGAAGTTCATTTTTTGAAGTAAAAACTGATTCCTCTCTGTCGATAATGGGTTAAAGGCCTTTGAAAAAAAAACCTGATTTTCATGATAATTTTATTGATTTGAAAAAAAAATGGAAAAAATATCCAAGCATACAATTTTTTTAAATTTTATTTTCAATCGATCAAAAACCTTTAGGTTCAATAAGATGTCAATTAAATGCTCTCATGCGCAAATAGTTTCGATAAATTAGGTGCACTTTTATTTGGTTTATTGGTTGGACATGCTGTTTTTGACCATTGTTTTGCTAACTTTTTTCTTAAGACCGCAAATTACGTAATACTCATATGGGAGGGGGAGGGGGGTATCCTTGAGCGTTACAACTTGTTACATGGGGGAAGAGGGGGAGGTAAGATTAGCGTTACGTGACAACATATCTCTTATGGGGGTGTTGGCGTTACGTTTCGTTACATGAGGGGGGTGGGGGTCCAAAAATTGGGTTTTTTGCGTAACGTAATTTATGGATGTTGCCTAAACTAGCAGAAAAATATTTTTAAAAACCATGAAAAATTAACAAAATTTATCGAAACTATCTGCGTAACTACTTTGCTTTACTGAAAACATCACAATAATTTGACAAACCATTTCGACTGAAATAACAAGATTATTTTCCTGGAAATTTTAAAAAACTTCTAGAAATTATAAGATTTTCAATTTACGGCTTTTAACTTCTTTTTTGAAAAAATGATATCATTAGTCCATAGAAACATCGATGCGAAGTTTCAGCCGGATAAAAAATGATCGATTGAAATGATTCTTGGTTTTGCGTGGAATTGCACTGTTGGGTCATTCAATGAGAATCGAAATGCACTAATTTTTCAGCTGACTTTGCTTTTACAGCTTAAGGGACATCCATTTTGTTCTGATTGGATTTTTTTTTTTTCAGAACATTAATTTCATTTCAAAAATCATTTGTTAAGTGTACTAGGGTTTCATGTATAAACATGAACAAACATGTATACACATCATTAATAACCTGTATCCAGATTTTAGCCAATACTGGATTAAATACATACGCATTCCCCAAAATTGGTCTTCCAGATTCGGAGTTTTAACTGGAACTCTTGGAATGCGTTGTCAGAAATGGTTATTAAATTGATGTTTTAACAAATTTGCACTTTTTAGCAAATTTTCTTCTACGCTTATTCTAGTTTCTGGGTTGAATTCGGATATCTGAGTTATAAATATTCTGCTGCTATAGAAGGAAGCACCAAAAAATATGAACGACGTACTTATCGAGACCGTCGCATTTCCTCACACGCTGCAACCCATGCCCTACTCACACTGCAAAAGTTCCCCAACACACAACGTGTCCAGCATCCATAGACACCTAGGCTAATTTGAGAAAAAAACATCTCATCTACCAAGTTGAATAGCTGCCAATAGCAGACTACTTTGATAATAAATCTGATAATTGTCGTCTGTAGGCCCTTCCGTAGCGCATAGCGTAAAAATAAATCACAGTCGCGATGAGCTCACCCGTGCACGATGTTTCTCGGGCTTCTTTTATGACAGGTGAACATTGCGAGATATACCAGCAACCACTAGAAACAAATAAACGGAACCATAAATTTGGCCACCGTTGCTTCTGCCGATAGTAGGCTGCACTTGTAAATAACCGCTTGGTGTTGATCGGACTTCAGAGCAACGAAAAAAAGGAAAGGGTTGGGCTTGCTTTATCTCGACTATCTAACCAGCAGATAATGACCAACCAATAGCGGAACAAACGCGAACATCAACCACTGTCAAAACCACATTTAAGTGGTTGATGGCTAATCGCAGTGATTGGTTTACCGTTTGAGCCAATCGTTGGTACTCACATAAAGTCTTCCATGTCAATAACGTCCACATAAGGACAGGGAGACTCTCCATAGAACCCGTAACAATAACCATAATTCCATGGTCCATCCGGCGGTCCTTGACAGGGTGGATGATTCGGCAAAGCGTACGGCTGTTCCATATAGGCGGGTGCCATGGGCGGACAAGTGGCCTGAGGAAGCACATGTTGCTGAATGTAAGGCTGATACGATGGTGGCGGTTGTTGATAGGGATAGTCGGTGTTGCTAACCGCTGGAGGAACTACCAGCGTCGAATTGTTGTAGACCGCTTGAGACGGTACAGCGAACGGCGCTTGGCTGTGCGTTGTTTGATATCCGTCGTAATTGGAATACGCTTTGTTTGGATAATAATAATTCTCCTGTGCTGAACCATAAAATGATGGGCTCTGGTTTCCGAAACCGTCACTGCCAGTACTCCAGTTTTGCATCATTTCGCTGAGCGCTGCAAACACGTTGCACGTAATTCCGAAACACAATCAGACACACCGTCCAGCTAAGATTGTTATCAGACACAAGTAGTTACAGGAAATTTCACCAACACACGACACACCATCAAACTGTCACAGATCCAAAGCATCGGCACTGGATCACCACTGCGCGTCTTACCGGAACCGACGAATATCCACGAATGATTAACGCGACTTGGTGCGACTACTAGAAGCTGATCCAGTGGCAGTTGGCCTAATCAGCTGGATGGCCAAATTATGCTTTATATGACCGCGCGTTATCAGTAAGTGATAAATGAGTGCTTTGATGACACCACTTCAATGGACATCAGTTCTTCATGACAGGAGAGCTATCGTTCGGCTTATCGGCGGAGATGTTAATGAAATCCCAAAGTTTAGTCCAGAATCATCGGTAATACTTCGTGTTGCGGCTGCGATAACAAAAGCTGCTCGCAATTCGGGACATCTTGTGGGAATGTTAGGTACTTCGGGTCGGAAAGCTTTTGTGAGAAGCATTCGTGAAGTGGTTGAACAGTTGGATTTAGTTGTTTCCGTAGAAGGCGTAACATGTAAACAAACATGTTAATATCACTGGAGAAATGAATGTCAGAGAAATGGAAATAATTTTTCCAAATATCGGATTAGAAATTTGCAAAAACTTTTGTTTCGGTACCCCATTATAAGTTTCTGTAATTAATTAACAGATAAAACATTTTCAGTAAAATAAGACATGAAATTACATCTTTGAAAAAATTTTCAAAAAAAGTCATAATTTGCAGATCTCGACATATTGTGCATATTTGAGCCATTTTCCTTAAAATAATTTAATTTTCGGTGTAAAATTTTCTAATTGCCGCAGTTTTCCAATACTTTGAGATGATGTCCAATTCAGTTGAATTTTGCATATAGAGATTTTTTTCGGTAATAAATATTTTGTGTATGTTGTGTTTGCTGACAAAATGAAACTGTTTTTTAGAAAGAAAATAAGAGAATAACGAAATAATAGCTCATATTACTAAATCCTGAGAAAACATTATTTGAACAAAAATGCAATCATGTAGCTTTAAGGAAAAAACAAACTGTGCATCATTTCTTATCATTCTCAGCATATCAACATAATGTTTGAGAAATACAATATTTTTAGCGATTAACAAATAAGTTTACTCTAAATTATCTTCAAAGGATCATTGCATCACAAAAAATCAGAGAGTTAACCTAAAATTCGTCGTTTTTTTTACAATCTTCGTAAACCAAAATCTCGCATCGTACCGAAAGGCCAATGTTAGAATATTGCAGTATCATTTAGTGGTCCCATACGATAAACTATGATGAATGTATTGAGTAAATTCATTCCATTATTTGATTGTGTTTATTGGTAATTTTCCTATGCTACTATTCAATTGTTCATTCTTGATGAGCAAAGGCAGTACGGCTCTGCCTTATAAAAAGAGTTCACCCCGTATGACCTCGTACGCTGATAATTTCACTCTGGTCGTACCAATTTGAGCAGCATAATGAAGCACAAGAGTTAATTGGAACTGCAAGCGAAAGGCAATCAATAAAGGAAAAGAAATGCCTTACTATGTATTCTTTCGCAAATTTTTGAAATGATCTAGAAGAAAACTCTTTTATTTCTGCACTATCATAAAAAAAAACAAAAACTCTCTAATGAAGCAAAAGTAGATATCGTTTTTCTTAATCTAGGTTATGCTTCGATCAAATAAACCAATTCATGTATGCCCGAAACTTCATTAAAAAAGTCAAATTGTGTAAGTTGCAGATAGAGGTTTCTGAGCAATAAATTTCCAAAAAAGTTCGAAGAAAAAATACGAAAATTCAATGTAAAAACCTTTAGAATATTGTATGAACTATCAGTGAACAAAATCAGAATAAAAAAGATACACAGTAACGAAATATTTCATTTTTGCACTCCTAGTCAGCGAAACGATTGTTGTAGAAAAATACTATTCTACAGTTTTTGAGTATAAAAATGCGAAAATTATTAGAAAAAACTATGACCTCTTTCAGAAAAACGTTTAGATGTTGTTAGATTTCAGGTATGCAAAGTGAAATCCAAGAAGAACTCTAGAGATGTATGTGTTAAATCCTGTTTTAGTATTCACGATATTTGCATTTATTTTTTTAATGGGGGGGCTTTGTTAGTAGCTTAAGTATTTATGATAAATATTAGTAAATAATGAGTATGTGTGTCCAATCACAAATGGTGACTTCTCAACACTGTTAGAAATTTGTAATTTTCATTATTAGGATTTGTTTGCTTTCGCAATTAGGACTTATCGTTCGTAGGGATTTAAACCTACTTGTCAGAAAAGGGGAAGTAAACTTACAACTAACTTAATTGCTAACTTATTGGCTATAAAGTGAGCTTATCGTAGCAATTGAGGATTGCAACGATTTTTTGTCAAAAATTGTTAATAATTTTATTTGACATAGCTTCTAATGGTTCAACACTAGTAAGTCTATGTAATTCGAGTGTACCAAACCAAGGAGGACGCTTCAAAATCATTTTCAGAATTTTATTCTGAATCCTTTGGAGCGTTTTCTTCCTTGTTGAACAGCAACTTGACCGGATCGGTACAGCATAAAGCATTGCTGGTCTAAAAATTTGTTTGTAAATCAAAAGTTTGTTCTTTAAACAAAGTTTAGAATTCCTGTTAATGAGAGGATATAAACATCTCGTATATTTGATGCACTTGGCTTGTATACTCTCAATGTGCTCTTTGAAAATAAGTTTTTTATCATAAATTAGTCCCAAGTACTTAACCTTGTCGGACCAACTTAAAATAACCCCATTCATCTTGACAACGTGATTATTGTTTGGCTTGAGGAAAGAAGCCCTAGGCTTATGCGGAAAAATTATCATTTGAGTTTTAGAAGCATTGGGAGAGATTTTCCACTTTTGCAAGTAGGAAGAAAAAATATCTAAACTTTTCTGCAATCGACTGCATATGACACGAACACTTTTTCCTTTTACGGAAATGCTTGTGTCATCGCAGAACAATGACTTTGTGCATCCTGGAGGCAAATCAGGAAGATCTGAAGTGAATATGTTGTACAGGACTGGACCCAAGACTGAACCTTGAGGTACACCTGCTCTGACAGGAAATCTATCAGATTTGGAATTCTGATAGACAACCTGCAGAGTTCGGTCAGTAAGATAATTTTTTAAAATTTTGATTAGGAAAATTGGAAAATTAAAAGTTTGCAATTTCGCAATCAAACCTTTATGCCAAACACTGTCGAATGCTTTTTCTATGTCTAAAAGAGCAGCTCCAGTGGAATAACCTTCAGATTTGTTAGCTCGTATCATATTAGTAACTCGGAGCAATTGATGAGTTGTGGAATGCCCATGGCGAAATCCAAACTGTTCATTTGCAAAAATTGAATTTTCGTTGATGTGTGACATCATTCTGTTAAGAATAATTCTCTCAAACAGTTTAATTATTGAAGAAAGCAAACTGATTGGTCGATAACTTGAAACTTCAGCTGGGTTCTTATCCGGTTTTAAAATTGGAGTAATTTTTGCATTTTTCCATAATTTGGGAAAATATGCAATTTTGAAGCAGCAATTGAAAATTTTTACTAAAAATTCCATTGTGCTCTCAGGGAGATGTTTGATTAGTATATTAAAGATTCCATCGTCACCAGGTGCTTTCATATTTTTGAAATTTTTAATAATTGATTTAATCTCATTCAAGTTAGTTTCAATTATTTCTGCAGGTAGAAAATTCTGGGAAGAAATTAAATCAAATTGACGTGTGACTTCATTTTCAATTGGACTCACAAAATTCAAATTTGAGTTATGAACACTCTCAAACTGCTGAGCAAGTCTTTGAGCCTTTTGTTCATTGGATACAAGAAAACGTTCACCATCTTTTCAAACTGGAATAGGCTTTGAAGGTTTCTTAAGAATCTTCGACAGCTTCCAAAAAGGTTTTGAATATGGTTTCAATTTTTCAACTTTAGTCTCAAAATTTTGATTTCTCAGAAGAGTAAATCTATGTTTAATCTCTTTCTGTAAATCTTTATAAATAGTTTTAATAACAGGGTCACGAGAACGTTGATATTGACGTCTGCGGACATTTTTCCAAAGCGGAATCAATATTCACTTCGTTTTGCAAATCAAGCTCATTATTGAAATTTCTCTCAATATAAGTTTTGTATCTTTCCCAATTAGCTTTGTTATAATTAAAAACAGAGCTCATAGGGTTTAAAACTGATTCATGTGATAAAGAAAAAGTTATTGGAAGATGGTCTGAATCAAAGTCAGCATGTGTGATCAAATCACTACATACCTGACTTTGATCTGTTAGCACCAAATCAATTGTTGAAGGGTTTCTTACAGAAGAAAAGCATGTAGGACTATTCGGAGACAAAATAGAATAGTATCCTGAAGAACAATCATTGAATAAAATTTTGCCATTGGAATTACTTTGAGAATTATTCCATGAACGATGTTTAGCGTTAAAATCACCGATTATGAAAAATTTCGAACGATTTCTGGTGAGTTTTTGTAAATCACCTTTAAAATAATTTTTGAGCTCGCGTGTGCATTGAAATGGTAAATATGCTGCGGCAATGAATCAGTTTGAACTTCAATTCCCAAACTTTCAATAACTTTCGTCTCAAGATGGGGAAAAGCACGATGTTTGATTCTGCGATGAATAACAATTGCAACTCCACCGCCGGAACCCTGAATCCTATCATATCTATGAACCACGTAATTGGGATCATATTTTAATTTTATGTTAGGTTTCAAAAATGTTTCAGTAATAATTGCAATATGCACATTATTTACTGTTAAAAAATTAAAAAGCTCATTCTCATTGGCCTTCAATGAGCGAGCATTCCAATTTAATATTTTAATTGTTTTATTTAAAATCATTGCTAAATTTTAAATTAGAAACAATTTTAATAGCAAAATTTGTGCCTATTTGAATGGCTTCAAACATTGATTTTGCCTGCAACATGGCGTTCATAAGATCGAACATTGCCTGTTGCAAAAAAGAAAGTTTACCTGCCGTAATAGGCCCCAGGCAGTTGACATTAGAAAAAATATTTTCGGTAGCAATATTAGCTGGGGTAATAGGTGTACAATTATTTTCTAGCGTGTTTTGCTTACCCATATTAGCGGTCATTTTCGAACTACCAACATTAGGCGGTAGAATGTTCGAACTACCTGTAACCTGTGCATTAACTCCGCCTGTTACGATTCTCTTGGTTCAGTTTAGCCTTTACGAATAGACTTGAATTATTGAGAACTGTAGCAGAGGGTCCAAAGCCCCTGTAAAGGAGGATGGTTGCAACAGCTCTTAACCATGGCTGTTGCGTAAAATCCAATGGTTAAAACCCCTAAGCTAAGGTGTTATGCGACCCGTGCCGATGGATGACGTGGTGGGGAGGGGGGTTAAGAAATACCCAGCCTCTAACGGAGCCTGTGGAGTACCAGGGCACCTTTCACAGTAATTAGCCCTTACTGCATCACGCGGGTCACTGATGCAGCGGACTCTTCTTTACCCAGCGACTCGTGGGAATTTTATGAACGACAAAACTTCACAAAATTCGGCCACCGGCAGCCTTTCTTTGCCGGAACCCATGGACTCATCGGAGCGTAGTCCAATAAAAACAAACGCACCGGGCAGAACGGAGGAGATGGAGCATGAGGATGATTTCAACCTCGACAGCGAATCGCTGGACGGAGGACCCTCGGCTTCATCCTTAATCCTACTTTCTCCACAAGGGAATGACGAAAGTCAAATGGACTTAGTTCCCGGTCCACAGACAAGGCCCGATGACGAAGGGAAACCCGAATCATCGGCACCCCTTGTCAAGCGACTTTCAAATGCGCAAAGGCGGCGACTGAGCAAAAATCTTCGCTCCGGTCTCTCGTACGAAGAAGCCAGGAAGCTGGCCCTCCTTCCAACAGAGCAGCCTGCTCAATCGAACCAAGTTGCCGTCAAGCGACAGCGGTCGGACGACTTGGTGTCACCAAACACCAGTACTAAGTGTCCACAGCCTAAAAAACTGCGGAACGGCACTGGTTTGGGGTCATCGGGTTCGAAGCCGCTCCCGAAGGCCACATATAGGGACATGGTGGGAGCTATAAGCCTTGCGGTTACTTCTGCTACCCACCCCAGCTCCCTACTCACAACGGACCAGCTTCAGGCTGTCCGGACCTCCATCCTCGATCACATTGCGGACCAGGAAAATCCAACCACCAAGCCCAAGTTTAACGGTTGCCATCTAAAAAATGGCTTCCTGCAACTTGCCTGTGCCGACAACGACACAGTGCAGTGGTTGGAAAGGGAGGTACCTTCTCTCGTACCATGGGAGGGAGCACAACTTCGTGTATACCACATGAAGGATCTGCCGAAGGCCAGACGGTATGTCGGTTACTTCGCGGACAGTGCGAACTCTCCGGACGAGAAGATTCTTCGTTCACTCCAGAATCAGAACGACCATCTCTCTACCAAAATGTGGCGAGTCTGTAACCGCAAATTGGTAAAGACCTTGCTCGAACTAGTTCTGGATATTGACGAAGAATCGGCCAAACTCGTTGAGAGTAGAAATTATGAACTGCACTACGGTTTCGGCAAAGCACGCATCCGAAAGGTAAGCGGAAGGCCGAACGTCACAGGCGGGAAAGACTCCGTCGCAATGTCAGGGAAGGTACGTGCGGGTAACTCCTCCGGGAGTACTCTGCCACCACCCAGGCAAAACGATCCTGCGAATGGGCTAATCTACTGTGACACGCGGTAGGTTAATCTACTGTGACACGCAGTCCAAACCAAGGACTGCAATTCTGCTAAATAGAGAACTAAAATTTTTACCTATTACAGAATTTATCCAACGCGACGTCGTTGCCGTCACGGTTGAAGTACCGACAACCAGAGGAAAGCAGGAAATGGTTGTCGCTTCGGCCTACTTCCCGGGCGACCAAGGTGATATACCGCCACCCGAAGTTGCTGCGCTCGTGCGGTACTGCAAGGCCATCAACAAGCCGTTTCTGATCGGCTGCGATGCCAACGCTCACCACACGATCTGGGGCAGCTCGGACACCAACACCAGGGGTGAGTACCTACTTGAATACCTTACTTCTAACGATGTCAATGTATGTAATGTAGGGAATAACCCCACGTTTATCAACGCTATTAGACAGGAGGTCCTTGATCTCACTCTGTGTAGCGCCTCTATTTCTGAAAGGATTAAAAATTGGCATGTCTCCGATGAAACTAGTTTGTCGGACCACAGACACATCGTTTTTAATATAGAGGCTAACCCTCTGAAAAGAGAGCTGTTCAGAAATCCTAAGAATACAGATTGGGAATCCTTTAAGGAACGCCTGATCGATTCACGAACCTTCAGTTACAGCAACATTCGAAATTCTGTTGACCTGAATTCGGCAGCAAATGATCTACAAAACAGAATCATGGATGCTTTCGACGCTAACTGTCCACTAACACAGCGGTCAGTATGCCGTGACGTACCCTGGTGGAATGATCAACTTAGTGACCCTCGTCGGGAAACTAGGCGGTTGTTCAACAGGGCAAAAGTCACGTCTAACTGGGACGACTACAGGGCGTCCCTCACTAAATACAACGCCGAGCTACGCAAGGCTAAACGGAAATCCAGAGTTAGTTTCTGTGAAAGAATCCAAACTCTGCCGGAAGCTACGCGGCTCCAAAAGGCGATGTCCAAAGACCATACTAACGGTTTAGGACAGGTGAGGAAAGAGGATGGATGCCTCACTGTCACTACCAAGGAAACGCTGGAGGTTCTTATAAACACCCACTTTCCTGGATCGACAGAGACCGAAGAACTGAATAGTGATGGGTCGCGGCAGGACAATTCGAGACATATGGCGTCTCGGGAGTCCATCCTGCTGGCCCGTCGACTGTTCACGGAAGCTTCAATAGGTTGGGCTCTAAGCTCACTCGACCCTATGGAGTCTTCAGGTCCAGACGGCATACTACCCATCTTTCTACAAAAATCGGCCGCAGCTATCATGTCCGAACTCATAAACCTCTTTAGAGCCAGTTTTATCCTGGGCCATATTCCGGATAACTGGCTGAAGGTGAAGGTAGTGTTTATCCCCAAAGTTGGAAGAAAGGACAAAACCCTACCTAAAACTTTCAGACCCATAAGTCTGACTTCATCGCTTCTCAAGTTGATGGAGAAAATAATGGATAAATATATCCGTGATGAGTTTCTTAAAGACTCCCCGCTGAACAGGAACCAACATGCCTATCAAAGCGGCAAGTCAACAGAAACTGCTCTTCACAGCTTAGTGACGTTGATTGAAAAGTCCCTAAGTTATCAGGAGACGGCGCTATGTGCCTTTCTTGATATTGAAGGGGCCTTCGATAACACGTCCTTTGCATCAATCGATACGGCTCTTTCTCATAAGGGAATCGACCAAACTTCAAGGAACTGGATACACGCAATGCTCTCTAGCAGAGTGATCACAGCAACCTTGGGAGATTCGTCTGTAACAATGTCAGTGATCAAGGGGTGTCCGCAAGGAGGAGTTCTCTCGCCCTTGTTATGGTCACTAGTTGTCGACGCACTTCTCAACAAGCTTTCACAGCTTGGTTACGAGGTCATTGGATACGCCGATGACATCGTCCTCATCGTCAGAGGTAAAGATGACGCAACTCTGTCGAGCCGAATGCAAACGGCTCTGAATACCACCATGTCATGGTGTTTACAGGAGGGTCTAAACATAAACCCCTTAAAAACAGTCCTAATTCCATTCGGCAGACGAAGGACGATCTCCATCACTCCTCCAATACTGAGTGGAGTTAGACTGGGCTTCAGCAATGAAGTCAAATATCTCGGAATTATTCTGGACAAGAAACTGAACTGGTCTGCACAACTGGATCATGCCGCTAAGAAAGCGATCTCAGCGATCTGGGCCTGCAGAACTCTCTTCGGTAAGACCTGGGGACTGAAACCAGACTTGGCACTCTGGTCTTACAAGACCATTGCCCGACCAAGAATCACCTATGCTGCCCTAGTGTGGTGGCCTAAGGTGAACGAAGTGACTGCGCAAGCCAAACTCAAAAAAGTTCAAAGACTTGCATGTCTTTCGGTTACCAGCGCTATGCGAACAACTCCAACTGCAGCCATGGAAGCTATGCTTTGCCTACTACCTCTACATCTTCATGTGAAAAAGGAAGCAGAGCTTGACGCTCTAAGGTTGCAAAGGAGGAAAACCATACTTGAAGGCCACCTTCGCATACTTAGGGAGTTCAAACTAACTCCGCTATTAACCACAGTCTCCGACTGGATGGACGTTAGGTCCAACATGGATATTCCATATAGAGTGATTGAAACAAACCGCTCTATGTGGAACAATGGAGGGCCTAATCTTCTACCTGGCATCGTCAATTTTTATACGGACGGCTCGAAAATGGGATCCCTAACGGGATCTGGTATATACGGACCCGGTATCAGGGAAACGTTTTCCCTGGGAAAATGGCCCACCGTTTTTCAAGCAGAGGTATATGCCATATATATCTGCGCAAAAATATGTCTGCAACGCAACTACAGACATGCGAAAATCGGTATATTCTCGGACAGTCAAGCAGCACTACTAGCACTTAAGTCCGTCAAATGCGCTTCCAAACTTGTTTGGGAATGCATTGAAACTCTACGGGAACTTTCCCGACAGAATTCAGTTTTTCTGTTTTGGGTGCCCGGACACTGCGGAGTCGAGGGTAATGAACACGCTGACTAACTAGCAAGACAGGGATCAGCTCAGCGGTTTATTGGTCCCGAGCCGTTTCTGGGTACGTCCATTTCCGCTATCAAAAGCGAACTATTAACTTGGGAAAGGCTAGAAATAGTATCCCAATGGCAACAGGCACAGGGTTGTAGACAAGGCAAACAGTTTATCTATCCGAACCCTGGAACCGCCAGAAAGCTACTTAGTCTAAATCGTAGTGACCTACGGATAATCACGGGACTCCTCACCGGACACTGTCCCGCTTTTTATCATTTAAAGAAAATCGGCGTAGTGTTGAACGACACCTGCCGATTCTGCAAATCTGAACCAGAGAGTTCAGAGCATTTGCTTTGCTCTTGCGAAGCTCTTGCTTCCTCTAGGTACAACTTCTTAGGAAGTTACCTTTTAACTCCATACCAAGCATGGAGCTCCAATCCCAAGCAGGTCATTAGTTTCATCAACTATGTTGTACCTAATTGGGGTACAGGTTTACAACAAAACAATTCTACTCCATCAATGAGTACGAACAATCCGTAACCTGTGCACAGCAATCGGGGCCCGCCACAAAAGACAATCAGCAAGAATGTCGCAGTGGCATTTCAGTACCCAGTGCCCTTCAGGCATACAGAGAACCTGTGCATATGTTAAACGGGTATGCAAAGGAGTAGGTAAACTATGCATCACTGGTACGCTTGGAGAATTTTGTTTACCTTGCCTTGCCTTAACAATTGCTAAACGGACCGGGCATTGATAAAAATTTGACATATGGTTGCCGTTACAATTCGCACAGCGAAAATTTTTACTCTCTTTCACAGGACATGTGTCCTTTTTGTGAGAAGAGTCTCCACAATTAAGACATTTTTGGTCCATGTTACAGAATTTGGAACCATGGTCATAACGTTGGCAAGTACGGCATTGGGTGATATGCTTTTCACCTCCGCCATACTTCCTATGAATTTCCCACTTTACACGCACATTATACAAAGCATGTGCCTTTTCAAAAAATTTTAAGTTGTTAACCACATTGCGGTAAAATGAATTAAATAATTAACAAGGGAAATTCCAGTTCGCTGACTGTTTTCGCCTCGTGATTTTTGTTTCATTAGAATTACTTGGGTAGGGGTTATGCCAAGTAATTCTGTTAAAGTAAGTTTGATCTCATCAACGGTTTGATCGTTGGTGAGACCTTTCAAGACAACCTTGAACGGCTTGGCGTTCTTGGTGTCGTATGTAAAAAATTTGTACATCTTGTCAGTTAAATACTGAACAAGACGATCACGACCCTTTACTGAGTCGGCTAATAAGCGGCATTCACCTCTACGGCCAATCTGATAGGTAACTTTAACGTCAGAAACAAACGTTGAAAGTTCCTTTTTGAATATATTAAATTCAGAAGAAATAGTTACCACAATAGGTGGAACTTTCTCCTTTTTTAAAGATTTTATATTTTGTATAGTTTCATTATTAATAACTTCCATTTCACCAGCTTCTTGCTTAGGCAAAATATCAAAAGGATTGTCACTACAGACACTCGATGTGTCAGAAAGAGATGCTTCTCTTTTCCTCCCCGCAGCGATGCGAGGTTTCTTTTTCCGTCCAGCCATTTCAGGTGATACGAAAAAAGTTAAAACAAATGTTAAATTCAAAAGTAGGTAGTCTTGAGAAAGACTGATGGGAAATAACTTTCAGGTAGTCTTTAAAAGACACACTGACAAAACACAAACTTTGAAGCTATAGGCAGTCAAAGACCAGTCCACAAGCAACCGAAAAAACGTCTGATCTGTAGGACAGTTCAAGACGCACTGACGATATTTGCATTTATGATTTATAATGGCCATTCATAAGCAGAAAAAATATACCCAAACATGTTTTTGTTTGACTTTTTGTTACCTGGCAGACTAAACAGTTTCGTTTCAGGAGCACTCAAATCCTAAGCCTGTGATCAAAGGCGAAAATTCAAAACAAGAGCTTCGGATGGATATTGTTTTGAAGCCATTTACACCAATCTGCGTTTTTTGAAAAACACTCAACAACATCGTGCAACAGAGCAAATATCGCCTTCGAGTGAATCAAAAACTTGATAAAGGTGATGTTGCATGCACCAAACTCGTGATCAGCTCGCGGTAATAAGAAAAAAATACGGAACTGCTTTTAATCTGATCGTTTTGTCTGCTCAAGAGAGAGAATGAACAGGTTCTGTCCATGTTACTCAACTAAAACAATCGTAACAGTGATTTATTGATTGGTAATGGTTCGGATAGACACGAAGATAAGTTAAAATTTAATTTATCAGATAGGTTTGTATGTGGACTGTTTGGAATAGTACATGAAAAAAAAAAGTAAAACTACACGGCAAGTTCTTGCAACAATCAAGCGTCGACATCTCTAAATGGTCAATGTACGCTGATCCGGTTCAGGTTTGTTGCTTGCGCACACTTTGTTTAGTGCATAACAGTATATGTGAGCATCGAAATTTATCGCTTCAGATGTATAAATGTGTGCAAAAAAGCAATTAGGACTCTTGCTAGTTTGAAATTTAATTTCACAGCCAATAAGTGCAATGCAGACAGTGCAATCAGTTAAACGAAAACAGACACAAAATTGAATGACCATGTAAACAAGTGGGCGATAGCATCAAGGATGAATGATGGCCCGCTACAATAGAAAAATTAGGTCAAGCTCTAACACCGCTCCTAATCAGTGCCTCGGACCACGTTTCCGTCGTCGCCAAAGTGAGAACATTATTATGTCCACTTTGCCTTCACCCATATTTCCGATAAACTCCTCGCTTACTGTGTGAAACAAAAAAACAAAACAAAGATACATAACGTGGCTTGAGGAGCACTGATTTGCTTTCTGTGGTGGAACGACAGAAAAACATTTCGTTATAACCAGAGACCGAAACATCTATGTAACTAACGTCTCAAACATTCTTTTGTTTAATTTTGATTATTTATTTTTACTCAGATTGTAAATGGAGCAAGTTCCATAGAACCATTGCGGGATTCGTGATTCGAAAATTACATGATTTTTAACTAACCATAGATTAATAACAACAAAATTAATTTGGTTGGAACGATTCATTTAATGTCGTTGGTAGAACTAAGCCACCAAAATCTCCATAAATAATTGTTCAGTTGCAGCTCGTCTGTATCCGCTTGAAGGAAAAAAACTAAATTATCATTCTGCCCATCAGGTTGTTTCGGGTGGAATTTTATTAGTGCTGTCAACAAAAACAGAATAAAAAAAAAGTTGCTTACTATAACTGGTTGCTTATAACTGGTAACGACGCAATACGCATCCTGAATCTATTCAGTAATAAAAGCAAACACGTCACTACGTTTGTAATCTTAACAATATTATGGCGAATCCTGCTATTTTGTGCTGTAATAACCAACACGCACATAATATAAAAGCTCTATTACAATAATCATGTTAAACTATTAGACGATTTGTGGGTTTAAAAAGTGATTTTTTCACATCTCTCCTATTCCGATTCCGACCAAAATACCACCTACGGAAGGTATTTTGGTCACTTTCGGCTTTTTTCTAGAAATCGAACGTCGCCATTTTCCAAAATGGCATTTGGGGTCATTTTCTGGCCTCTGAGTGTTATTTTAGTTCCGGAGATACCCATATTGGGTGGTATTCGATCATGTTCGGCTGTTTTCCAGACAAAGGAAGTCGCCGTTTCAGAATTCAAAATGTCAATCATACGAAAAATGTGAATCATTACGATATTGAGTGGAATATCAATACCCATATTGTGTGGAATATCACTTTTGGTTGTTTTCCAGAAACAGGAAGTGGCCATCTTGGATTGAAAATAACAGGAGGGTTGTGTGCAAAGCCACGACCGCAAGGTTGAAGAAGAATACTTTTACAAGAAAGATAACCCAGCTGCTTGCGTGTCATTCATTTTTTCTAGTAAATAAACGTTGACTAATCAGATCAATCGATTTTCGCGCTTCAACAAGGATTGACCATTTCAATAATATAGTAAGTTGCTTGTCGTGGTTGGGAATTGACAATTTTCAGATTTTGAGATGAAATTTATTCGGATGTCGTGCTCATGATTGAAGGAAAAATAATTCAGTACGTTCTGAGACACGAAAATAAAGTAAAATTTATAACTTTTACAAATTTAAAAATGTAAATAACTCAAGAGAAAACATCAACGCTTCAATAACAGGTTTTTATTTCATCCTGAAAAGAACAATTTGTTGTTCAATTTAGTATAGAATAAAATGCCGATTACATCTTTGCGTTATCACTGACAGTGCGAACAAAGTATTCGTTGTGATAAAGTAAACAGTACGATCGCGTCCTCGCGGAGGCGGAGAATTGCTTCACCAGGCACGACACGAGGAGCTTCTATAGAACGATCAACGGAATCAGGAACCGGACCGTGCCAGTATCTGCCATGTGCAATGACAGGGAGGGGAACCTGATTACCGATAAATCACAGGTGGCCAGGCGTTGGAAGCAACATTTCGAAGTGGTGTTGAACGGCGAGGAAGGGAGGAGAGTCGTCGAGGGGAACAGGATAGAAATTGGGGAGGACGGACAAGCTGTGGACCCACCAACATTGGACGATGTGAAGAATGCTTGCAAAGAGCTAAAAAACAACAAAGCCGCTGGGAAGGACGGCTTACCGGCCGAACTTTTCAAAGTTGGGAGCGAGCGGCTGTGTAGTGCAATTCACCAGATTATCCTAAGGGTATAGTCTGAGGAACAACTACCAACGGACTGGTTGGAAGGACTCATATGCCCTATCTACAAGAAGGGACATAGACTCGAGTGTAGTAATTATCGAGGCATAACCCTCCTCAATTCCGCTTACAAAATTCTCTCCCGTATCCTGTTCCAGCGACTGAGGCCGTAGCAGGAAGCCTTTGTTGGAGAATACCAATGCGGTTTTCGAGTGGGACGATCTACAACGGACCAGATGTTCACCTTGAGACAGGTTCTCGACAAGTTTCGAGAACACAACTTGCAGACGCATCATCTGTTCATAGACTTTAAGGCGGCGTACGAAACAGTGAAACGCAACGAGCTTTGGCGAATAATGCTAGAACATGGTTTCCCAACAAAACTAATTAAACTGTTACGTGCGACGCTTGACGGTTTCACATCATGCGTCAGGACAGCGGGCGAATTTTCGGACGCGTTTGTGACGTTGGATGGTCTGAAGCAAGGTGACGGCTCTCGAACTTGCTGTTCAACATAGCTTTGGAAGGTGCAATACGAAGGGCAGGTGTGCAGATGAGCGGCACCATCATCACTAAGTCTCACATGCTTCTGGGCTTTGCGGACGACATTGATATAATTGGTGTTAACCGTAGAGCAGTTGGGGAGGCCTTTACGGCTCTCAAGAGGGTAGCTGCGAGAATTAGACTCACCATAAACACTGCCAAAACGAAGTACATGGTGGCTGGCAGAGAGCGTGGTAGTTTTACGGGTGTTGGTGCTGCGGTGGAGATGGATGGGGATACTTTCGAAGTGGTCGACGAATTTGTTTATCTTGGTACTCTCGTGACATGTGACAACAAGGTGAGCCGCGAGGTGAAGAGACGGATTGCGGCAGCGAATAGGGCTTATTACGGATTGCGCGGCCAGCTCGGGTTCCGTAGCCTACAGATCCGTACGAAATTCGCGCTCTATAGGACTCCGATCATCCCGGTAGCGCTCTACGGACATGAATCGTGGACGTGGAAGGAGGACGATCGACGAGCGCTTGGGGTTTCGAGCGTAGAATCCGGCGATCAATACTCGGATGCTAACTAAAAAATGGGATGTGGCGCAGGCGCATGAATCACGAGCTGTATACAAACACGCTGATATTGCTGAGCTGATGAAACACGGCAGGTTACAGTGGGCTGGCCATGTTGCACGGATGGCGAAAAAGCGATCGACAAAGATAATATTTAGTAGAGAACCGGATAGAGGTCGACGACTTCAAGGCAGACCACGCACGCGCTGGATGTGTGCTGTCGACGAGGATGCCAGAGCAGCGGGTATAAGGGGAGACTGGAGAGTAGCAGCCCAGGACCGAGTTCTGTGGAGACGTATTCTGGATTCGGCATAGGATCTTAATGATCTGTCGCCAGAAAAGTAAGTAAAGTAAACAATGAAATGCTGATATAACACTCAAAACTAGACGGCTCACATGTTGTCAAAATGAGTCAACTTTTCATTGAATGCATTTACTAGTGCCCACTATCGCACAGAGACTGCATTTCACTAAAGTGCCTCATTGCATCAGCTGCTATCGATACTGAGATCCGCTGCAACTAGTTCGCTATCCATAGCCATGCCACAGTTGTGGCAGCTATACGCTGCCATTGGTTTCTCTGTCCCTGCATCAGCTGGCCCAGCTGCTATCGTTACTGGAATACGCTACAACTAGTGCCCTATCCATTGCTACGCCACAGCTGTGGCCGCTTTCCGCCATCGCTGGTATCCACTGCACTGCTAGTGCTGCTGCTAAGGGAGGATGACTGCTGTTGTCGATGTCTAGAACTATTATGAGCGGCTTCGGCTGAAACAGGCTCTTTTATAGGCCAAATAGCATATTTTCAATTGCAAGGTATATCGTCCCCTTAATGCTAGAGCTAGATAACTTGAAATTTGTCGATTTTGAGTTAAGTATGCCATCATACTTATCGTGTCGAGGTCTATAACATATTTAAAACTCGTTAAAATACGATAACAAGAAAAAATGTTATTTATCAATTACAAAACTAGATATCTCAACGTAGAACAACTGTGTTTTGTGCTAAAACTAGATAACTCGGCTCCTTGTTGACTTTTTCATGGCTATAACAGAATATTTCAACAAATAGATCGTAACGCGAAAAAACGATGATAAATCTAACTCGATGCATGCCTTGACACAACACATTTTCTTTTCTTTTTTCGGTTTTTGTGCAACATTGTTACCACTCAAAATGCATAGTCTCGAGAAAAACGCATTTGAAAATTAGCTTCGAAAATTTTTTAAGTTCTAAGATAAAAGCAAATTTTAAGATTTACCATTCCCATTAAACTTGTTAGGGTTTGTCATACACATATTATAAGCACGTTGTACAAGTTAAAGCCTTATTTCTATTACTTTTCTAGCGAAGTTTCGAATTAAGCTACAAAGGCACATCTATACATAACTCTGACTTTTTTGTAAATTTTTAAACGGGGTTTCGTGGGATGAAACTTAACAATATTTTCGGCATCGTTTGCCATCAAAAACTCAAGAATGTGCAATTTCAAGTTGAGCCAGTGTCGCAAGAAACGAACGATTCACTAAACAAAAAAAAAAACTTCTGCGAATATGTCGTTTTGTGGCCTGAAATGACATGAATGCGTTTCATAAAATCTGAGCCATTCAAAGTGGCATATAACACTTCGTACCAGGAAGAAATTCGTCACGGTGGTTTCAACAAGCAAAGCATAAGAGTATTACAGAGACCAATACATTCTATTGTCCATCAATACCGATGTCAACAGAAAAATATAATGACCTTGAGTCTCTCTTTGATTTATAACCTCCAGCTCTAGAAGATTGTTTCAAATATTTTTATTAGAATATTTGGTGAATTGAATTAGAATATGTGGTGAACGATGAGGCCAACGACGATCATCTGTGAAGAGGATGAAGATTTTCAGAACAAAACCGAACTCACAGTATAATTTTTATTGTTAACACGTGACATAATTGTTTGCATAAACAACACAAGACTGTTTAGATAAATGAAACTATTAAAAAAGCATTAGTTTTGAGCATTTTTTCCTGCTCATCCAAATGCTAGAACTAGATAACTCGAAATTCCTAGTAAAAAACATATGGTTTTGCATGCTATAACTAGATAACTCGGGTTAATTTTTGAATTTTGTCTTCCTCGAATCACCCACTGACATTAAAAAAAATATCTGGTCAGAGATTTGAATGATTCAGGGCATTGATAAAATTTATAAATATCACTTTTGATGTATTTTAGTAGTCGAATCGTCATCACCAACATTGATCAAATCTTCAAACTCGTTTTTCTCAAAATGTCAATTTTCGAGTTATCTAGTTCTAGCATTAAGGGGACGATATGATTCTGTCGACCGTGCTTGAGAAGCAATCATATAACGACCAATCAGAGGTCGAATTTTCGTTTTGACAAGGCTTGACTATTTTCAATAGTACAAAAATGTGAATAATAAAATTACAATTATCTTCTTTTGGGAAGAATCTTAGAAGATTTTCCAATCTATTGCTGCAAGAACGAAGGAAATCCATCGAATACTAACCGATTTATTAGCATTTGAAATTGGACATATTTTTCACTTTTTTCGGTTTTAGATTTTTATTTCACATCCCTATGTAGCCGAACTTCCTGAGAGAAGTATACTACTTCAAAAGCCATGTGGAGTCGATTTCTGGTCTCGGGACATCATTATGGTACCGAAAATACCGATATTGAGTGGTGTTCAACCAATTTCGGTTGTTTTCCAGAAACATGAAATTTCCATCTTGAATCAAAGAATGGCGTCTGGAGTTGACTTTTAGCTGCTGCTGCCCATAAACGCATAAAAGTCACACTGACAAAAACGTTTAACTGATGTCGTTTTCGTTTTCGCGGTGTAGCTACACTTTTTCCGGACTATACTTTGCAGCTCCAAATAAAACATTTTCAGTGTCGTTGCATTGGTATGCGTATGCTTTCATATGCAATAAGGTTATTGTTGTTCCAATTAGTACACTTCATTTGGGCTTTTTAATGAAAGGTACTATGATTTTCTACTACTTATTTCCAGCTCTGAGCCTGTTTTGCGTTTATTTGTAACATGGGACTGACCAAAATTAATATTTTTTTCATCATTTTAGTAATAAACATAACTTTTTCTTGTCATTTTTCGAGAGCACACGTAATGTAAAGAAGTTTCTGAGGTTCATCTCGAAGGTGATGAAAATTCACATGCGACTGTTATGCATTTATGGGCAGTAGGTGTGCATCATTCTGTTAATTTCACAAGCCATTTTTTTTTTGATATTATTACTGCCGGCTCCTGACGACCGCCGAGAGCGGGCATCCGTGATGTGTGTTCACTGATAGCGAAAGAGCAGTCTCGGACCCAAGCTGGCCCAGGGTGTAGTGGGGAGTCTGACACTGGGCCATCGTCTCCCCGTAAAAGCCACGGTAACCGTTAGCAGCTCTGACGCAGGAAGTAGGGCCGCTCCCATCACTCAAATGTATTACTCCGTTCCCACCGATACCAGTCAGGCTCCAATTATGGCAACTGGTCGCAGAGCAGAGGATATGAGCAGGTACACGTTTCTGTACCACGATGTAGGGCTGGCACCTGCACTGAGCTCTTAGTAAAGTCGTGTGGCAACGGCTTGAAACGGCGAGGTGGCAACCGGATGCAGGGGTCTTCGTCTCGTAGAACCTGTCAGTCCTTTCAATATGTTCCGCGTTCATTTCCTGGTGAGAATCAGGCAGGAAAAGGATCAGATGATAGGAATTGGTCCTAGGACCAGATTCCCTTTCCTGACTTACGCCTGTCGGGGGTGACATAGCTGCTCATGAGGTGCTATGGGCGACCTACCCTAGCCATGAGTTCACTACATAGGCCACCATGGGGCTAAATAGGCGTATTCTCCACTATGCATACGGATACATTTAAATAAAATGAATATGACAACAATGGAAAAGGAATTGACGGTAGAGGCTGATGGGTTGCTTAACCCATTCGCCAGAGGCGGCATCGCAAGATCTCCACCGCGACCATCAGATGCTGGGAAGGTAGGCGCGAATGTTGATACGCCTAATGCGACACCAATCGGAACGGTGAAGTAGGTGCAAAGACGAGTATGCCTAGGGCGACACCAACGATGGCGACAAAATAAGAGCGTATCTCTGGTGCCTTGCTGGTAGCAACGGTAGGAAGTTAGCTGAATACGCTCCCGAGTGTGGAAGCTCTGTCTGTCCAACTTGAGGAGATACTCAAGTTCACGGACTAACGTAGCAACGCATCGAAGACTTAATACAAGCTCTTCTGTTGCTACGTATCTGCATCGATGATGCAAGGAAGCAGTTTGCTGTAATCCTGAAAGGGCCGAGGACGCGGAAAAGTGTGCGCAAGCTGCAGGCAGGCAGTGTGCAAACGGACGTGTTAACCGTGTAAGCCCAGAGGCTGGCTCGTCAACTGGACCAACTCGGCTCATGAGAGAGAACGGTGTAGCAACGGGTAACGATCCATGAACTACCGTAGTAAACACTAAGCGACAAATGCGGGACAAACGTTGAAAACGCTCCGATAAGCCGAGTAAAGGTTAGGCGCAGAGTAGGAGCGACGTGCTCATTCTCAAGACTGATGAGTTTAAGTACGCTGAAGTCTCAAAGGCCATGAGAGGCGATGCCCAGCTCAAAGACTTAGGCGCGGATGTTAGGACAATCCGCCGGTCCTGTACCGGTGAGATGATCCTAGAACTCCGCAAAGAAGCAAACGGAAAGCCTATAAAACGGTAGCCCAAAAAGTGCTTGGCAAGGGTGTGCAAGTTCAGGCGCTCACCCAGGAGGTGACTTTCCAGCTCAAGAACCTGAACGAGATTACCGAAGAGTGCGACAGTGCAACAAGCCTTTGACAAGCAACACTCTCTAGAGGAGGGAAACAAAGCCCTGAACTAAAGGTCGGCTGGCCGGAGCTTTGAGAACGGGCATAGACCCTGGACATGCAAAGGCCCAGCAAGCAAACCTGTTACTAAACCGCAGGCGCGAGGGTGTCTCAATTAAACCTGAACTACTGCTATGCAGCACAGCAGATACAGTATGCGAGTCACAATCCGACATTGCCATCGTAACGGACCCGTACCACATCCCACCCGGAAATGGTAACTGGGTATCGGACAGGTCTGGTAAGGCGGTCATATGGACGACGGGTAGGTTCACGGTGCAGGAAAGTGTGTTCTACTGCAGTTGTTATGCTCCGCCGCGTTGGTCTACCGAAAGCTTCACCCAGATAGTTGACAAAGTGTCAATGGAATTGAGGTCCGTTGTCGCAGCCGACTTCAACACTTGGGCTGTCGAGTTGGGAAGTCGCTGTTCGAATCCGAGAGGCCGGATCCTGTTGGAAACTAGGGCGAAGCTCAACTTGGATCTGGCTAACATCGGCGGTAAGTATGTCCCTTAAGCTGGAAGTACAAAGTCAGCAGAACAAAGAGTTAATAGCATGAAAATTTAGTGCTCATTCGATGCTTATTTAATGCCATATCGCCGAATTTAATGCTCCATCATTTCATTGAAAAATGCTGTTGTTTGATAGCTTAAGAAAATAGTTAGCAGACAATATACGAAAACAGCATTTTAAGCTACAAAACAGTTCTATAACGGTCGGAAACATTTAATGCTCATTAAATGCTCTTGAAAAAACCTGGTTTTCATGATAATTTTATTGATTTTTCTGAATTTTTCAAAAATTTGATAATACATGAATAGCTTTAATTTTTTCAAACATTTTCCTCTGAAAACAATCAGAATCTTTTTGATACGATTAGTTATCAATTACATGCTTCCATAACGGAGCAATTTCAATAACTTAGGTGCATTTTCCATTAAATATATTTGTTTCAAAAATATTGTTCTGCTAGCTTAAAAAATGTTAGCAGAACAATGGCCAGAAAGAGCATTTTCAAGTAATAAACTTTTGTAGAATGGTCATAATAATTTAATGCTCATTAAATGCTTTTGAAAAACCTGATTTTCATGATAATTTTATTGATTTTTTCTATTTTTTTCAAAAATATGATAATGCATGAATAGCTTTGATTTTTTCAAACATTTTCCTCTGAAAACAATCAGAATCCTTTTGATTAAATTAGATACCAATTAAATGCTTCTATATCCGATCAGCTCCAATCAATTAGGTGCATTTACCATTGAATAGATAGCACTTTAAATTCAGTACCCAGCAAACCAAGGGGTAAAACTAGGATTGGTCGATCTTAAATCGATCTTTTCCATCCTGATTTTAGATTTTCAGATCGATTCTTTAGTCTTGAAATAGTCGATTTGTAGGAGAGATGTTAGATTGGGTAGACGAATGCGCGCGTCGTCACCCTTTCGCAATCAAAAGAATTAGATCCGCGATACACTACATGCCTACGAAGAAATTTTGAAAAAAGAAACGTGACAACCAACTAAGGGGCCATCCACATACCCCGTGGACTGTTTTGGGGGGGGGGGGGGGTTTCGAATAATGTCCACGGTCCATACAAATTTTTTAGAATTTATATGAGCAGTTGTCCACGGGGGGGAGGGGGGTCGAAATCTGTCCACGTGGTATGTGGATGGCCCGGAGCATATCCGGCCTCTATTAGCAACAAGTATGAAACTAACTTTCCTTTCCTTCCTTCCTTTGATCTACGTTCTGGATCGGCAGGCGTCGGTACTGATCAGCATGCAGGGATCATTGGAGATGCACATCGAATAGCTAAATCCCAAGCAATAATTTATAAATTCGATGTGCAATTCTGGTCGATCCTGGTCAGTAACGAAGTGGCAACCGGTGGTGTTCAATCAAGCTCAAGCTCAAGCTCAAGATCGTTTATTTTTCGATTTGTTTTTTTTTTCGATCTTTTAAAAAAAATATTTTTCAGCGTGCAGAACTTTTTTTATGCAATTTTGAGTGATTGTTAAGTATCGTGTACCATTTCCAATGTTGTCTTATCGGCTTTCGAATGGTTGCGTGCGTGATCGGAGTACAACCAGATCGAACCAAGCACTAAAAACATGATTTCGAGTAATCGGTGTTCAATGTTTTAGGGATTTTTTGTTATTGGGGCTTATTACATAAAACGAGGCGAGCGGTGGGTTACTTGCCTAACCAATTTCGATATTGCAGATGGCTGAATTTTGGACAAGTAGCTGGTCTGCGAAACTGTTCAACTCAGCTGTCACCATCATGTTTCACTCGCATTCTCTAATTCAACATTTTGCTCGCCTCGTCTTCTGTAATATGCCCCATATCATTATGAACTATTTAAATGATTTCTATTCTTCATGAATAACAGATTATTCATTCTCACGTACACTGCCTATAATCGCATATCAGTCCCACCTTAATTTTCATCATGTTGAGAAAACAACGCGTAAGGCTATTTTTCTTGCTTAAGTTATTTCAGTTGTTGAGCGTGGTTTATTCCCATATTTTCGACATAATATAATGAAATAGAGATTTACCATAACTTCTCTAAAAAACGACAAGAATGCAGGTGGGACTGGTATGCGATTATAGGCAGTACACTGGTTGAAATACCTAACTCAAAGCAGTTTCACTTGCTGCCGTTTCAAAAACAAGAATGAAATTGAATTGTTTTGAGGCTGTCTTTTGTATAGAGTTGCAATGAGATAGCTCAATTTAGCCACTGCGGCTACGTAGAGGTTTTAGACGAGGACCAATAGTGCATTCCCGGTTAACTAGGTTTAATAGGAACAATTTTCTGAAGTTTGCAGTAGCGTAGAAAATTTTACAATCGATTGCTGCAATGAATAGGACTTGAGCGAAAAATAATGTGATTCATGCTCACTGGCTCAAACATTCTTCAAATAGATGCTAAAATACACGCAGTAAACTTTGAGGCTGAGCTGAAGTCAAAAGAGGTTAATAATGTTTGTCCATGCCATTTATTGATAGCTGAAAATTGTTTCTCAACATGGCAAATTTTTGATTTTGTTCTGAATGATTTACTGTAATATTTAAAATCATCATGAGGTGATTTATTTGCAACTATATATGATAATTTTTATCGCTATACTGCTAGCCACACACGCTATATAGCTAGCCACGCACGCTGTAGATATGAACACACACGCTATATACCAAGCCACACACGCTATAGACTTGCACGCGCTATAAAGTTAGCCACGCACGCTAGCGACACACGCTATAGATATTCACACGCGTTATATATATGCACACACCCTATATACATACACGCTGGATGATGGTGGCTTCTCAAACCACCTGGCGGTGCGAGTCTCATTCAGTTTCTGGCTATATTCCCAAGTCCCAACTATATACCCAACGATATCTGAATTGGATTACCGCTGGTGGGGTCCAACTCAGATAGAAGGGGAGCCGAACTGAAAAAGGTAGGAACTGCAGCTAAACACTACCGCCGCCGCTGTTGCCCGCTGCTGCTCCACGACGACTTTGCCCACTGCCATCGCTGCTACTGTCCGCCGCTCCTGCCCGCTGCTAGTAAACTGAGCTTGCTTGAGGAAAAGCAGTCCCTTATATAGCCCAACGAGTGCATTCCCGACTAACTAGGTACTCCATTCTGTCATCCTAGGAAAAGGCAAGGGACCAATCAAAGGTCGACATTTACGTTTCGACAAGGTTCAACAATTTTCAATAGTACAATTTTCGATTGCTGCAGGAATGACGGAAATCGGTTGGAAACTGACTGAGTTTAAAACGTTTTTGGGTCCCTGTATTGAAGTTGGACCCCTGTATATATTACCATAAGACGTATTCTACGTCAAAAATATGGCGCTGGGTCAGTTAATTTCACAGCGCCGCAAAAAAGAGCTTTGAAAGATCGATTCAACAGAAATAGATTCTGCAGCTTCGATTTTTCAGGTGGATCGATCCTGGGACCGCTCAGCTGAATCGATCCTGAAGATTGATCTTTCCCTGTAGATCGCCCAATCCCTTATTTCGTACCCTTTTTAATAACAATAACTTCTCTGGCTATTTTCTAGCAACTGTTAGTCCCTTTTTTCGATTTGTTGGGTACTTTTCGGTTACTTTTTACATCAACTGCTTATACTAATTGTATCAAAAGGATTCTGATTGTTTTCAGAGGAAAATGTTTGAAAAAATTAAAGCTATTCATGCATTATCATATTTTTGAAAAAAAAAATAGAAAAAATCAATAAAATTATCATGAAAATCGGTTTGTTCAAGAGCATTTAATGAGCATTAAATTATTATGACAATTCTACAACAGTTTTCTGCTTGAAAATGCTTTTTCTTAAGCTAGCAGAACAATATTTTTGAAAAAAAATATATTTAATGAAAAATGCACCTAAGTTATTGAAACTGCTCGCATATGGAAGCATTTAATTGGTGTCTAATCGTATCAAAAAGATTCTGATTGTTTTCAGAAAATGTTTGAAAAAATTAAAACTATTCATGCATTATCATTTTTTTGAAAAATTTAGAAAAAATCAATAAAAATATCATGAAATCTGGGTTTTTCAAGAGCATTTAATGAGCATTAAATTATTGTGACCATTCTACAACAGTTGTTTCTGGCCAATGTTCTGCTAATTTTTTTCTTAAGCTAGCAGAACAATATTTTTGAAAAAAATATATTTAGTTAAAAATGCACCTAAGTTATTGAAACTGCTCGCATATGGAAGCATTTAGTTGGTGTCTAATCGTATCAAAAGGATTCTGATTGTTTTCAGAGGGAATGTTTGAAAAATTGAAGCTAGTCATGTATTATCATATTATTATCATATTATTGAAAAATTTATACAAAATCAATAAAATTATCATGAAAATCAGGTTTTTTCAAGAGCATTTAATGAGCATTAAATGTTTTTGACCGTTATAGAACTGTTTTGTGTGTGACTAAAATGCTATTTTCGTGTATTGTCTGCTAGCTATTTTTTTAAGCTAGCAAACAAAAGCAATTTTCAAAGAAATGATGGAGCATTAAATTCGGCGATATGGCATTAAATGAGCATCGAATGAGCACCAAATTTTCATACTATTAACTATTTGTTCTGCTGACTTTGTACTTCCAGCTTAAGGGACATGCGGTAAGTGCAATCACAGCAGAAACGGTGAGGAGTCGATCATCGATGTGACGTTCTGCAGCCCGGGACTGATTACAAACTGGAGGGTAGACGACGGTCACACTAATAGCCAATACTCCAACCATCAGTGGCTAGAAAACTTTGCACTTTGATGTTGATGTATTTAGAGAAGCAATCAGAAAAGAACATGAAGCTGGAGAACTCACCCGAGTGCTGATCAACTAATTGCTATACTAACGCGGGCCTCCGACGCCACGATGCCTAGGATAAGACAACCTAGAAACAGAAGGCGGTCGTTATTTTAGTGAACTGACGCGATAGCAGACCATCGCTGGTACGCTCCGTGCAAGATGAAGATTACAGCGGGCGTGTACCGACATACAAAGAGAGGAGCGTCGTACCGCATTCGCGGCTGTGAAAGCCCCGCTCAAGGGCGCATTTAAAGCAAGCAAACGAGCCTGCTTTGACAGACTATGCGCTAATGATAACACGAATCCGTGGGGTGATGCCTTCAGGATCGTAATAACCAAGCCAGAGGAGAGCAGGCACCGGCCGAACAGTCACCAGCGCTGTTGGCGCGGTTGATTAAGGAACTATTTCCATGCCACGATCCAATTTACTGACCTCCGGTTGAATCACGACGAACTGTGAGTGACGGTAGCCTTGCAGAGGTTTAGAAGGCGGCTACGAACGAGGAACTCTTTGTTATTGCAAACTCGTTGAAGGTGAACAAGGCGCCGGGACTAGACGGGATTTCGAACCTGGCCATTAAAACGGCCATAAAGGTAGCCCCCGGATTGTACAGGGCGGTCGTGCAGCAATGCTTAGTCATCTCCCAGCCTCTTTCCGGATAAGTGAAAGCGACAGAGATAGGTTTTCTCGAGGAAGGTCGGGAACCACCAGGTGGTCCATCGGCATATAAATTATTCTGTCTGCTAGAGAGGATTATCGTCAATAGACTGGTGAGATTCAAGGAAGTTAGAAACGGTCTAATGAGCAACCAGATTGGTTTCCGCAGGGGTAAGTCTACGGTGGATGCTATTCTCTCTGTCACCAAGACAGCCGTGGTAGTACTCCAACATGATTTTGCGGACGACAAACCTTAGAACTCTATGGCAAGCCCATAGAGATTGCAATTGGAAGCTATACGTTTACTTAAAATCGTAGAAGACTGAATGCACTCCATGAAACTGGAGCTAGCGCACCACAAGACGGAGCTTATTATGGTAAACAATGGAACATCGGAGCAGGAGGCGAAAATTAGTGCTAGTGGACATGCTTGGATTCGCTCTTTTGCTCTTTGAATGCCCATCAGGCTGTATTTTGTCAAGGAGGCAGAATTCGAACAAGTCATATATGAAGCACTTGTAAAGATATCAGTGGCATCGGGTCCACCTGTGCAGCATGTGCACTGCACAGGTACCCTATTCCCTAAAATTCGGTCAGATGCAGTTATCGGAAATATGATATGATAACTTATGAAATCAAGTAAGCATACTAGCGAAACTCTTCAATCTAAAGCATCGATTTTCTTCTTCCTTCATTTCAGGAAAAAGAACTCAAACAAATATTTGGTGCACATGAGCCGACATCAGCAACGCGACGCCTCTGAGCGATACTCTATCTCCACAATTTATCCAAATATTGTATTGTTGAAATTGCCATTAGCTCTTGAGTTGTGCAGGAATTTGTGTATCATTTGTATTGGACCCCTCCCTTCCTGGAGAGGAAGGAGTGTCGAACCATCATGAAAGTATTACTAGTTCGCAAAAACTTCCACATGCCAAATTTGGTTCCATTCACTTGGTTAGTTCTAGAGCTATGCAAACATTTGTGTTTCACTTGTATGGGCTTCCTTCCACCTACATACAAATTTTCATGCCGATCGGCTTAGTAGTTTGTAAGTCTATATGGATCAGACAGACAGATCTGCATTTTCATATATTTAGATAGAAATTAACACTCGAAAAGCTAGTCTGCAAGGTGCCAAAAATAGATTGTAAAGGGTAAAGCATATTATTTAAAATCTTTTAGAGCGCTTTTGATAGAATAAGACAATAATGACAGAGCTGAGGATTTGATTATTTTTACTTTATTGCCCCACCCACAACTTGTTTGTCATTCTTTGAAAAGCTGCCCATGAATTATTGGGCACATTTACGATTTACAGTACTAAACACAGAAAATAGTATTTACAATATGTAACACAGAAAAAGACGTTTTTTTTTAACCAGACTTTCAATAGATTTACTAATACAGGTCGGACTCGTTTTTCCTAAACATAAAAAAAAATCATTTCGGATAATCGAATCACAGACAAAATATTAAAATTTGCGATTAACGAACATAAAATTAATATTTCTATTTTTTTATTTTACTTGTATGATGCAGTGGCGCAACCAGAAATTAAGAGGTATGTGTAATGTCCACGGTCCATACAAAATTTTTAGAATTTATATAAGCAGTTGCCCACGGGGAAGGGGGGGGGGGGGTAAAGAATGGTTTCGAAAATATACGAAGAAGAGTGTTTGAAAAAAACGCTATCTCCTGTTTATTAAGGTTCAAGATCGGACCAGATTATTTCTCATGATTTTTTGAATTCCAGATTCTAACTAATTCATGCTTTGGAGCTACATTATGTTTAGCATCGGCAAAAAACGACAACAGAGATCCCATCAGGACCGTCAAAATGTCTCCATTTACCTACAACTTTTAACCGGTACAAGATAAGTTCATGTGGCTCTGCGATTGCTGAGAAATTGATCGAGACGTAGTGAAAAATATTACAGGTGACAATTTCATCCCAGTAACGAGGACGGAATAATCACATAAGCAAATAAACCAACCGACTTTATCTGCTTTAAATAACATTCATCACATTTTAGAATAATTTGTAGATTAATTGTTCAACCCACATCCGATAATAAACCAAAACTACTGCAATACCGCTAACAGCACACATGCAGAAATCGCAGTGAACTTCTCAAAAATATTTTGACTAGCGCCTTTATAGATCCACGAATCAAACCAATGTTAATACACTTCGAATGCACATACAGTCCACATACACATGCGTATTCGAACGGGCGCCGTGTTGCGCTCTCTATTAAAGGCATGGAACGTCACTATCTCCATGTAAATGCAACTTACAACAGAGCAGACAATGGAACAGACCATTTTACAGTGTTGTGACCAGCTCAATTCCATCAAGCTCTACAGTAAGTAGGAGGAGGAAAGTCTCCTTCAAATCGTGTTATGTTCAGGGTTGATATTTGTTGACACTCTTGAGTGAAAGTGAAAAAAAGCATCCATAAACGTAATTTTTTTTTTAATCCTTCCAGAGTTCTCCTTTCCCGCTTTTTGCATGAAAGTGAACTGTCAAAACACCTCATTATATTTCATGCGATGAAAGCAAGACAACAAAATCAGTTTATCAGTTAACGAAGATTGTCAAGGCATCGGTCAGTGTCAGTGAAAAAGAGTTTCGGTGAGGTTTATTTTGGTTGAGTGGACTGTTTGTTTTTCTTTTTCGCTTTGAAGTGAAGATCATTTGGTTGGATTTGTCGTCAAATTTTATTCCGTAACCGTGAACAATGCGCGCGATCTATTTCATCTGAGTATAACAGCACGTTACTAGGATATATTTCGCCCCACTGAACAGATGCATGAGTCCGATTCAGCACGGGCGTGAAAACGTGAAAATGAAACCGTTCCGTCTCCACCAAAAAATGGTCGAATGATGCGGGTGATGCCGGGACAGGGGTTATTGTTTGGCTCGCTTAAAATATTTTCATCGACTGATATCTGAGCGAATGTATCACACAACTGTTCGACAATTTGTCCAAGGCAAGACTTTGTATGAAGTAGTAGTAGAATTGAAGTCGAAATCGATGTTTGTTTTTTTTTGTGTTTTGAAACTACACTCTGTAGCTCGAAAACCAACAGTTTAATGCAAAAATACTACACCAGTATAGCGCCATCTCAAAAACGAATTCGATATCAGCAACTGGATTCTGGAAGCTTCTGTTTAAATTGAGTGGAGAGATAACTTTTTTGTTTTGTTGCTAACGGAAGATAATATACTAATGATAAACTTATGCTAATTTTGACAATTTCAATACAGCGCCTGCCGCAGCCTGAACGCAAGCGACGATCTCAACACAAACGTATCATGCTACGTTTGTGGTTTCCTTTTTCAACTGAATTCTATTTCATGACGTTGAATCCATATACAGTTCGAAGCTCGAAGAAAGTGGCAACTAACGATCGACAATATTTTTGTCACTTGCTTTGAATAAAACTCAATTGACTCACAAGATGAAGTTTGTTAATTTTGCTCTCATTTGATCATCGTTAGACCAATTCCAACTCGATTTATTGCAAAGGTCAAAAACTAACTGCGGAAATATCATGTTTTTGTAATTTCCTGCTAAATCATCAGTATTACATTATTGATATGGAGTGATCATTGCTGAACATTATATTTCTTGAGCTTTTATCGAATTTTACTTAATTCTCCAAATTTACGCTTAACCTAGTTTACTTTAGGAAAATTTAATAGTTTTTTATTTAATATTTTGAAACTTGTTTAATCAAACTTGATTGAGTTTTAACTGAGTCAGAGGAATTTTTCGAAAATATGTAAAATTACGTGAATCTTGCAAAAGTTGTGTTTATTTTATTTGTCTACCCAGAATTACATTGACGACATTCAAATCGATAGGCCTATTTCGGTTATTTTAATCAAGCAAAAAAAAAAGATTCCTTATGCCAGATGAAAGATTAGGCGCTGTATAGATTGCCTCCTCAGATGCATATTTAAAAAAACGACAGGTTTATTGAAAACTAACATCGAGCTTCGCCAAAACCAGTTCATACTGCGAAGCTGCTATAATTTAGCTAATTTACTAGCCAGTAGTATCCGAATAGCGCAGAGTCACGTTGTCCTCGGATTTACTCATTAGGGGGTAGCGAATTATTTCTTCGCTGTTCTGTGGAATTAAAGTTCCACACTTCATTTTTTCGCCGCTTGACTATGCAAAGCTTCACAACGTTTCTGGATCATACTACAACCAGTTCTGGCTCCTGGCGACAGGACTGCCGTAGTAGAATACTAAGCAGGTGCCTCATGATACTATAGTGACACGGCTGATTATTGGGTAAGCTTTGACATCGAAATTTATGAGATACAAATTCTTCGTTAGAAAAACAATCAAAACGATCGCAGCTACAAGAATCTGTTTCCTGTAGCTTAGAATACTAGCGAACTAATTCATGGTTACGCCAAATGAGCCACTTTTTAACGACAATGATTTGTATGCTATATAAGCAAGCATCGTAGTGCGTCACGAAGTGAATTGCATTCTAATGATGATTTGTTTGCACGACGTGGATCTTCTCTGCTCCCAAATCTGGAAGGATTCACCTCAACTCCACATTGCCGCAACGAACACAAAAAAATTATCACATCAAATACACAAACCTTTGACCGTAAATTAATCTGTAATTGTTCACTTAAAGTAGCCAACATTCCAACTGGAACAAGAGAGAATGGGTACGACCGACGTCTGGCAATGAAGGCTCTTGTATTCAGAGCATGATCTAACCGCACTTCCTTTGCAAAATTCGAAATGCATTGATTGCTGTGTCAAATATGTGATCCAATGTATCATTAGAGGCAACGATTGCCGCCTCAAGTGATAAGCGGATTAAGCCAGCCACACAATCTTAGCACAAAATTATTATCATATTTCGATGCTTATGGCGTGCTATCAGTTTTAACATCTACCTTCCCAGTTGTTTACCAATCCAGACATGTTTGGTACCTACAAGCAAAACTGGCGGTGTTTTGTTTTGCTATCCCGAAAAGTGCGCACTAGCAGTACGAAAAGATGGTCGAAAGCAATCAACAGTAGTAGTTTTACATGTCATTCAGCGATAGGTGTGTAGAGAAGAAAAATAATTTAGGTCATTGTACATGTGAGGATGTAAGCACTAAGTTTAGCCTGGCATCAACAATCTTCGCATCGAAGCGGTTGCGGTTGTCATCTACAAATCTTAGTGCCGGAGAATAGAAGCACGTGAAATGAAGTGTTGCAATTAGAATATTCTAGTAAATAATGATTCACAGTAGCAATTATAGGAGATGCTTTGTTAATGCGGTTTCATTAAATCCATATTTTTTAATACTGGAAACAATTGCAGTAATGATCGTTTGTAGCCAAAAAAACCTATAAATACGCAAAATTTTTATCGATCATTTTCGGTTTAAATGAAACTTTGAGGTTGTAGTCGGATCATAGCAAATTCCTTTATTTCTACAGCCGCCCTAGTTTTGACCAGAAGCCAACCTAAACGCTGTCAAAACCATTTTTATTCGCTTGATTTCGACTCAGTTTTGACCGAAACGCACCGTAAAATTTGTCAGTTTTAGCTCACCACCGCTGGGGCTTAGTTCGTAAACAACTGGCATCTCTTTCTTACTTGCGTCGTAAATCGCAATGTCGTTTTTTCATGCCTGAGTAAATTTACACTGACTCAGTGGAATAAATAAATTCGCTATTAGTAAACTGGGTATTTTCCACGTTTTTTTGGATTCAACGTAATTGTTCTAAGAAAAAAACGTATGTGTTCTATCCTACACATTATTATAAG
The DNA here is from genome assembly GCF_029784165.1 of Wyeomyia smithii. NCBI lineage: Eukaryota > Metazoa > Arthropoda > Insecta > Diptera > Culicidae > Wyeomyia > Wyeomyia smithii. The sequence goes on along the minus strand of NC_073694.1, from coordinate 151,587,595 downwards.
CATTGTAGCTCAGAGTTTGTAGGTTGATGGTTTCATCTTACATATCGTATCTTGATGCATGATGAGAGTTGGGACTCCAGGCAAAGTGTTCACAGAAGAAGCGTGAACCAATTCAAACTAACTTTTTTAATTTCTAAGAATATGCATAGAAATATCTTTAAGAAGAAAACGTCGTCAACAAACAATAAAAATAATGCTGCTTTTTATTTACTCATTTTGTCAACCAGAAGTAGTCTAGTTACATTATTTTTCTAAACCATACACAAGTTAAAAAAAATAAGTTTCGTGTTGTCAGCCGACACATTGTAAAATCATAGGGAGCCTTCATGCTATTTATCGCTAAATTGTTTGTATATTCCGTGGTTAAGAGCAGGAAAATATCGTGCCGAAGTCGTCGAATCGGTGCATTGAAGTTTAATTTGGAAAACAGTTCTGCTGAGTCAACTCGCTACGAGAGAATATCGTTTACAAATGAATGAAGCCATTGCGCGCGCTCGCCGTTCTTTTAATGTTTAAATGCCAATCAATATGCAACGAGCTTCGTATGATGGAAGACAATCTGAGGCCCAGCTCGGCTCATGAAAAGTATATAATAGAAATTGTTTCTGCACTGATTCTATTTTTTCTTCGTGTATGCCTGGACGAGGAGAACACACAATACTGCAATTTTTCAGTACACACATAGGTGATATAAACAATTTTAATAGTGTACAGGTCTCGGAAATTGTATCAGAAGCGTTCAACAAACCCTTACATGCTATTTTCCTGGTGTACGATTGTGTTATTGTGGTCAATGAAACTAGGTTTTTAAGCTAAGATTATTCCTAAATCCCCAACTTTTTTACATTTTTCTACATGCTGATTTTCTAATGCAGCGGTTCTCAACCTTTTTTGTCCGCGTACCCCTTGGCGATATTTTTCATATCAATTGTACCCCCTGGCTTGGAATGTTCTTGCAGAGTGGGAAAGAGTAATGGTAGATCATGTTGTGGTAGTCTAGTTAAGGTTCCAAATTAAACTGTAGCTTGTTTGATTGCTACAGTCATGTTTTAGGGGCTAGATTGGCCAACAAATCAAGTATTATAGAGAATAATTGCCATTACTGATTTTTCTTTCGCGTACCCCTGGAAGGCTTCCGAGTATCCCCAGGGGTACGCGTACCCCAGGTTGAGAACCACTGTTCTAATGCAATCACAATCAAGGCTGGGTTTAGGTGCTGGGGGGCCCGGAGCAGATATTTTCGTGGGGCCCTCTTTTCTTAAAAAAATAGAGGTAAAAAAATTTTAAATATTGATATGGTGCAACGCTTTGCTAGAAACTGGCGAGCAAAAACAAGGTCTCCCCTCTGTCTTCACGTCTGGCCTAGAACTAGGGGGGCCTCTCGTATCGAAAGGCCCGGAGCATTTGCCCCCTTTGCTCTTACAATGTTGGGCATTGTTTTCTGCTAATAGATATTGAATTACATCTTTTTACGTTTAATTTCGATGCCTTTCTGATTTTTTAATTCCAAATACAGTTTCATGTCGTCGGCTATATGCCGACGTTTCAGATGTTTCAGATTTTGAGGATGAAGGAAATGTCGTTTACAGACAAAATAAAACGGAGTGGTCCTAAATGAAAGCCTTGAGGGACACCTGAAGTAACTCGAATGGAATTTGATTTCTTTCCATTAAATTTTGTTATTTGATGCATGTTAGTGTTAGCTGTTTTCTTTTGTTCACTCGAAGTTAGCTGAATATGATTCAAGCCATTCGAAGAGACCAGGCTCAATTCCATTTTTTGCAGTTTGAAATGTAGCTTTCGCCTTCAAACTATATGTCGAATGAATTACTAAAGTCTGTGTAAAGAACTTTAACGTGGTTCCAATGCTTTTGAAAATCCCGTGTGGTGTGTCTGTTATTCGATTTTTGACAATTACCAATTGTTTCAAAAAGTTTGAGAAGATTGCAAGAGATAAATTCAATTCCACGATAATTAAGTATGTCATATTTCCGCCTAGATTTGAAAAGAAGCACCAAAAATAAGCTTTTCCATATTTTTGAGGAGATTACATGCTGGGGGGGGAATTCCATCAGGTGCTGGATCCTTTGAAGGGTCTAAATTTTTTAAACCCTGCAAAATATCCAGAAGTTGGTTGACAACAATATTGCTCGGACATTCTGGATAAAATTCAAAATAATCGCGGTCACGATCTGTCTTCGAAAATGTAGTTTAGTTTTTTTTGGAAAAAAATAGCAGAGATTTCATTTTTTTTCGAGTTAGTGTCAACATGTTCGTTAGGTTGCATTACTCATTAAAAATTGTTTGATTTTAGTTTTGCTTTAACGCAATTAAAAAAATACCTCGAACAGGATTTATTTTAAGCTAAAAATGCATTACTGACTGCAAAGTTGAACGCATATTCCCAAGTAAATTGCTAAATTTTCACTGCTATTTTTTTTTTTTTTATTCTCGCTTATTTTCCGTCGGTCTAGTTCCGCCACTGTTGTGGCCAATTACCGACGCCCAGGGAGGCGACTCCACACCCAGGTCCCTAACTCACGACTCGTTTATTAACGGACCGGCGCCAACGGCTTTACTTCCTCATGCGATGGAAGGCGTGATCCCAGAGATTTTTCGCCTCAGAAAATCTCCCGGTGTCGGCTAGGATTGAATATAGACCAGTTGGGTTGGTTGTGAGTGGATCACGCCACCTCACAACCATCGACACCTATGTCGGCGGTGGGATTCGAACCCAGGCGTCGAGCATGGTTGGCGGAGACGTTACCAACCACACTAGGCCCCCGCTCACTGCTATTTTGTTTTTTGTAAATTTTGTGGGCTTTTTGTTCACGGTTCTTCAATTTTTTTATTTGTATGTTGAACCAGACTGAGAAATGATTTTGTACAAAGTTTCCTAGAAGATGTCAACAGATGATTCGATATTTCCCCCATCTCTAAAAATTATGAGCCTAGTAGATTGTTGTAAGTTTGTTTCATTTTGACTGGGACCTTCATGTGATTGAAATTTCGACAGTAAACCAAAAATTCAGTCGCATTTTGCGTGGATGAAGAAAAGTTGGTTGCGTGTTGGTAAGTTGCCTATAAATCTTCGACCGATGACATAGTAAGCGCGTATAGCGTCGCGAAGCAATTCGCGTTGGCATGGTTTAATGTACAGCTCTACTTGCGGCTGTACATTCAACTACGGCAACGAGCCTCGCTTCGCGACGCTTTTCGTGCTTACTGTTTTATCGGCCTTTTTCGTGAAATAGTAGAGGATCTAAATGAGAGCCTTGAAGGACTATTAATGTGCTGAGATCTTAGCTAGTTGCAGGCGGTAATAAATTCGAGTGAGTTAGTTTTGTGAGCGCCCAATAAAAAAAAACCTTAAAAAAGTTGATCGTTGCAAAAGTTTATATACAAAATAGGAGCTAGACCTCGAAACTTGTAAATGTCGGATTTCTTATCACATTTGAACGTATGAGTTTTTCCTGATGTTTCACCAATTTTTTATACGAAATTAGTAATTGAAACATGATTAGAAAAATGAGAAGAAGTAAGGCCTCGAAAAATATGCACCATTTTAATTCGTGTTTAACTTTTTTGTTCGTGGGTAAAAATTGATTGATATAACTAGTCTGGAGTGAATTATTTACATGTGCAAAATTTCATAACAATCGGTTCAGTTGTCAGTTCAGATGTCGTCGAAACAAGAGAAAATCGCCAGAGAATTATGCGCGCCGTCATGAAAATCAGACTGCGACATTGAGATGGATCGCCAGACAACTGGGAATCACCCATACATCTGTGTCTCGGGTGGTGAAATTGATTAAGGAATCCCAAACGACCGAGCAGCGGGCTGGAAGTGGAAGAAAATCGAAGACAGCAGACCCTGTGAAGGCCTGGTTGGATTATTTCAAGCGTAATCCGAACCTTTCGCGTCGCGACGCGGCTCTGAAGGCAAAGTTTTCCGCCTGGTTCGTTCAGCAAGCGTTCAAAGGCAGCGAACCAGCGTGATCAACAAAAGACGGCGGCCAAATCCCGCGAAAGGATGCTGTTTCAAGAGTGGTTAACAAAACCGATGCGTGTGTGGTTATGGATGACGACACCTACACCAAGGCAAACGCAAAGCAGATACCGGGATTGGAGTTCTACGTTGCCAAATCACGGTTTGACGTTCCGGAAGACATAAGGAAGAAGGAAGTGGACAAAAGCAAAGCCTTGGTGCTACATCTCGATTCGGAACTCGACTTTCTGTTTATTATTCACAGACTTCGCAGCCAACTGTTAAGTGTACAGGACAGGGGGGCCGGCGCTACGATCCTACTTACACTAACAGTCTCTCCCGAGCCGAGACTCGAACCAACGAAGACTGGCTTGTTAGGACAGCATCGTACCTTGAGACCAACTGGGAGGTTTAACCGAATACCACCCATTACGAATAGCATAGATGCCAGGTTATTTCCGAATGTTTTAAAATCCCCTTCCAGTATCAGCATACAACCTTTGGAATGGTCGAATATTTTCAGAACCGAGATAAACCATCTTCAATCATCAGAAGATGAAAATCGACCGCAGGTGTCATTTTGAAATCCAGGATGGTGACTTCCGATTTCTGGAAAATTAAAATGGCCAACTACCACCCGATATAAATATTTCACGAGCAGGAAAAATGCTCAGAAGCAGAAAATGGCTCTAGGTGCTATTTTGAAATCCAAGATGATGACTTCTGGATTCCGAATAACTGCCTAAATACTATGATTTTTTTCGAAATCGGAATGATACTTAGGAGCTGAGAATCAACCCTAGACGTCATTTTGAAACCCGAAATGGCATTTATCGGTTTTGTAAGACAGCTTATAGAATGTCCAAATAGTTCCCGCTCTGTTTCAGCCTTGCAGCCTTCAATAGTTTCAGCCGTGATTTTGAATGATGAACTAGTGTCAAAAAATGAAATACCTATTAAACCTGTGCAAAGTTTATATAACTACCCTTTTATTGATAACAGCGTTTCCAGAAGCTCACTCCAACGACACTGTGAATTTCCGTAAGGCAAACGATCAAGAATGTGCGTATCAATTTCGCTTTATTGGTCATTGGATGAGCATTTATTCAATCAGTACTGCATAATTCAGAACCATTCAAAAACAACTCGCACGGCGGAGCTGTTTTTGTGACACCTTCCCAAGTGGTAATCTGACACAAACTAACGTTCAACACATGCACGATTGCGGCAGTGCATCTGAAATTCAAATTGCCCGCTGCTATGAACAATCCCAGAAAACAACACACTTTTTTGTTCACACAACATTTATTTGACACAGCACAATACAAATTAATGTTTTACGGAGCCAATTAAATCTAATGCCTTATGGTCTACAATATCTTATAATCTAAAGGCAAATTCTTTACCCTCGCTGCCGACTACGAGCTGAAACTAAATCTAATACTAAAACTAACATGTTTTTTTTTGTTTCGCTGTTAAATTGGCACCTTGATGCTCTTCAAGTAGCTATGAACATGTAGCATGTATGGCAAGTTTCGCTGAGCGAGAATATCACGAACTGGCACATAGGGCTGTATTCCTCGGGCCCTGAGGGTATCCAAAAGTAGAGATCTGGCGCCGCAGAATTCAGCACACACCCAAACCACGTGTTCAATGTCTTGATACCCCAATCCACAAACGCAATGATTACTGCTCGCCAGCCCAATACGCAAGAGATGTGCATCTAGCCCGTAGTGGTTGGACATAATCCGAGACATCATGCGAATGAAATCTCGTCCTACATCCAACCCCCGAAACCAAGGTTTGGTGGAAACCTTGGGGATGATGCTGTGTAGCCACCTCCCCAGTTCTCCCTTATCCCACGAGGCCTGCCAGTTGAAAAGTGTACTCTGACGTGAAAATTTTAAAAATTCATTGTAGGCAATTGGCCTGTTATAAATATCACCGTTTGTTGCGCCCACCTTAGCCAAAGTGTCCGCTTTCTCATTGCCCGGAATGGAACAATGAGAAGGGACCCACACTAAGGTAATCTGAGAAGATTTTTCGGATAAAGCACTCAGATGTTCCCGTATTTTCCCCAGGAAATACGGAGAGTGCCTTACATCCTTCATCGATCGGAGAGCCTCAATAGAACTGAGACTGTCCGTAAAGATGAAGTAATGGTCCGTGGGCATTGTTTCAATAATCCCTAAGGTATACTGAATTGCAGCCAATTCTGCGACGTAAACAGAAGCAGGATTATCGAGCTTGTAGGAGGCGGTAAAATTATTATTGAAGATACCGAAGCCAGTGGACCCGTTGAGAAGTGATCCATCAGTATAAAACGCATTGTCGCAGTTGATGTTTTTATATTTGTTATAAAATATTTTAGGGATCTGCTGCACGCGTAAATGATCCGGGATTCCACGAGTTTCTTCCATCATGGATGTATCGAAAAACACAGTAGAAACAGAAGTATCTAATAAGTTGACACGATTGGAGGTGTATGAGGAAGGATTTATACTTTGAGACATGTGATTGAAATACACAGTCATGAAACGGGTTTGAGAATTAAGTTCAACTAGCCTATCGAAATTTTCAATTACCAAGGGGTTCAAAACCTCACATTTGATGAGAATACGAGTAGTCAGATCCCAAAAGCGGTCTTTTAATGGGAGAACGCCCGCCAAAACTTCCAAACTCATCGTATGGGTCGAATGCAAGCAACCTAAGGCAATACGCAAACAACGATACTGCAATCGTTCCAGCTTGATTAAATGGGTGTTTGCAGCAGAGCGGAAGCAGAAACACTCGTACTCAAGCACCGACAATATCGTTGATTGGTAAAGCCTTATGAGGTCTCCTGGGTGGGCGCCCCACCATGATCCAGTAATTGTCCGGAGAAAATTCACTTTTTGTTGACATTTTTTCATCAAATACCGAACGTGACATCCCCAGGTGCCTTTCGAATCGAACCAGACACCAAGATATTTAGATACCAAAACCTGAGAAATCGTTTCACCCATTAACTGTAAGTGGAGCTGAGCAGGCTCACGCTTCCTAGAAAAAACTACTGTCTCAGTTTTCTCCGGAGAGAATTCGATACCTAGCTGTAAAGCCCAAGCAGACTTATTGTCCAAGGTATCTTGCAATGGTCCTTGCAAATCGGCAGCTTTGGCTTCTGTAACAGAGACCACGCTGTCGTCTGCAAGTTGTCTTATCGTGCATAAATTTGCCAGACATGCGTCAATGTCATTCACATAAAAATTTTAAAGAAGGGGGCTTAAGCATGAGCCCTGGGGAAGACCCATGTAGCTAATACGAAAAGTTGCCAAATCGCCATGCGTAAAATGCATATGCTTTTCGGACAACAAATTATGCAAAAAATTGTTCAAAATTGGTGAAAATCCTTGTCGGTGAAGTTTGCCCGAAAGAATGTCAATAGAAACGGAATAAAAAGCCCCCTTAATGTCCAAGAACACAGATGTCATTTGTTCTTTGCGAGCATAGGCTAGCTGAATATCTGTAGAAAGCAACGCAAGACAGTCATTCGTTCCTTTGGCACGGCGGAAGCCAAATTGAGTATCTGATAGTAGACCGTTTGATTCGACCCAATGGTCTAAACGACGGAGTATCATTTTCTCCATCAATTTCCGGATACAGGATAGCATTGCAATCGGCCTATAAGAGTTGTGATCAGAAGCTGGTTTCCCTGGTTTTTTTGGATGGCGATCACCTTCACTTGCCTCCAATCCGGCGGTACAATTTTTTGCTCCAGGAACTTATTGAACAAGTTCAACAAGCGCCTCTTGGCATTGCCGGGTAGATTCTTCAACAAGTTGAATTTGATTCTATCTAACCCAGGCGCGTTATTGTTACAGGACAGGAGGGCAACTCGCTTTCGTTGACCGTTATACGATTTCGCATTCATCGGGCTGTGTTCCAAAGAGTGCTCATCGATGTCTCCCTCGACGTTTCGTTTACGAACCGGCGCCAATATCCACGTTTCTTTGCTCGGACCAAGCTTTTGAACTTGGTCTCAAGCTCCAAATACCGCTTAAAGTCGTCGGGTTGACCTTTCACCAAAAAGAAGGCCTTAAACGCGTCGGATTTTTCCGTGTAGACATCGGAGCACTCTTTGTCCCACCACGGAGTGGGAGGCCGTTCTTTGATCGTCACGCCAGGATATTTCTTCGTTTGGGCTTGCAACGCGGCGTCGAGAATCAAGCCCGCGAGGAGGTTGTATTCTTCAAGTGGTGGGTGATGTTGAATCGACTCGACAGCTTCTGATATCATTTCCTCGTATAATTTCCAATCGATATTCCGTGTGAGGTCATACGGAATATCAACTGATCGCGTGCGAGTTGAACCATTATCAATTGAAGTTTGAATAGGCAAATGATCGCTACCGTGGGGATCAAGGACTACCTTCCATATGCAATCCAACCGTAGCGATGTTGAACATAAAGATAAATCTAAAGCACTGGGGCGCGCTGGAGGTTTCGGAACGCGTGTCATATCCCCGTTGTTTAATATTGTCATGTCGAAGTCGTCGCAGAGGTTATAGATCAAAGAGGAACGGTTATCATTAGAAGGGGAACCCCAAACCACGCCGTGAGAGTTAAAATCTCCCAAAATCAAACGTGGCGAGGGAAGAAGTTCTATTAAATCAAAGAGCAGCCGTTGCCCAACCTGGGCTCTGGGAGGAATATATATTGAGGCAATACAAAGCTCTTTACCTTGTATTGTCATTTGACATGCGACAGCTTCGACGCCTGGGACCGTGGGGAGGTTAATACGATAGAAGGAATAGCACTCCTTAATCCCTAGAAGTACTCCTCCGTAAGGGGTGTCTCGGTCGAGGCGAATTATATTAAAATCATGGAAGCTAAGATCTACATTTGAAGTGAGCCAAGTTTCACAAAGGGAAAATGCATCGCATTTATGCTTATTAATCAAAACTTTAAATGAATCAATTTTGGGGATGATACTTCTACAATTCCACTGTAAAATAGAGATAGAATCCTTCATCTCAGCCGATGAATTAGCCATCGAAGGATATGATCGCTGCAAGGAGGGGCCATTTAGCAGTCAACTGCTTCAAAAACGTTTTAACTGTTGGTAGAAATGCCAGCAGAAGACTTTTAAGAGGATCAGTTATGTTGAAATTTTCAAAAATCCATTCCACAATATCTGAAAACTTCAGCAGTCCAGATTCTGGCTGAATCTTGGACGAAAAAGAAGGAACAGTTGGGTTTTTTGATGTTCCTGGAAGTGCCGGAAACTCCTTACTTGAATTCAGTTTTGCCAATCCCGGAGGAGTTTGCTCCGGATTTTCTACAGCACTTTTTTGTTTTTTAGTATCAGTCACTTCAGATGGACACCTTCTCTGTCCTTTCCTAGGAAGCCTAGGAGAAGAAAGGTTTTTCCTCTTCCTAGATTTCCCAGGTTCAACAAAAGAAGATTCCCCAACTGAATCGTCAGAATCAGACTCATCGGTTCGTCGTCCAAGTTGGACGCGAAAGCCACACACGCAAAATGCCAATCAACAAATAATATTGTAGAAAAAAACCAAGAAAAAATAACTACTTATCTTCTGCAGCCGCTCTCCACCGCAATCAGCGCACGGGCGATGCCAATCTCCAGTCCTTCACACAAGAGTCCGGTAGCAAAAGCTGCAGCTGCTCCAGCCACACAGCAGCACCAGTACAGCCAAACAGCAGTACGCCGGGTACTGGATCTCTCGCAGTAGCGACACAACGTACAGTCTGTGGCGTACGGTAGCAATAGGCGATGATGCGTTCCTTTGTCTTCAATAGACGACGGCAACGGGCAGCAGTGCACACGCAATACAATGCACGGTGACCTTGAAGGCGATTAACTGGTCGGCACTATCGAGATCGAAATGAAATTGCGACCGAACACGACGAGAGCACAACTCGGAATGAACAACACACTTGATGATCAACATCAGCGTTGCCAGGTCATTTTTTAAAATTCTGGAAAAGGCAAAATAAAAATCTGGAAAAAATCTGGCAGTCATTTCGTGGGGTGAAAGGTTAATTTTTCGGATAAAAGTCATGGTGTACGCAAAATTTGAGGTGACAAAATTGCAAAATTTCGCGCCAAAATTGAAGTGATGACCTTTTTGCGGAACAGAGAAAATAAAATCTGGATAAAATCTGGATCATCCATGAAAAATCTGGATAATTTGACATCAAAGCTGTTTACCTGGATACATGTCCAAAAATCTGGATAATCCAGCTAAATCTGGATACCTGGCAACGCTGATCAACATACAAGTCCAGAGACCTTCTATGGGAAACCGAAATTGCTATTGAAAATTTCGTGACTTTGAATTACATTATCTTAGATGATAGCAATCTGCTATTCTATGTCAAATGTTATAATATAGATCGAGATGTTTAAAGCAAATACTACCCGATAGACTTCGGTTTGTTTCTGATCAGTTTAGAGGCTGAAAATATGAAGCTTGATCTAATATAGGGTGCCGTTAGAAAAATGTGTATAAAAATGTAACAGTTCTTTATCAGAATACATAATGGCCTTCGTCGCCTTCCCTTAAACCTTATTCGCTTGTTTTTATCATTCCATTCTATGGAGAGAAACAGTAACTAAGGTCTATTCAAATAGATTATTATTCCAACAATGATAAGATCGAATTAAACGGAAAAAGAAATCCATCCTATTCACGAAAAGATTCATCCTTTAGAAAACCTTGTCTGCTGATAGATTGTATATTCCGAAGATAACATTATCTGCCTAGTTGGACTCTTCGATTGATACCTTAACACCCGAATTAATCACGTGCAAACTGCAGCTCTACTAAACATAAAACATTATCGTGTTGCCTCGAATGAACACGAATTTGTTTTTATTTATCTCGTTTGATCGTTGAAAAACATTCTCATAATTCGACGAAAACAAGTCCGGCCTGCATATGACAACGCTGCAGTCGTCGCGCATCCTACCCATACAGTAACAACTTCGGCAACAACAGAAGCAATCACTCACCTTCGTTTCTCTTTTTCTGGTTTGGGCTTTGTCGCGGCCGTCGTCGTTGCTCGTGTCATTTTGGCTGCTAAGCTGCTGAATGTTCTTCCAACACAAGTTTACCCAAAGTTGTTATTTGTAAATATTCCTTGTCAACTGATGTTCTCCTCTAGCTTTCAAGCTGCTGCACTTTTTTTTACTGCAACGATCGAATAATAATTTCTTGATATCACGCACCAAAAACTCAAGAGATTACGAAATCCTTGAAAATTCACTACTGCACACTCACGTAATTTAATAGCTCAGGCTCTGTTTCGATACACACGACACACGTAAACATTCAACAAACACCCCAATGCTATGAAATTCGTTTCGTCACACCTCTAGAGGAATAGCTTCTGGCTAATGCACTCTCATATTAGGGGCCACAACTCCTCGAGCTATCCTATTAAGTAACACTTAAATTTTGTTACAAATGCACACAAATTCTTTTCAAGCCGCAATCACAAACGAAACTCTCCAATCTTATTCCTGAAATGGTTTTTTTCCCTTGCTGTTCCCTATCAAACTAGCTTAGCATTGTAATGATTACTTTAACTTTCGCTTGATTGGAACGGCAGAAGGTTAAATCTCATGTAGCAAATTTCACAGTATCTCCAAAGCACATCAAAGGTTTTCAAGGCTCATTCGAAACTGATTTCCCACCTTCAAATGCGTCGAAAGGGTACTTTCCAATCATCGAGTTTTTTAAGCTTTCAACTTGCACACATCCAATCGGGAGTAATCGCGACGGGGGTCACTTGACACTCCACATTAGACGACACACCCGGATACGGGACTCGGCAAATAACTCTTCCGAATTTCGTACAATGTCGGAACGACGGTCACAAACGATCAGATTTCGACGGATGTTTTCCGCTCAGATATACGCATTCGATTACGACACAAACCATAACTTCTTTCCACAGTACATTTCCTTCAAAATATGACTGATGATAACTGACTGATCAGCAGAGATCAGAGATGCCAGATGTTTTTGAAAAATGTCTGCAACTGCTTGAAAAACCGGAAAAATGTGCTCGAAATCTGAAAAAAAATCTCAAAAAAAATTCGCTCGCGCAGGCAAAAATCTGTAAAAGTCTGCACACATTTTAAGAAAATCTGCGCAAATATAAGGAGACTCTGACAAAAATCTGCAGAAACCGTGGAAAAACTGCAAATATCTGCAAATCAATAAAAATCTGCACACGGACTCCAAAAATCTGTGTTTTGCAGACAAATCTGCACATTTGGTATCCCTGGCAGAGATGCCAAAGATTTATGAAAACGGCCTGTAACTGCTCGAAAACTGCTAAAAACTTCTTGAAATCCAAAGAAATGTTCGCAGCTTAAACAAATTTAGTTTGCAGAAGCAAAGTCTGCACAGCTTTCAGAAAATCTGAAGAAACTTTGGCAGAAACTGGTAGACAATCTGAAAAATCTGGATAAATTTGCAATACGGCACAAATCTGTACACGGAATCCAGAAGTCTGGTGTTCATGTATACCTACAGTTCAGTGTAGCAAAGAAAAGGTGGGGATAAAGAGCGACTCAAATTGGGTTGTTTAGCTATTCACGGATTTCCAATTTTTATATATCATTTGAAAGAGTGTAATTTTCTGAGTAAAACGTGATTATTTTAAACTTTATATCATTATCCTTCGCATTTTAACTGAAGAATAAAAATTTGCTCTAAATCGCTACAATGACAGTTGGTATATGGGAGAACTGTCATTGTAGCGATTTCGTGCAGATTTCGAGCAGTTTTAATTCGTGATATAAAAAATGAAGAACAACGATAGAAAATTTTTGAAAATCACATTTTGCTTAGAAAATACAGCTCTTTCAAATGATACAAAAGCCCGATATCGCTAAACAACCCAGTTGGGTCCTAAAGCTATACCAGTTTGTATATATCATTCGATAAAGCCGCGTTTTCTGAGCAAAACGTGATTTTTAAAAAATGTTTATCGTTTTCCTTCGATTTTTAAAAGAAGAGTAAAAAAACTGCTCGAAAGGTCTTAGTTGACGTTTCGTCCATGTACGGTATATGAGACAACTGTCATTCAAGGCATTTCGAGCAGTTTTTTATTCTTCATTTCAAAATCGAAGCGAAACGATAAACTTTTATTTAAGAATCACGTTTTGCTCAGAAAATTGCCCTCTTTTAGGTGATATATAAAAATCAGAAAACCGTTTGAAACTTTAAGACCCAATTAAGGTGGTAGCACATACATAAGACATACGTAACACTGGCGTTTTTTCTGTTACACGTTGCCCCATAGTACTCCGTACCTCGTCCTGTCAAACTGCTCGATAAATAATTAACAAAATGAATTTTCTTTTTTTCGGCTTTATCGACCTCAAAGAAAATCCCATAAGGAACATTCAAAAAGTTATTTTCAAAATCAATGCAGCCTTTTCTCGAGTAGGAACGAGACAAATGCAGGGCTGCGCAGGTACACTGCCTTCAAAAACAACTCAAACAGTGATTCTATTCAGAGTGTGGTACGATTCGAGTAGTTCATTTTGTACCAACTTTTTTGGCCCATAACAAAATCCCTTGAGAAATTGTCAAAAAGTTGTTTACAAAATCAATGCTGCATTTTTCGAGTGGGAACGAGACAAATGCAGGGCTGCGCAGGTACACAACCTCCATAAACTACTCAAACAAAGGTTTTTTTACAGAGGTTGGTACTTTCGAGTAGTTCATTTTGTACCAACTTTTTTGGAAGATTTCTTCCTGAGTGTTACGTATGTCTTAAGCCGGTAGTACACTCTTTGACCGAGCGTCAAATATTTGTCACTTTTTGACAGATAAAAATTTGGTCAAAGATAATCCAGCAATGAAAATTTGGTGTGAGTACTATGGGGCTACGTGTACCAGAAAAAACGCCAATGTTACGTATAAATATGATTCAGATTTGGAAAAATATACCGCATCCAGACGGGACTTGAACCCGCAGTCTCTTTGACTACTTCACTGGTTGTCGGAATTCATCCTGAAATGGCCAAATTCTGCCTATTCTGGGTATAGTACGACCACATACATAAAGCCTGTATTACACTCTTTGACCGAGCGTCAAATATTTGTCACTTTTTGACAGATAAAAATTTGGTCAAAGATAATTATTTGTCACTCTCCAATTTTAGCATGGGGCAAACACGGGCAAACAACTACCATGATGTCAAAAAAATTTGACCATTATGTCAGAAGGTCAAATATTTGACCATTAGACAAAGAGTGTACTACAGGCAGTGTTGCCACAGGTACAGATTTATCTGTAAACGTACAGATTTTTTCGATTTTTCAGGTACAGATTCTGTACGGTACAGATTACAGATTTCTGTCAAAAGGTACAGATAGGTACAGATTTTTCTAAAGGTCCATTATTAAAACTGAAATATATTTCTCGGTGTACTTGTAATCACTTGAGATGCTACTCTTGGAAAATAAAACGAAACATTTGTGTGAAACTCGGTGTGAAGGGCCGACTGGTGTTTTTATGCAAACGTTGCTGTTGTGCTACTGTCCTAGAAGGATCTCGTAAATCTTGAAAACAAACTCCAAATTTTAATTAAAATATGTTTAAATATCATAAACTAAATAAATAACATATAGCATATAGCTATATTTTCAAGGTTTACAAAAGTGATCCTTCTATGCAACACAAATTTTAGGGGTACAGATTTTGGTACAGATTTTCGGAAGAAAAAGTACAGATGAAAAAGATTTTTTCGCTTCAGGTACAGATGAAAATGTGGCAACACTGACTACAGACTTTATGCAACTTGTGTGAATTCGCCCAACAAGAAACGTACCCAACAAAATCGTGAAATATTTCATTTTGTTGGGTAGCTGGTTTTGTTGGTTTAAATCCGAATTTATATATGCTGCGTGATTTTACCCTCCGGAACTAAACCAACAAAAACGAAATATTTCAACAGAAGAAAGCATAGAATGCAGCGCTAATGGTGGGCAGCACTGAAACTAAAAATGTGAATTAAACCAACAAAATTGATAAGAGATAAAACTTAACAACTAATTAATAGGCAAGATAGAGCAATATAATGAATTGGAAATGTCACTAGAATCCTAGAAATGTTGCAAAATATTGAGTTGTTCGGCCCAATTGACATTCCTGGTCACCAGGGTAGATATGGGAAAATTCAAGATTTTTCGATTTTTCTCCATATAAGCCTCCCCCTTATCGCATATAGCAAAAGTCTGCCTACTGATAGGGAAATCTAATCGATTGGAGATGTTGACTAGGACCCTAGGCATATTGGAAAATATTGAGTTGTTCGGCCCAATTGACATTCCTGGTCACCAGAGTAGATATGGGAAAATTCAAGATTTTTCGATTTTTTCCCATATAAGCCTCCTTATCGCCTGGTCACCAGAGTAGATATGGGAAAATTCAAGATTTTTCGATTTTTCCCCATATAAGCCTCCTTATCGCATATAGCAAAAGTCTGCCTACTGATAGAGAAATCTACTCGATTGGAGAGACGTGCGTCTTGAACTGTCCTACAGATCAGACGTTTTTTCGGTTGCTTGTGGACTGGTCTTTGACTGCCTATAGCTTCAAAGTTTGTGTTTTGTCAGTGTGTCTTTTAAAGATTACCTGAAAGTTATTTCCCATCAGTCTTTCTCAAGACTACCTACTTTTGAATTTAACATTTGTTTTAACTTTTTTCGTATCACCCGAAATGGCTGGACGGAAAAAGAAACCTCGCATCGCTGCGGGGAGGAAAAGAGAGGCATCTCTTTCTGACACATCGAGTGTCTGTAGTGACAATCCTTTTGATATTTTGCCTGAGCAAGAAGCTGGTGAAATGGAAGTTATTAATAATGAAACTATACAAAATATAAAATCTTTAAAAAAGGAGAAAGTTCCACCTATTGTGGTAACTATTTCTTCTGAATTTAATATATTCAAAAAGGAACTTTCAACGTTTGTTTCTGACGTTAAAGTTACCTATCAAATTGGCCGTAGAGGTGAATGCCGCTTATTAGCCGACTCAGTAAAGGGTCGTGATCGTCTTGTTCAGTATTTAACTGACAAGTTGTACAAATTTTTTACATATGACACCAAGAACACCAAGCCGTTCAAGGTTGTCTTGAAAGGTCTCACCAACGATCAAACCGTTGATGAGATCAAACTTACTTTAACAGAATTACTTGGCATAGCCCCTACCCAAGTAATTCTAATGAAACAAAAATCACGAGGCGAAAACAGTCAGAGAACTGGAATTTCCCTTGTTAATTATTTAATTCATTTTAACCGCAATGAGGTTAACAACTTAAAATTTTTTGAAAAAGCACATGCTTTGTATAATGTGCGTGTAAAGTGGGAAATTTATAGGAAGTATGGCGGAGGTGAAAAGCATATCACCCAATGCCGTACTTGCCAACGTTATGGCCATGGTTCCAAATTCTGTAACATGGACCAAAAATGTCTTAATTGTGGAGACTCTTCTCACAAAAAGGACACATGTCCTGTGAAAGAGAGTAAAAATTTTCGCTGTGCGAATTGTAACGGCAACCATATGTCAAATTTTTATCAATGCCCAGTCCGTTTAGCAATTGTTAAGGCAAGGCAAGGTAAACAAAATTCAATTTCTCAATTAAAACCAACTTCAAAACAAAATCCTCCAAGCGTACCAGTGACGCATAGTTTACCTACTCCTTTGCATACCCGTTTAACTTATGCACAGGTTACAGGTAGTTCGAACATTATACCGCCTAGTGTTGGTAGTTCGAAAATGACCGTTAATATGGGTAAGCAAAACAGGCTAGAAAATAATTGTACACCTATCACTCCAGCTAATATTGCTGCCGAAAATATTTTTTCTAATGTCAACTGCCTGGGGCCTATTACGGCAGGTAAACTTTCTTTTTTGCAACAGGCAATGTTCGATCTTATGAACGCCATGTTGCAGGCAAAATCAATGTTTGAAGCCATTCAAATAGGCACAAATTTTACTATTAAAATTGTTTCTAATTTAAAATTTAGCAATGATTTTAAATAAAACAATTAAAATATTAAATTGGAATGCTCGCTCATTGAAGGCCAATGAGAATGAGCTTTTTAACTTTTTAACAGTAAATAATGTGCATATTGCAATTATTACTGAAACATTTTTGAAACCTAACATAAAATTAAAATATGATCCCAATTACGTGGTTCATAGATATGATAGGATTCAGGGTTCCGGCGGTGGAGTTGCAATTGTTATTCATCGCCGAATCAAACATCGTGCTCTTCCCCATCTTGAGACGAAAGTTATTGAAACTTTGGGAATTGAAGTTCAAACTGAACTTGGGATTTTATTTATTGCCGCAGCATATTTACCATTTCAATGCACACGCGAGCTCAAAAATTATTTTAAAGGTGATTTACAAAAACTCACCAGAAATCGTTCGAAATTTTTCATAATCGGCGATTTTAACGCTAAACATCGTTCATGGAATAATTCTCAAAGTAATTCCAATGGCAAAATTTTATTCAACGATTGTTCTTCAGGATACTATTCTATTTTGTCTCCGAATAGTCCTACATGCTTTTCTTCTGTAAGAAACCCTTCAACAATTGATTTGGTGCTTACAGATCAAAGTCATGTATGTAGTGATTTGATCACACATGCTGACTTTGATTCTGATCATCTTCCAATAACTTTTTCTTTATCACATGAATCAGTTTTAAACCCTATGAGCTCTGTTTTTAATTATAACAAGGCTAATTGGGAAAGATACAAAACTCATATTGAGAGAAATTTCAATAATGAGCTTGATTTGCAAAACGAAGTGAATATTGATTCCGCTTTGGAAGCATTAAAATGTGCAATTGTTGATGCCAGGAATTATTCTGTTCCAAAGGCTCAAGTGAAATTTGATTCACCAATAATTGACGAAAATCTTCAACTTCTAATTCGTTTGAAAAATGTCCGCAGACGTCAATATCAACGTTCTCGTGACCCTGTTTTTAAAACTATTTATAAAGATTTACAGAAAGAGATTAAACATAGATTTACTCTTCTGAGGAATCAAAATTTTGAGACAAAAGTTGAAAAATTGAAACCATATTCAAAACCATTTTGGAAGCTGTCGAAGATTCTTAAGAAACCTTCAAAGCCTATTCCAGTTTTAAAAGATGGTGAACGTTTTCTAGTATCCAATGAACAAAAGGCTCAAAGACTTGCTCAGCAGTTTGAGAGTGTTCATAACTCAAATTTGAATTTTGTGAGTCCAATTGAAAATGAAGTCACACGTCAATTTGATTTAATTTCTTCCCAGAATTTTTTACCTGCAGAAATAATTGAAACTAACTTGAATGAGATTAAATCAATTATTAAAATTTTCAAAAATATGAAAGCACCTGGTGACGATGGAATCTTTAATATACTAATCAAACATCTCCCTGAGAGCACAATGGAATTTTTAGTAAAAATTTTCAATTGCTGCTTCAAAATTGCATATTTTCCCAAATTATGGAAAAATGCAAAAATTACTCCCATTTTAAAACCGGATAAGAACCCAGCTGAAGTTTCAAGTTATCGACCAATCAGTTTGCTTTCTTCAATAAGTAAACTGTTTGAGAGAATTATTCTTAACAGAATGATGTCACACATCAACGAAAATTCAGTTTTTGCAAATGAACAGTTTGGATTTCGCCATGGGCATTCCACAACTCATCAATTGCTCAGAGTTACTTATATGATACGAGCTAACAAATCTGAAGGTTATTCCACTGGAGCTGCTCTTTTAGACATAGAAAAAGCATTCGACAGTGTTTGGCATAAAGGTTTGATTGCGAAATTGCAAACTTTTAATTTTCCAATTTTCCTAATCAAAATTTTAAAAAATTATCTTACTGATCGAACTCTGCAGGTTGTCTATCAGAATTGAGGCGTACCTCAAGGTTCAGTCTTGGGTCCAGTCCTGTACAACATATTCACTTCAGATCTTCCTGATTTGCCTCCAGGATGCACAAAGTCATTGTTCTGCGATGACACAAGCATTTCCGTAAAAGGAAAAAGTCTTCGTGTCATATGCAGTCGATTGCAGAAAAGTTTAGATATTTTTTCTTCCTACTTGCAAAAGTGGAAAATCTCTCCCAATGCTTCTAAAACTCAAATGATAATTTTTCCGCATAAGCCTAGGGCTTCTTTCCTCAAGCCAAACAATAATCACGTTGTCAAGATGAATGGGGTTATTTTAAGTTGGTCCGACAAGGTTAAGTACTTGGGACTAATTTATGATAAAAACCTTATTTTCAAAGAGCACATTGAGAGTATACAAGCCAAGTGCATCAAATATACGAGATGTTTATATCCTCTCATTAACAGGAATTCTAAACTTTGTTTAAAGAACAAACTTTTGATTTACAAACAAATTTTTAGACCAGCAATGCTTTATGCTGTACCGATCTGGTCAAGTTGCTGTTCAACAAGGAAGAAAACGCTTCAAAGGATTCAGAATAAAATTCTGAAAATGATTTTGAAGCGTCCTCCTTGGTTTGGTACACTCGAATTACATAGACTTACTGGTGTTGAACCATTAGAAGCTATGTCAAATAAAATTATTAACAATTTTCGACAAAAATCGTTGCAATCCTCAATTGCTACGATAAGCTCTCTTTATAGCCAATAAGTTAGCAATTAAGTTAGTTGTAAGTTTACTTCCCCTTTTCTGACAAGTAGGTTTAAATCCCTACGAATGATAAGTCCTAATTGCGAAAGCAAACAAATCCTAACAATTAAAATTACAAATTTCTAACAGTGTTGAGAAGTCACCATTTGTGATTGGACACACATACTCATTATTTACTAATATTTATCATAAATACTTAAGCTACTAACAAATAAAAAAAAAAAAAAAAAAAAAAATACTCGATTGGAGATGTTGACTAGGACCCTAGGCATATTGGAAAATATTGAGTTGTTCGGCCCAATTGACATTCCTGGTCACCAGGGTAGATATGGGAAAATTCAAGATTTTTCGATTTTTCCCCATATAAGCCTCCCCCTTATCGCATATAGAAAAAGTCTGCCTACTGATAGGGAAATCTTATCGATTGGAGATGTTGACTAGGACCCTAGGCATGTTGGAAAATATTAAGTTGTTCGGCCCAATTGACATTCGTGGTCACCAGGGTAGATATGGGAAAATTCAAGATTTTTCGATTTTTCCCCATATAAGCCTCCTTATCGCATATGACAAAAGTCTGTCTACTGATAGGGAAATCTTATCGATTGGAGATGTTGACTAGGACCCTAGGCATATTGGAAAATATTGAGTTGTTCGGCCCAATTGACATTCGTGGTCACCAGGGTAGATATGGGAAAATTCAAGATTTTTCGATTTTTCCGTATGTAAGCCTCCCCCTTATCGCATATAGCAAAAGTCTGCCTGCTGATAGGGAAATCTAATCGATTGGAGATTTTGACTAGGATCCTAGGCATGTTGGAAAATATTGAGTTGTTCGGCCCAATTGACATTCGTGGTCACTAGGGTAGATATGGGAAAATTCAAGATTTTTCGATTTTTCCCCATATAAGCCTCCTTATCGCATATAGCAAAAGTCTGCCTACTGATAGAGAAATCTAATCGATTGGAGATGTTGACTAGGACCCTAGGCATATTGGAAAATATTGAGTTGTTTGGCCCCATTAGCATTCCTGGTCACCAGGGTAGATATGGGAAAATTCAATTACGTTGGGCAAATGAACGAAAATCGCGGTCACCAGGGTAGATATGGGAAAATTCAAGGTTTTTCGATTTTTCCCCATATAAGCCTCCTTATCGCATATAGCAAAAGTCTGTCTACTGATAGAGAAATCTAATCGATTGGAGATGTTGACTAGGACCCTAGGCATATTGGAAAATATTGAGTTGTTCGGCCCAATTAGCATTCCTGGTCACCAGGGTAGATATGGGAAAATTCAAGATTTTTCGATTTTTCCCCATATAAGCCTCCCCCTTATCGCATATAGCAAAAGTCTGCCTACTGATAGGGAAATCTAATCGATTGGAGATGTTGACTAGGACCCTAGGCATATTGGATAATAAGCCTCCTTATCGCATATAGCAAAAGTCTGCCTACTGAAATTGACATTCGTGGTCACCAGGGAAAATACACCCGAAACTGCGACTCCGTCGGTTGACTAGGCAACGCAGTCCTAGTAAAGGAGCATGTTAAAATCAATATACTACATACATCTATCATGAATTGAATACGAACCGGAAAAACCGGCAATGACCTAGCCGACGAAATAAGTACGACGATTTGGATTCTGCTGGATAATCTAGAACACCGCCACTTCGGCATCATTGCCCTCCAAGAGCTTTGTCGAAAAGGAAGGACGGTACGAAATCATTTGAAATGGTTTATATTATCGAAATAGGGACATCATCGTCAAAATATTCATTTCGAAGTATCGTTGCTTTTAATATGTTAGTATTTAGATGCTTAACGTCAATTATTATGTAATAAGACAAGAATAACATAATTTTGGTAGGTTCAGGTTTCGAGGCATGGAAACTGGAAATGCTCTCATTCATGGATCTCATGATTCTGACAGATATTCGGGAACATATTTGTAATAAGTTTCTCTTTTGTCGATATCACTATGACTATTTGGGCAGATAGTGCTCCCGAGAAAGCTCACCGAGCAAGAGACCGTGGATCTTGGATCACCGGGTCGGCTTGCTGCGGGGTAATCGGAGGGACTACGCGCGAAAAGTTGTGCAAAAAACTATTGGATTCCTAGGAGGTTTCTTTTGACCTTAAATGGAAAAACTGTTCATTCAATCTTTACTTTGTTTAATTACGTATCTAAGGGGGTGCGTGTGTGTGTGGGGGGGGGGTGGCGCTAGCGGATCACTCTTCTTCTCACGGTACGTACCGGCTACTTCGAAGGGTTCTGGTTCTGCTGGGCTGCGTTGCTGTTGCTGCGATGCTGCGTTGCTGGTTGCGAGGGAGGGGGAAAACTCGTTGCTGTTTTACGCTGCTCTAGTATGATGACCAAAATAGCAATGGCGGATGCGTGGTTTGGCGGGGAAGCAGGTTCTTCAGCGTCTTCCTCCTTTGACTCAATCGATGGGCCACGGACGAGACCGTATTGGCGCCACCGAGAAGGGTCCTCCTTTATTATCAGGGCCAGTTGTCCGAGGATTCCGCGGGCTCGTCGCTGCCCGGAACTCCTTTACGGTTAGACGTAGGCGGATTTCACCACCTAGGCCGACTCGTGTGAAGTGAGCGAACGACGAACGAATAAAATATTCGTTTTGGTGAAAAAACAGAAAAAAGGTCCTACTCGGACATAAACTATTAGCACGTCATAGCTAAAGTGGGTGGTATTCTTTACCTGAATGCACTCTTTCTTTGGCTGATATTCGGTACTCACTTAGCTTTTTTATATTTTTTTCTAAATCTCTACTCACTTGCTTCTTACACGAACGCTGCGGTACTTCTGATCGTTTGGCGGTTTTTCAACTCTTGATTTCCCTCCTTTCACCACCCACCATTTTCTTCCCTTTTCCTGTTACTTTTTGATTGCCCGGCGTCACTCTTTTTTTCAGGGTCGGCAAAATGCGCTCAATGAGGCTTACCTTCCAATGTAGCTTCAGTTCGGTCACAACCTAACATCGAAAAGCTTAGCTTAGCTTGACTGACTGCACATACCAATGGTTGCACTCCGTGAATGATCCGAATCAGTAGAATTGCACAGTGAATCAACTGAATGGGGCTGGGAGTCACCGACCATTCTCATTGTACAAGTTTTAGTGACTCAATACTTTAAAGGATCAATAACAACGCCGGCCACGTCCTTGCAATCAGGTAGGAAGAGGGTAGGGATGTAAGTGTGACCCTTGCTATTTGGAGACCGTGTTTATCTCTGCATCTCCACAAAGGTCACGGGAAGGAGGTGTTGTTAGTTGGGAAGGGTAAGTTGGATCAGGATTCACCTTGATAAGTGATGCGATCATACATTCACTCGTCGCTTTTGAAATATTACCGGTTTATTCTCCGTTCGGTCGGCTGATTAGAAATGCAAATTTGGTTTATTTATATTTGATAGCGGTTTAAACTAGCAGACATTAGTAATGCTGTAGGGACCTGTAGCCGGCCCTGGTCGATCCCTAATCAGCGTGCAGCTTAAGCGCCACTCCGTTAGGAGACTGCACGCCACGCTATGTTTGCCCGGTAAGACTCCCTACGGGTCAGTCAAAGTTGCCATAAAGAGAAGGAATCAGGATCGGACCAGATAGGCTAATAAATTTAAGGCTCCAAAAGCGGGTAGAAAACCTTTCTATCAGCCGGCAGAAATTTTCAACACCTACGTAAACGCATAGAAATCTTGCGGTAAGGAATCACCCATACCTTGATGATATCATCACAGGCAAAGTCGCTATTTGCCGCTAGACGGCGCAAACATCTCGAACAATGAGCTTTGCTCGGCATTCAAATTCCGCCACGCGGAAGACACAACGAACCGAACTACACGAATACGAATGACGTGAACATATTAGAACGTACTAAATCCTTCCAGTAAACACATTACATCATTTGTTTAACTAATCAAACCATCATTTTCAATTCCCTACAACTCATTCTCAGACAGTTGTTCTATACAACCAACGGTTTCTGGGCTACAATGCTTCGAATAAAACCTATGCCAAAAGGCATACGCCCTTTTAGAATGTAACTCATGGGTGTAAAAAATCTCTCCCCCTGTGAAAAATGCTCAGTTTGCTAAGCCAAATACGTGTGCAAAGTTTTATCAAATCAAAAATGGTCGATTCAATTTTCGCGTATTTCAGGCGATTTGAAATGATTTTGCTCTATATGTACTTAACTCTAGGCCTATCTTCTATTGTTCGTGTGCTTTTTCTCCCTACTGTGCTCGTGGACCCATGTGCTTTATATTTCAATCAGCTGCTTTATAATGAATCTGCAGTGACGTCACCGGCTTAAGCAAATGCTTGCACCCGGGTGTCTAATCTGGTAAGGTGGCGTTCATAAAAGTCATATTTGCGTGCACGCTAAATTATGCTCACCCTATAACTCAGGACACGGCGTTAGCATGCCGGTCACGGCCGACTTAAGTCGGGAAAATTATTACAGCATCTACAGGGCGTCCTTTAAGGAGGCCTCTTTGATAGAAAGAACGATACGACTCACCGAGACTGCTGCGACGGTCGCTGTTGTTGCTGCTATTGGTTGCTTCGCTGGATACTGCTACGGCTGGCTGCTGATGATGATGTGAGTTGCTTTGCTGGCTACGGCTGGCTGCTGGTGATGACGATCACATGTGGCAACGGGCGTGCGATCGGTCGGCAAACGCCGATGGGGGATGAACTGCGGCGGGGATAAACTCGCTTCCTTAGTGCCGCTTACACGGAGATATCTCGACCTGAAACGGACACTAGCTCACCGGAGGGCTCCGGTCTACAGGATGTCACAAGATGATGCGGGTTTTGGGAATACCGCGTGTCTTGCGACGATGTAGCGCTGTCGGGAATTTCGTCCAATGGAAAAAAAACCAGTGCGCGGTGCGCCTTTCCTCTCGTTCGTCGTGCAGATTTACCTATTCTGAACTTTCTTGCACACGTTTTGTATTTTAGCGAAACTATTGCACACTTTATCGACACTTCGAAATCTATTTTAAAATAAAGAAATTTAATACAACTCTACTACGTTCACATTATATGACTTACTATTAGAAACTCAAAGAAAAAACGCGGACAACAGACACACGCGCGACACTTCCGAAATGCTTGGCGGACTAGGACGAAATGAACGAGCAATGTAAGTCCTCAGATAAGGGAAGGTGATTCCGTACGACTTACAGGAAATACGTAATGTCCCGCCAACTTCTTCGGGTTACTTCGGAAATCTACGATTCTTTTGGCTGTTTCATTTTGGAATCTTAAATTGGCTCTATCTGTCCCTTTCCAACCTTTCTTCGAGGTTTCTTTAGAGACTATCGCGCTAAGTGAGTCTGAACGGGATTGTGAGCGGCTGACACTTAGAGAGAAATTATGCGATGGGATTGCGACAAGTGTACCGAAATAGCTAGCCTACATCTTGGCGCCAGCAGTTATGTTGCTTTCGAAGTTACTAATAAATGCTACGGCTACAGACCACGTGCGTGTGTGGTTTACTTCACTAGAGCACA
The DNA here is from genome assembly GCF_029784165.1 of Wyeomyia smithii. Lineage (NCBI taxonomy): Eukaryota > Metazoa > Arthropoda > Insecta > Diptera > Culicidae > Wyeomyia > Wyeomyia smithii. Next base: position 151,562,388 of record NC_073694.1, on the reverse strand, counting down.
AAACTGCTCAACATCCCGATTTTGAACCGATTCCAACCAGCGTACAAATGCTGTTTGGGCCACTTCCAGTTAGTGGTTTATTTCAGTGTTCTGCTGAATGTTATGCTACAAGATGTGGTTCTGATTTACACCGACGTACAACCGAAAGGTCGTTCGTACCACTCACAAATTTGTGGTGTTTACTTGGGAGGAATGCGTCATATCATATTTGATTTTTGTTTATTTTTTTGACCGTATTAAACCGACAAATACTAAATCTGTTTTTGAAACTAGTGTTGTCTAGTAATTATCAGAAGTGTATTAGATTCTACCAAACCAACAACAGAAGATGCTGTTGGTGCCAGGCACACGTGTGCATGGTTCGTAACAAAAAATACAGTGAGGTATTTTTTTTTAATTTTCAACAAAGATTTTTAAACGAAGTGGTTTTTTTCACCGTTTTTGTCCACGCGTTAAACAGCTGCCATGAGTAACAGACTACTGTAACAGTTAGATATTTTTACACATTTTCATTTTTACACGTCTGTTTACACTCTTATCTGTATCATCGGTGTAATGAACAAATTACTTTATTCAATACAAAATTTTCTATATATTTTGAAGGGAAGCCTATATATAACGAAACGAATCGAAATAATATTTGAGTTGCCTAGTGTATCCGGAAGTATATCATCTACATTCACAATCATTATCTTTTTATACCACGATAGCCGTCTCCAGTATTACGACGATATACACTGGCCTTGTCTTCGTTGACGCGGGAGAATATTCCTATGAAGTTCAAAAACTTAGCAACATTCATGAATCCAAAGCCCAAATATTAGACAAAAGTGCTTCAACACTATTTACAACATAAAATTCCCAATTTATCCTCGAAACGCCAAAGTAATCATGATTGGCTTTATATTTTTGAACTTGTGCCATAACGATCCTTGAACATATAACATATTTATCAAAAACTCTGCCTGGGAGCAGAGTAATTATTCAAAAGCTATAAAAGACATAAATAGGTATGGAGTTCAACATCAAGTTCGGTATTATATTGCACACAGATTCATCAACGCGAATGCACACAATTTCACACGATTAATATAATGTACAGCTCTTTATCCTTCATTCTCTAATGCAAGAAAGCAAGTAAAAAACAGCAATATCATGTTGAGTTTCTCAAAATAGTATTCTCTACAAACTACCTTTAGACATTATCCTTCTTTTTTGCTTCCTCTAGCAATTAGCGACAGCGCGAAATTTTGAATTACCCAATAGTTTCAGGATCAACACTCGAGAAGGTATCGTTCGTCTCGGAAGCAACCCCCAGGAGTTATTAATTTGGCCCTGATTTCAGCCCTTTCCGAACACTGTGCCACGTCCACCTCTATCGCGTGGATCGGCCACCAAAATTAGAAAAAATTCACATCAGAATAGAAGAATAAATAAAATAGTAGGAGGGTGGTATCCAACATACGACCGCATAGTTGACGTAGAACTACAATAGTTTTATATTTCCCTTTGAGGCTCTGTTTGATTTGAGCTCGTTTTACTTTTAGCACGGTTCGATTTTGGCACACATGTGCCAAAAACGAGCGATTATGTCTAATCACATTTCCTAGTTTTCTTAGTTCCAAAGAAGGGTATTTTGGTTCTTTATGTTGCCGAAGCGGATGACCGGAATCGGTAAAACTTTCCTGGAATATGACCGGAACATATGCCGGTAATATAATGATCATGATCTAAGCAGTACTAAGCCTCTAATTACTCGGGTAGTAATATCAAGTATCTAGGTCGTCAGCTTCAATTCATCAAGCGACACCTCAAACGACTTGGAACTAAAACTATTTTATTGGTGGAAATATTTATGAAAAAAAGTCATGAAAAGAGAATCGTTCATTTTTGGCATGGTTCTATCTTTGCAACAGGAAAATTCTGCCATGTCTTGTTTGGCAAAATCGAACGGGGTCTGTATTTTGATTATTTATTTGCAGCACTCTATTTTAGAAGAAAAAATATTCTCTTCAACATTGATAAATATCTTTAATTTTTTTTTCTGTGTGGACTCAGTACTGCGACCAGAGCTTAGATCTATTGTGATATTGCCCAGGTGTTTTCTGTACTCGCACACTTACACACTTAATATTATTAGCAGTAACACTATTGAAGTAAGTGATACGCTTATCATTCATATCAGTGCTTGTGTGTAATTACCTTTCCGTTTCAAGCTTACTGCTCTACTATACCGAGCCACTGTCCATCCTAACAATATCGCCTAGTTACAATTCCCTGGAGAGAACTTTCATATGTTACTCACACCAGTTTTATTATAATAGGGACTTTTTTTTTGATAGGAGAAGAGTTAACAGAGGTACTGTAGAATCCAAATTGAAGGGAGGGTACGTGATGGGGAGCCTGGGAATAAACCCATGCTAAAGTCCTTTGACAACCAAATGGCCTGATCCTATTAAGATTCGAACCCACGACCACCCGCTTACCAAAGCGGACTCTGTAACCTTGCGGCTACGGAGCTCCCCAATACCTTTCATTCTAATACAGTCAATTTTTATTAACCCGTAAAGACCCGGGACGGAACTTGTTTTTTGAAAATGCTCGTTCTCAGAACTGGAACGGCCGATTTGGAAAAACTTGGAATTTTATTCAAGAGGAATAGTTGCTGCTCTAAAGTACGTTTTTTCATGGAAACCTGATTTTCTCAGTCTCTCACATTAGGTTTCAACTTAGCTCTTTTTGCGGTAAGGTCTCCTAAATCCATACGCGATTAAACATTTATTTTAGCATGCAAACATTTTGAGAAAAACGAGTTCAAATTCACCAAAGTACGTATTTTCATGGAAACCTGATTTTCTCAGTCTCCCACGGTAGGTTTCAACTTAGCTCCTCAATTTCAAAGCTCTAAGTTTCTAGAGTAACGTCTTCTGAATTCAAAGATGGTGAAAATTTATTCTAGTATGCACAGATTTAGAGAAACACGAGTTTGAATTCACTGAAGTATGAGTTCTTTTGAAAACTTGATTTTCTCCAAATCTGTGCATGCTAAATAAATCTTTAACCATCTTTGGATTCAGAAGACGTTACTCTAGAAATATAGAGCTTTGAAATTGAGGAGCTAAGTTGAAACCTACCGTGGGAGACTGAGAAAATCAGGTTTCCATGAAAATACGTACTTTGGTGAATTTGAACTCGTTTTTCTCAAAATGTTTGCATGCTAAAATAAATGTTTAATCGCGTATGGATTTAGGAGACCTTACCGCAAAAATGCAGAGCTTAAATTTTGGAGAACGGTTTTGTTGTTTGAATTTTTATAAAAATACGCCACGTTCTCATAACTGGTAACTCCAGGTATCGATTTGATCCAGTCATACATTTTTTTTTATAATTCATATGAAACGTAGTTTCTGGTCAACTCCCTACAGCCCCTTAATAGTCCACGTTGTTTATGGTCGTCCCTATACTCACTGTTTTATCATATTATTCATGTGGATTATTCGTAGATGCGCTACTGTTCATTTAACAGGTATTAAATTCAACTTTCTGTTTTTGGCACAATCTCACCCCATAGAAGGGGTGAGATTAGGCCAAAGTTCATTTAATTTAAGCAAAATTATAGTTTATTGTAACTTAACCATATTTGCGGCAGTCGTTACCTGAACATTCAAGTGTGCACTGGCGTGATTTAGATCAAACTCATTGCCTAAATGTGTGCATTACAAGCTAAGGAACAAAAACATATCCTTTTTTGGCACAATCTCACCCTGGCAGACGGTACTAAAAACTTCAATTTTACTTTCGTATGACGAAAACACAAAAAATCTCGCATTTTCTCACAACGGCCGGCCTAGCGGTAAATTGTGAGTATGAGCGAATGTTGGTCTACTAGTGGGTCACCATTCCTGAAAATATCATTTTTGGGAATTTCCTTATAGTGGAGTAGTAGTCGAATAAGTGACCTACACAACAAGAATACAAGGCAAATTATTGAAAAAATCGAATTTCCCAAGAACGGCCGGCCTAATGGAAAATTGTGTCTATCAGTAGGCAGACTTTTGCTATATGCTATAAGGAGGCTTATATGGGGAAAAATCGAAAAATCTTGAATTTTCCCATATTTACCCTGGTGACCAGGAATGTCAATTGGGCTGAACAACTCAATATTTTCCAACATGCCTAGGGTCCTAGTCAACATCTCCAATCGATTAGATTTCCCTATCAGTAGGCAGACTTTTGTCATTTGCGATAAGGAGGCTTATATGGGGAAAATCGAAAAATCTTGAATTTTCCCATATCTACCCTGGTGACCAGGAATGTCAATCGGGCCGAACAACTCAATATTTTCCAACATGCCTAGGGTCCTAGACAACATCTCCAATCGATTAGATTTCCCTATCAGTAGGCAGACTTTCGTCATATGCGATAAGGAGGCTTATATGGGGAAAAATCGAAAAATCTTGAATTTTCCCATATCTACCCTGGTGACCAGGAATGTCAATTGGGCCGAACAACTCAATATTCTCCAACATGCCTAGGGTCCTAGTCAACATCTCCAATCGATTAGATTTCCCTATCAGTAGGCAGACTTTTGCTATATGCGATAAGGAGGCTTATATGGGGAAAAATCGAAAAATCTTGAATTTTCCCATATCTACCCTGGTGACCAGGAATGTCGATTGGGCCGAACAACTCAATATTTTCCAACATGCCTAGGGTCCTAGTCAACATCTCCAATCGATAAGATTTCCCTATCAGTAGGCAGACTTTTGTCATATGCGATAAGGAGGCTTATATGGGGAAAAATCGAAAAATCTTGAATTTTCCCATATCAACCCTGGTGACCAGGAATGTCAATTGGGCCGAACAACTCAATATTTTCCAATATGCCTAGGGTCCTAGTCAACATCTCCAATCGATTAGATTTCCCTATCAGTAGGCAGACTTTTATCATATGCGATAAGGAGGCTTATATGGGGAAAAATCGAAAAATCTTGAATGTTCCCATATCTACCCTGGTGACCAGGAATGTCAATTGGGCCGAACAACTCAATATTTTCCAACATGCCTAGGGTCCTAGTCAACATCTTCAATCGATAGATTTCCCTATCAGTAGGCAGACTTTCGTCATATGCGATAAGGAGGCTTATATGGGGAAAAATCGAAAAATCTTGAATTTTCCCATATCTACCCTGGTGACCAGGAATGTCGATTGGGCCGAACAACTCAATATTTTTCAACATGCCTAGGGTCCTAGTCAACATCTCCAATCGATTAGATTTCCCTATCAGTAGGCAGACTTTTGTCATATGCGATAAGGAGGCTTATATGGGGAAAAATCGAAAAATCTTGAATTTTCCCATATCTACCCTGGTGACCAGGAATGTCGATTGGGCCGAACAACTCAATATTTTCCAACATGCCTAGGGTCCTAGTCAACATCTCCAATCGATTAGATTTCCCTATCAGTAGGCAGACTTTTGTCATATGCGATAAGGAGGCTTATATGGGGAAAAATCGAAAAATCTTGAATTTTCCCATATCTACCCTGGTGACCAGGAATGTCAATTGGGCCGAACAACTCAATATTTTTCAACATGCCTAGGGTCCTAGTCAACATCTCCATTCGATAAGATTTCCCTATCAGTAGGCAGACTTTCGTCATATGCGATAAGGAGGCTTATATGGGGAAAAATCGAAAAATATTGAATTTTCCCATATCTACCCTGGTGACCAGGAATGTCAATTGGGCCGAACAACTCAATATTTTCCAACATGCCTAGGGTCCTAGTCAACATCTCCAATCGATAAGATTTCCCTATCAGTAGGCAGACTTTTGTCATATGCGATAAGGAGGCTTATATGGGGAAAAATCGAAAAATCTTGAATTTTCCCATATCTACCCTGGTGACCAGGAATGTCAATTGGGCCGAACAACTCAATATTTTTCAACATGCCTAGAGTCCTAGTCAACATCTCCAATCGATTAGATTTCCCTATCAGTAGGCAGACTTTTGTCATATGCGATAAGGAAGCTTATATGGGGAAAAATCGAAAAATCTTGAATTTTCCCATATCTACCCTGGTGACCACGAATGTCAATTGGGCCGAACAACTCAATATTTTCCAACATGCCTAGGGTCCTAGTCAACATCTCCAATCGATAAGATTTTCCTATCAGTAGGCAGACTTTTGTCATATGCGATAAGGAGGCTTATATGGGGAAAATCGAAAAATCTTGAATTTTCCCATATCTACCCTGGTGACCAGGAATGTCAATTGGGCCGAACAACTCAATATTTTCCAACATGCCTAGGGTCCTAGTCAACATCTCCAGTCGATTATATTTCCCTATCAGTAGGCAGACTTTTGTCATATGCGATAAGGAGGCTTATATGGGGAAAAATCGAAAAATCTTGAATTTTCCCATATCTACCCTGGTGACCAGGAATGTCAATTGGGCCGAACAACTCAATATTTTCCAACATGCCGAGGGTCCTAGTCAACATCTCCAATCGATAAGATTTCCCTATCAGTAGGCAGACTTTTGTCATATGCGATAAGGGGGAGGCTTATATGGGGAAAAATCGAAAAATCTTGAATTTTCCCATATCTACCCTGGTGACCAGGAATGTCAATTGGGCCGAACAACTCAATATTTTCCAACATGCCTAGGGTCCTAGTCAACATCTCCAATCGATTAGATTTCCCTATCAGTAGGCAGACTTTTGCTATATGCGATAAGGAGGCTTATATGGGGAAAAATTGAAAAATCTTGAATTTTCCCATATCTACCCTGGTGACCAGGAATGTCAATTGGGCCGAACAACTCAATATTTTCCAACATGCCTAGGGTCCTAGTCAACATCTCCAATCGATAAGATTTCTCTATCAGTAGGCAGACTTTTGTCATATGCGATAAGGAGGCTTATATGGGGAAAATCGAAAAATCTTGAATTTTCCCATATCTACCCTGGTGACCAGGAATGTCAATTGGGCCGAACAACTCAATATTTTCCAACATGCCTAGGGTCCTAGTCAACATCTCCAGTCGATTAGATTTCCCTATCAGTAGGCAGACTTTTGTCATATGCGATAAGGAGGCTTATATGGGGAAAAATCGAAAAATCTTGAATTTTCCCATATCTACCCTGGTGACCAGGAATGTCAATTGGGCCGAACAACTCAATATTTTCCAACATGCCTAGGGTCCTAGTCAACATCTCCAATCGATTAGATTTCCCTATCAGTAGGCAGACTTTTGCTATATGCGATAAGGGGGAGGCTTATATGGGGAAAAATCGAAAAACCTTGAATTTTCCCATATCTACCCTGGTGACCAGGAATGCCAACTGGGCCGAACAACTCAATATTTTCCAATATGCCTAGGGTCCTAGTCAACATCTCCAATCGATTAGGTTTCCCTATCAGTTGGTAGACTTTTGCTATATGCGATAAGGGGGAGGCTTATATGGGGAAAAATCGAAACATCTTGAATTTTCCCATATCTACCCTGGTGACCAGGAATGCCAACTGGGCCGAACAACTCAATATTTTCCAATATGCCTAGGGTCCTAGTCAACATCTCCAATCGATTAGGTTTCCCTTTCAGTAGGTAGACTTTTGCTATATGCGATAAGGGGGAGGCTTATATGGGGAAAAATCGAAAAATCTTGAATTTTCCCATATCTACCCTGGTGACCAGGAATGTCAATTGGGCCGAACAACTCAATATTTTCCAATATGCCTAGGGTCCTAGTCAACATCTCCAATCGATAAGATTTCCCTACCAGTAGGCAGACTTTTGCTATATGCGATAAGGGGGAGGCTTATATGGGGAAAAATCGAAAAAACTTGAATTTTCCCATATCTACCCTGGTGACCAGGAATGCCAATTGGGCCGAACAACTCAATATTTTCCAATATGCCTAGGGTCCTAGTCAACATCTCCAATCGATTAGATTTCCCTATCAGTAGGCAGACTTTTGCTATATGCGATAAGGGGGAGGCTTATATGGGGAAAAATCGAAAAATCTTGAATTTTCCCATATCTACCCTAGTGACCAGGAATGTCAATTGGGCCGAACAACTCAATATTTTCCAACATGCCTAGGATCCTAGTTAACATCTCCAATCGATTAGATTTCCCTATCAGTAGGCAGACTTTTGCTATATGCGATAAGGGGGAGGCTTATATGGGGAAAAATCGAAAAATCTTGAATTTTCCCATATCTACCCTGGTGACCAGGAATGTCAGTTGGGCCGAACAACTCAATATTTTGCAACATTTCTAGGATTCTAGTGACATTTCCAATTCATTATATTGCTCTATCTTGCCTATTAATTAGTTGTTAAGTTTTATGCCTAGGGTCCTAGTCAACATCTCCAATCGATAAGATTTCCCTATCAGTAGGCAGACTTTTGTCATATGCGATAAGGAGGCTTATATGGGGAAGATCGAAAAATCTTGAATTTTCCCATATCTACCCTGGTGACCAGGAATGTCAATTGGGCCGAACAACTCAATATTTTCCAACATGCCTAGGGTCCTAGTCAACATCTCCAGTCGATTAGATTTCCCTATCAGTAGGCAGACTTTTGTCATATGCGATAAGGAGGCTTATATGGGGAAAAATCGAAAAATCTTGAATTTTCCCATATCTACCCTGGTGACCAGGAATGTCAATTGGGCTGAACAACTCAATATTTGCCAACCTGCCTAGGGTCCTAGTCAACATCTCCAATCGATTAGATTTCCCTATCAGTAGGCAGACTTTTGCTATATGCGATAAGGGGGAGGCTTATATGGGGAAAAATCGAAAAACCTTGAATTTTCCCATATCTACCCTGGTGACCAGGAATGCCAACTGGGCCGAACAACTCATTATTTTCCAATATGCCTAGGGTCCTAGTCAACATCTCCAATCGATTAGGTTTCCCTATCAGTAGGTAGACTTTTGCTATATGCGATAAGGGGGAGGCTTATATGGGGAAAAATCGAAAAATCTTGAATTTTCCCATATCTACCCTGGTGACCAGGAATGCCAACTGGGCCGAACAACTCAATATTTTCCAATATGCCTAGGGTCCTAGTCAACATCTCCAATCGATTAGGTTTCCCTATCAGTAGGTAGACTTTTGCTATATGCGATAAGGGGGAGGCTTATATGGGAAAAAATCGAAAAATCTTGAATTTTCCCATATCTACCCTGGTGACCAGGAATGTCAATTGGGCCGAACAACTCAATATTTTCCAATATGCCTAGGGTCCTAGTCAACATCTCCAATCGATAAGATTTCCCTACCAGTAGGCAGACTTTTGCTATATGCGATAAGGGGGAGGCTTATATGGGGAAAAATCGAAAAAACTTGAATTTTCCCATATCTACCCTGGTGACCAGGAATGCCAATTGGGCCAAACAACTCAATATTTTCCAATATGCCTAGGGTCCTAGTCAACATCTCCAATCGATTAGATTTCCCTATCAGTAGGCAGACTTTTGCTATATGCGATAAGGGGGAGGCTTATATGGGGAAAAATCGAAAAATCTTGAATTTTCCCATATCTACCCTAGTGACCAGGAATGTCAATTGGGCCGAACAACTCAATATTTTCCAACATGCCTAGGATCCTAGTCAACATCTCCAATCGATTAGATTTCCCTATCAGTAGGCAGACTTTTGCTATATGCGATAAGGGGGAGGCTTATATGGGGAAAAATCGAAAAATCTTGAATTTTCCCATATCTACCCTGGTGACCAGGAATGTCAGTTGGGCCGAACAACTCAATATTTTGCAACATTTCTAGGATTCTAGTGACATTTCCAATTCATTATATTGCTCTATCTTGCCTATTAATTAGTTGTTAAGTTTTATCTCTTATCAATTTTGTTGGTTTAATTCACATTTTTAGTTTCAGTGCTGCCCACCATTAGCGCTGCATTCTATGCTTTCTTCTGTTGAAATATTTCGTTTTTGTTGGCTTAGTTCCGTAGGGTAAAATCACGCAGCATATATGAATCCGGATTTAAACCAACAAAACCAGCTACCCAACAAAATGAAATATTTCACGATTTTGTTGGGTACGTTTCTTGTTGGGCGAATTCACACAAGTTTTTATGCATGTGGTTCTAATTTATTATATCGGCACTTCCAGTTGAAACTGTAAAAAAACTGGCAGCTCTGCTCAAAGTGTAAATTTTGTATTTATGTTTTTTTTCTAAAACTTATTCCTGTTTAGAAAGTTAGTGTAACATTGGCTCAAAAATTCAAATGAAAAACTAATAACAATATTTCTAAACGTTGCGGAATATTGCTCTTTTCAATCTCATGGAAGAGAAGCTCAGTAGTTATCGGAGCAAGAAACGTCGTCAGGCAGTGTTAAACAATTTTAAAGACCTCTTGTTCAACATGGTCTCTTTTCAGCAGGTCAAAGTAAACGAAAAAGCAACCCACGTCATTGTGGAAACGGAAGTACGTACAGAACAAGTATATTTTTTTCCCTGACATTAACTTCTAACCCATTTTCAGGCAGACGAAACCCCGTCAATTCCGGCAAAGTGCATTACCCCTGTGCACAAAGGAAAATTAAATGTTAAATCTTCCAGTGCGGTTCTTTCTAATTCCGACAATGAATCAATCATGTCAATTTCCAGCTCAGTAGTCGATAGCGAAAGTGATGTGTTGCAGTGTCCAACTGAACAAACCGTTCGGAAACCAACCCGATCTTATCTGACCTATATTACTTATACGGTATATTTTCTTTTCTGGGTCACCCTATACGCTATTGCGATTGAACTTCGTTTCGGTGTGGTTTTTCTGATGTTGTCAGCGTTAGTGGCCATCTATCTGAACACACGAACAGAGAAAACACCCGGTGAAATTAGTGCGTACAGCGTATTCAACAAGAATTGCGAGGCCATTGATGGAACCCTGAAAGCGGAGCAATTCGAGCGAGAGATTGGAATCAGGCATTAAGCCGAGCCGTGCCTGTTGTAAGCTAAGAATTTACGTACACGGTACTGAAAAATCCCTATATATTATTAGATGATAACTATTTACATAAAGTCTTTCCTTTTTAAAAACATTTTTATCTTGACTCCGAATTGCACAGGTTTAATATTTTCAATGAACAGAACTAACAGAAGTAAAGTTGATTTTCTTTGAATTGACTGATCTAAAGCAAAAACCTTACGAAAGCGGTTACGTGAAAGCTAACGTTATACAAAGTCAAGGGTTTAACAATACAGTGAAATTTCAATTTTATCACGGTCAAAAAGACATCCTCCCGTGAATCGAACGAAGCTGTGGATTTGGTGAAATGATAAATTTTAGTAAGTATTTTTCTTTAGATTTCACTGCTATGCAACAAAAAGTACTAAACTCTATTATTTCCTCGAATCCGAAAGTTTGCTAGATTTACCGGAAAGTGTTTTTTGACCGTGATAAAATCGAAATTCCACTGTACAATCAAACTATTTTTTAACTGGAAATGACTACCCTTAAAAGCTGCTTACTTGTACCTAGAATGTTGTATCGACAACTGAATAACCTATTAGTGAAAACAATTATCGTAATCAGCCGTGTTATGAAATTTAAATATCACTGAAATACCGACGGAACTCCTAAATCGAAGTTTCCTAACTATATATTTGATAGGGCGAATAAAAAACGATATTACAGTTTACTACCATCTTCATATATTACAACTCTAGTTTGCTTTTTGCACTACTGTGGTAGACTGCTCTTCCTTTGTAGAAGTCTCCCTGCTATGTGTTACCTCAGATGGATCAGATTTGAGAGTTTGTACATCTGAATCTTCGCCTAACATTGCTCCTACATCCAAACCATCTTCTGCATCATCGTCGTCATGTGCGGCTTGCTTGTATACTCCCGGATGATTGGCCATACAATCTTGCATCGTTTTGAAAGCATCATAACAGTCAGAACCTTTTGGTTGTGCTTCACTTTTGGTCAAAAGCATAAAATTAGTTTTTTGCGCAAGTACTGAGATATTACGATTCTCACCTATAATGAAAACAGGAAAACGCTTCGCGAAATTCCACTCCACAAGGTCCAGTTGCCATACCACCAAGACATGGGCAGTTCCAGTTTATATCTCCATTCTCAAGAATTAAACCTGGTGCCGGTTCGGATTCCGGCAGTTCAACCGTGCTGGGTATAGCGTGATCCTCTTTGGTGGCAAATATAACTTTATCTTTACCATAGCTCTTGCAGATTGACATTGTGCCTAAAATTCTAAATGAGTCTCAACCAATGCGAGCAAAAGCGGACCAGCTTTATGAACTACAAAGCTACACGGAATATCCTGAAATTGACCAATCAACGCAATTGCAGACCGCAACTTTACGTAGATGTTTGATGGAACTCGTACAATGGCTCGCGCTTGTTTTGTATCGAACTTTAGTAAGTCCACCGTGGTCTGGCCACCAATTTCGCCGAAGATCCGAACAAGGGCTTGCTCTAGACAGCTTTTAAAATAAACTGGTAACAGTTGATCCGGTTCTGCAGCTAGTTTGCTGAGGACAGAGAGCATGTTTCATAATCAAAACCAGTTCTTCGAAGTAATCTGAGTACACTTACAGCGAAATGTCTAGATAGTAGAATTCATTCATAATCCATTTACTATTAAACTGTATGTATATTTTCAAACACTTTAATAATATTGACAATTGTGTTTTTGGAATATTCTAGTTACACATTTGCTAACAAAATTGCGAAAGACTTCAACGTGAACCGGGTGCAGCAACTGACATTTGAATTTGTTTTATTTTGGTTGCTTCCCAAGAGATGTAAGCCGATATTACGGATATTTCACACATTAGAGTTGCCAGAATATTTAAAAAATCTTAGTAACCGATTGGGAACACGCTCGTTAAAAGTTATGGTAATGTGTAAAAAGCACCCCTTTGGCATCACGCCATGTTTCAAGGGCTAACATCTCAACATATGTAAAAATGAGATAGCATATCACCGCTTCTTTTCATACATCTTTATCTTACTGCTGACAGCGGGCACAAATTATTTTGAGCCCAGGACATGAGTTCACTGTCATTCACTGTTACTCGGTATAGGGATGCCAAAGGCTCGGTTAAAATAGCAATACTCAGACGGAGAGATATGCGAAGAGAGTTTTGTGAGTCAAACGAACATGTCGAAATTCGGGCCAAACGAACAAGAGAGATAACACATTGAAAGGTATTGCAATAAAGTTCGATAAAAAATATATTTATTTTTACATTTTTTTCATGTTTTGTTGCTAAAACATGAATTAAGAATGCTCCTAAGCTGCTTCATCACATTGATTTTCAACTGGTGGTTCACAAACCCTTTGTATGGTCTACACAATAATGATGAAAGTATATAAAATTAAACATAAACATAAAATTTAACACCTTCACGGTTTTTGTGATGCACTTTTTTATTCCCCAGGACTTCCACCGTCACCATCAGTTATACGCGAGCCTTTGGCATCCCTATACCGAGTAACCGTGAATGACAATGAACTCATGTCCTGGGCTCAAATTAATTTGTGCCCGCTGTCAGCAGTAAGATGAGGATGTATGAAAAGTAGCGGTGATTTGCTATCTCGTTTTTACATATGTTGAGATGTTAGCCCTTGAAACATGGCGTGATGCCAAAGGGGTGGTTATACGAGCCGAATAAAAAAGTTAGTGAACATTGCGCTTTGAGAAGAGATCTGGCACCTCTGATATGTGAAACCTAGTTGCCAAATCAGCGGTTTTTTCATCGCTTATCTCTCCCTCTGAGGATCTCTAGGTTAAAACTGTTATGCACCCGTACGATAAGTAACCCAAAAAGTAAAATATCAAGTTTTTTTTCCATCACAGAAAGAGAAAAACTGAACTATATTTTACTTTGAGATCGTTTAGATAGAACGTCACCTAAGTGTTATATTTTTCCATTTGAAAACATGATAGTTTCAAAGTATCGATTCTGTGTGATCTAAAACTGAGTAATTTTGGATTCAATGAACTGATAATTTAGTAAACAAAAACCACAAAAACTGATCATTTCATAACTGAATGAATTTTATTAAACACAAAAACTTAATTTGTTTTCAATCATTTTTGAATTCAATTTGATAAGCGTGTAGGCAAAATGTTGACGTTTATGCTCCCCTGCTGTTTTTGACAGCCATAAGGTTGGCTACAGTTCAAAACTAGGTGTGCTCTGGAAATAAAAAATTTCGCAAAAAGATTGTTACTGATGACAACAATTTGATTTAAGCACAGCTGTAATCAGTATAGACAAGGTTGTTTTCTCATTACATTTATGCCCGAGCACTAGTAAATCCCATTGCAACCAGCATGCCGAAGAAAATGGGAATCAACACAAAAGCTGTAGAAGCTCGGGAGCGCAAAGCGGAGGCTAAAAAGGTGGAAAAGGAAAAAGCAGCCAAAGCGGCAGAAGATGCCCTCTGGGCTGACGATGATAAACAGCTGGCAAAGAAAAAAAAGCAGAAGGTGCATTTTGATTCCTTAGCATTCAATATTTCTACTGCTGATGGTATTCAAACGTTTACAGGAAGATGAGGACCGCAAACGTGCCGAGCAAGCTCGCAAGAAAGCGGAAGCAAAGGCTCTTCTAGAAAAAGAACTGAGCTCAATTCAAACCGCTCCGAAAGTATCGATTCAGAAAATAACCCGCTCCCAGATCGAAGCCGAGGTAGAGAAGCGCAATCGGGCAGTCGAAGCTATCAACAATCCCCCTAAGGCAGTCGTTCCGAAAGTTATACCACTGGAAGAAAATTTGAACCGAGTCATGGCTGACACGGAAGTAGCTCAAACCATTGATCAGGCATTGGCTGTACTGAGCGTAGAAGATGGAGAAGATCGGCACCCAGAAAAACGGATGAAAGCTGCCTATAAAGCGTACGAAGATGAACAGTTACCTATAATGAAGCAGGAGTATCCTTCTCTGAAACTGTCTCAGTTGAAACAGATGATCTTCAAAAATTGGCAGAAATCACCGCAAAACCCATTGAATCAAAATAATTAGCTATCAAATTGCAATTGTAATCAACACGAAAGATTTGATTGTATACGTAACATAAATTATCAAAAGTCGATAATTGACTACATTGTGGGTGCCTTTATGTATTTTTATTTATGGAGCGCGTTGAAATGTTTGACATTTTTTTGCGCAACTCAGGCAAGTAGTAACAGCTAAACATACATTTTGACGACACATCACAAGTTACAAGATCACTGCAGTTCCTTAGCTCTGATTGCAGCTTTTTCGACTGCGTTCATAAGCGTAGCCCTCAAAGCTCCCTTTTCTAGTTCGTGTACACCATAAATGGTAGCTCCACCAGGAGAGCACACTTCGTCCTTCAAGACCGCCGGATGCTTACCGGTTTCTAGTACCGTCATAGCAGCGCCCATCACGGTTTGAGCAGCCATCTTCATGGCCATTTCTCTCGGAATACCTTGCTTGACACCACCGTCGGCTAAGGCTTCTATTATCTCGTAAACATAGGCCGGACCGCAACCGGTTAAACCAGTTATACCATTCATTTGCTCTTCTTTCACCTCAAAAGCAAGCCCCAGTTGATTGAGCATAAACTGAATATCGGTGTAGCGTTCGTGAATAATCTTAAAAAAAGTACCAATAACATATTAAACCAGTATTAATTATCAGTCGCTATTCTCACCTTGTCAAAATTTGGTTCGAAATTGGCGCAATAAATCGTACATCCCTGACCAACCTGCATCGGTGTATTGGGCATTGAGCGGACAGTCGAAATTTTCAAGCAGGAGAATTCACTAGTTAGTCTCTCTAAGGTAACTCCCGCAAGAATGGAAACCATCACTTTTTCCCGACAGTCCGGTATCTTGGTCTCGCTTGACTCTATCGATCGACGACACAGCGGAAGGATGTGAGGTTTTACGCAAAGAAATATTACATCTGCTTGCTGCAAAACGGCAACGTTGTCAGTGGTGAATCTGTCCACTCTCAGAGGATTCCAGCGTTTTCGGAGGTTTTCTAGAGACGTGGCGGAAACAATCAGCTGATTGGGTTGGACGACTCCTGCGAAAAGTATAGAATTATTTAGATTTCTTCCAATTGACGCCAATCAAACCTTTCGAGAGTAAACCAGCAGCAATGGCATAGGCCATGTTTCCCCCACCAATGAAACCCACGTTCAACCTGGACAGATCACGCGAGCCGGTTGCACTCATGCTGGGGTTTCGTTTGTTTTTTATCGAACAATAATAATACTGCACGAGACTGATAAATGCTTATCAACGGAGATATTATCTTGAGCTGACAACAAAAAATAATGCTTATCTATAACAAATAACAACCACCTCGTATGCAAATGCAAACTCACTTGTCTGTTGTGTAATCAAAACAAACCGAAGATGACTGATCGGAGCAGAATGAGGGAAAGCTTCACTAACGCGGAATATGCATTCAAAACACAAAGCTTTCGACTTCTAACAATCATATCCGGAGTGATTCGCGATTAGGGCGCAACTAACAAAATGTAAACAAATGGTTTTATTACACTATTGGTTTCGAAAAGACTTATGAAATTCATGGCAAGAATCCTTTCTTTTGTATAAATCGATACAATTATTTGAATCAAGCTTTTTGTAAAGAACGATAAAGCTGTTTAGCCAAAACAAAAGATACTTTGGAACTAGGCGTTTTACATTGTTTTGAAGGTTTTGAAGCACCAGGCTTATTTGCGAAATATTTCGTAAACAGGCGACAGTAAAGGGCGAATCAACTTTTGTTTTCAAAATAAAGGCGCATTTTAAGGGGCGCAACTGAAGAAAAAAATAAAAACAATAAGGCAATCCACGAGACAGTTGCGATCAGCTGATTTCAGTCTGTTTTCAACTTATGACAGCTTTATGTATGTTCGATCGGTCTCAACTTGGATGCAATCCGGATCCAGAAGCGTGAAAAACAAATGTTATCCGATCGGTAGCTCTAGTATCGCGAGTGCCAATCCTAAATACAACAATATAAAATCACTTTTGATATTATTGCCGACATTAAAAGATTTCGGTTTTGGCCGTGTTTTGTTTTTACAGCTTGAAAAACACCAACAATAACAAACGTACAAGCAAGAAAACGTCACCCGTGGATTGCCTTATTGTCAGAATGCTTTAAGGCGAAATAGAGGTGGGCGAATCTCGTTGTCAGAATGCTTTAAGGCTCATTAGAAAAAGGTTAGGAGAAAAGCGCAGATTTAAGCCATCAATTCACAAATTTAATGTAGTATTATTAGGAAACTATAAGCCAGGTTTATTTTACGTCGATTTTTGGTATTGATGTTAATGTTAGTCACTTCCTCTGAAATTACGATTTGAAAATGTACTTGCAAATTTTCAAACTGATATTCCCCAATGTTTATCTTTTGCCAGTTGCGCCCTTATCGTAAATAACTCCGGATATAATGAAAGCTCTAAGGGTGATATACCTGAGTTTGACAGCTACTGGTAACTTTGTTTACCTTCGGGTGATGCAGTTTTGTTCTCAATTATAGCGGATCATTTCAATTGTGACCAAAACGACCTTTAAATGTTGTGCGTGGGGTGCCAGTACACTAAGAACAATTATAATTTCAGCAGCATTTCCGCTACGCACATAATTGCTCTGTCAGAAAGAAGCAAAAAGTCAAAACGTAAACCAAGTTACCACTAGCTGTCAGAAAAGTGAGGTTAAAAAGATTCGATGAGATAGTCTACAGACTATCTCACCGAATCTCTTTAACCTCACTTTTCTGACAGTTAGTGGTAACTTTGTTTACGTTTTGGACTTTGTGCTTTTTTCTGATGGAGCAATCGTGCGCGTAGTGGAAATGCTGCTCAATTTATAATTGTTCTTAGTGTACTGGCACCTCACGTACATCACTTAAAGGACATTTTTGTCATTTGCTATAATTGAGAACCAAACTGCATCACCCGGGGGTAAACAAAGTTACCAGTAGCTGCCAAACTCAAGTGCGTGACGTCACCGTGAGATGGTCTATAGAGATGCGCAATATTTTGTTTTTATTCGAATTGCATTGGGCTGTTTAGCTATTCACGGATTACTGTTTTTTTTTTATAAATCAGCTAAAAAAAGGATAATTTTCTGAGCAAAACGTGATTTTTTGGAATTTCATTTCATTGTTATTCGATTTTTAAATGAAAAATATAAATCACTCTTAATCGCTACAATGAAAGTTGGTACACGCTCATAAATAAAAACTCATGAACTGAGCAACTCTGACTCAGTTTAGAACGATGTGCGTGGACGTCAAAAAATGAGTAGAAGTCCTTTTTGATTTTGAGTAACTTTGACTCACTTTTTGGGTTCCCTTCGTATAACTTCTTTCTGAGTAACGTCGCATATGACGACGTCCATTTTGAAAGGTGATTATGATGTGCTTTAGTTTGTAACATATGTTTTTTAATTGTGTGCGCCTCAGAAGGCATCTACCTGTTTACTTTTATTACAAGGTAATTATTGCTGAACATGTGGTGTCGTTTATTGGCCGTGGCGGATTTCTATCCAGTAATGAAACTGAACTGTACCCAAAAAAATGAGTAATGTCGTACTCAAATTTTGAGTAATAATCACTCATTTTAAAGACGCCTAGTGTTACTCAGTTTTGAGTATTTGTGGAGTTACTCAATTTAAGAGTTGTTCCACTTTTTACGAAACTGCGTCAAATGTTACTCATTTTAGAGTTATTATTTACGAGCGTGATATATGGACGAGCTGTCATTGTAGCGATTTCGAGCAGTTTCAATTCGTGATTTTAAAATTGAAGGACAACGATAGAAAATTAGGCGGGGGCCTAGCGTGGTTGGTAACATCTCCGCCAACCACGCTCGACGCCTGGGTTCGTATCCCAACGCCGACATAGGTGTCAATGGTTGTGGGGTGGCGTGATCCACTCACAACCAACCCAACTAGTCTAGATTCAATCCTAGCCGACACCGGGAGATTTTCTGAGACGAAAAATCTCTGGGATCACGCCTTCCACCGCATGAGGAAGGAAAGTCGTTGGCGCCGGTCCGTTAATCAACGGGTCGTTAGTTAGGGTTCTGGGTGGAGTCGCCTCCCGGGCGTCGGTGATTGGCACAACAACAGTGGCGGAACTAGACCGACGGAAAATAAGCGGGAATGAAAAAAAAACGATAGAAAATTTCTCTGATATAACTAAACAACCCAATTCGTTTATATTCTGTCAATAGCGGCCTATATGACTAGTAAATTTCGTTTCGCAGGAACTGTGAACTGCAGCCTGATGAAATACCTGTGTGTTCCACAATCAGGTTTTCACGACAGATTTCGCTAGCGAAAATTTACGCATTTTCACTTGTCAAATTTTTCACTTCGCTTGGAACTGTAAACTATGCTTAAATTGGGAAAACGCCGTTAACCAAAAAGCACCGACGCGAATTGATTTTGCGTAAGCAGCTGGAAAATCTAAAACGCTCTCATCAGGATATCGGAAAACTACTCGGAATCTTGCAGTAAACGGTGAGTCGTGTGATTAAACGTTACTACGAAATTCTGAGCACCGAATGGAGAGAAATGCTGTCAGAATGGATATTTCATTAGTGATTGTGGGAGATGAGACGATGTAACCGAATAACAAATAAAATCAACATACAAAAACGGTGTATATATATCATTGTTACCGAAAGAATTTCTAAGAGTGGAGCTAAATACTTGTAACATATGCACACACGGTATCTGTAGCTTATGTACCGCGAGCAAATCACATTGAAAGCGGAGGGATTCAACGTAATAAATAACCGTGTGTGCATATGTTATATATATTCAGCTCCACTCTTATAAATTCTTTCGGTAACAATGATATATATACACCGTTTTTGTATGTTGATTTTATTTGTTATTCGGTTACATCGTCTCATCTCCCACAGTGATCAGGATCACAAGCGTGTTGTGAAAACGTTTACACAGAATTCGAATGCTTCGGTCATGGATGTGGCCATATACAGTAACTGTTCGCTAACTGGGTGCTGTTTAACTGGGCTGCTTTTCAACTGGGCGTTCGTTAACTGGGCTATAGCCCAGTTAAAAAGCAGATGAACGTCAAAAATCAGCGTTTGGCATGTTGCTGTCAAAACGAGATAGGGGCACATGAATAGTAAATTGAGATTGATTTTTTCAGTTCAATGGATTTTTGTTGTCATCACACATGCGATCTACCAGGTATTCATCTATTCGTTTCCAGGTCAACTAACGGTTAGTGCAAATAAAGGTTAGTGCAAATAAAGCACACATAAGGCTAACAATTTATTTTTTCTCATTATCTGTTCATCAATCAGGATTTTTAGTGTATTTGTTCAAAACATTTTCCAATTTTCGCTGAGAGTTTTGCCTAGCGACATTACATCGAAATCCCCCTCGATAATTGACGACATTTGAAATGCCACCCCAGTTAGCGAGCGACATTCGTTAACTGGGCTAGGCCCTCAGCCCAGTTAGCGAACGAACAGTGTAGCTGAATATGTCTAAGTCTTTCGTCCAGAGAGCCCTCGACCGGGAGGGCCTGCAAACGTACAAAGGCTCCAAATCGTGACGAACTGTAAAATACGATGGGAAAGTCACGGGCCCATAAACTGTACACCCAGATACTGACGAAGCCTCATTGTCTATAAATAGTCACCCAGCCCTAAAAATATATGTTGTTGAAGACTGTATCTGTCAGCCCAATGGCATCGCACCATGTTTTAAGGGCGAACATCTCTACGTATGTGTAAACGAGAAAGCATATCACCGCCACTTTCTATACACCTTTATCTGACAGCTAACAGTGGGCACAAATGAGTTTGAGCCCAGGACTGTTACTCGGTATAGGGATGCCAATGGCTCGGTGCCTGTAGACGTTTGAAAAAAGAATACATTGTAAAGGTCAAAAACAAAAAACGGCAAAGAACCGCATTAAAAATAGCCAACCCTGAAGACCACAGACCACTAACATTTTTAAACAGGTATCAGTTCAATGGACAGGCGAATATATCGCTCGAATGCTGCTATATCCTGTTCTGCGAAAAGGGAGAGACTGACGAAGAGGGAAATGCTGAAAGGGCGGGAAGAAGGTGAAAGCAGAACGTCAGCGGCCAGAGGAGCGTTGTGGCCTGTTCCGGTAATTACTTGTAGAATTTTTGAAAGTTTAGTTGAGAAGAGGATTAAAATAACAGTGCGGAGTTTAAAGGGAAGTCAAGCCCCTCGATTACTGGCTGTGAAGCCAGATTAACATTGTACGGTGGTCGACCTGAAACAGACTAGCAGGCGGTCGGACGTCATCCGAATAGAACCGGACGTCGGTTGAACCAAAGAAGCCGAAAGATTCACGCAATTCCTGGCGGAAGTGCTGGTGACCGGCGAGCTACGCTATCGTCGCGTCACACGTTTTCGACGGAGGGAAACGGACGTTTTGGAGGAGAAGGAGTGTCTACAGATGCGTCTGCTTCCTCTGTTGGAGCCATACGAGGAACCAACGATCTTCTGGCCGGATTTAGCTACGTGACACTATTCAAATTATGTCCTGGAGTGATACGAAGCTAACGGGGTCACTTCCGTACCCAAGGACATGAACCCCTCAGACGCACCGGAACTAAATCCTATCGAAGAATACTGGGCTATTATGAAGCAGCCACTGTGAAAGCATCCCAGGTCAAATCTGAGGAGGACATGAAGAAAAAGTGGGGTTCCGAACAGAAAAGCTGTGGTCAGATGAGAACAAAAAACCTAATGAGAGGAGTTAAGCGTAAGGTGCGAGCGTACGGTTATATAATAGAAGTTGAATGAAATAAATATGCCAAAAGCTAATGGGTATATTTAATTGAAAGTTTGTAATGGATCGGTCAACTAGGTAATTCTCTACTACGTTTTTCCGTGATACAGTCGATACGTTGTTTTTAAACGCGTATTGCTGTCGAGGGAATGCATCATGAGCCCGGATTTTTAGGAGTAATGTTCGGAATTAATTTCTGTTCGGATTTTCGAACTGTTCCGAAAATATATCAGAATTACTACCAACATTTGGAAACCAGACTTCCGGAGCGCACCACCCCCACCCCAACTACGCCGCTACGCTGCTGTAAAAACCCTAATATTGTCGATACATTGAACGTGACCAAACTTCCGATCCACCAAATATTTTGTAAATTGAATGGAGAAAACATCTGCAAGCAGGTTAGTAAAAACAAGGTATTTTATATGAATAATCTCGTCTAAATAAAATTTATTTCACATTATGTACGACTTTTTTTACAACGCTTAGAATCATTCTTACATAAAAAACTACTTATCGCTCTTTTCTCCTAATTCGGACGCGACATATTCACACAACAAGTGAATAATTTTCGATTTTTTCTAATCCATAGTTTCAGTTCCTGGAGTAGATGCATTGTGGCTTCCAGTCCAGTTTGTTTTCAATTCCCCAGTGATTTGTAAGTTTTACCCTTCTAATGTTACCTAATCGTTTTCGTCACTATTACGCTTAGCTATTGAATGACTGTATATGTACAATGAAAAGGTCGATTGTCTCCTTTTACTACTCTAAACGATTTCAAAATCCTATTGCTTTATACAAAAGAACAAACTAAAAAAATTTAATATAAATAAGACACAATCATTTGTACGAGTCGCTTTACAGAAAGGTAGCTTCCCTATGGACGGTAAGAAATGCCATTGTTTATAGAGCGGAATCGAAAGAAAGGATAAAATATTGACGTGGGTAATATTGCAGCTAGCTACGGGTATCTTAAAAACTAATTAAAGAAAAAGAAAACATAAAAACAACGTTTAGAGGAAAACTAAATTAACTTACAACTACGGCAGTTGACCTATACTTGCTCCAAAATGGCTTTTTAAAGTTTCGTTTTACATGCATACACACTTCTCAATTATTATTCATTCTCTCCCAAACAATTCTTATTGGTTAACACAGCGATTTTCGATTCGTTTGTAACCACATAAACCACCTCTACAGCTCGGTTGTCGTTTCAGCATCCGATCGATCCAGATCGTTGAGGTACGAGAAGGGCAGCTGACTGTAGTCCCGCTTGCCGAACGTGACGTTCTCATTGGTGGGACTAGCGTGGTTAAGCTGTGGTTGGGACTGTAGGTCGCCATTTTGACTGCAAAGCAATAAGCGATGTTAGATAAAAACTCTGTTGCTGGATACTGGATGTTGCTGAGAATGGCGCAATAATTACCGAATGTGGAACAGAGGATTGCTAATTGGCACATCGGTGTAACGGTTGTTTCGTCCCAAGGTATTTGCAACGATTTCCTGCCCATGGTGGTGGTTGTGTTGATGGTTCATGTTGTTGATGTTGTTGCTGGTAGCGTTGTTGTTCCGGTGATTGCGACCTAATGTGTTGAAGGTGTTGTTCTGGGCCATCGATAGATTGTTTCGATTTAGGGTGTCCCCGTAGCTACAAAATGTTTGAAATTTTTCGATGAGTTGAAGGTAATGATGTTTTGTGCGTTAAAACACATACCCGTTAATGTAATTGTTTCGTTCTGACTTGATCCTTCCAAGAGTTAATGTTCCTGGTAATGTTCCGTTGCTGACCGATCCCAACGGGTTTAGGTAATTGTTCCGGTTCATCTCCAACGTTCGGTTTAAGGTATTTTGTCGGTTGTTGATGTTAAGATTGTTATTATTCTTTGTATTGTTATTGTTGTTGCGTTGCAGTGTTCCAACGACTGCCGTCGTGGCATCGGAATTCGTAGGACTGTGTTGACCTAAAGGGAAAACAGGACAATAACGTCTGAAGAGTGAAAGAGTTGTGTTTACTTTTGGAGGTTACGTACCGTTTTCCTTGTGCGTAATGTAGCTAACATTATCTAAACTAAAGGCATGATTTTTAGCGCTGAAGTCAAGCTGAAGATCATCTCCCTCATCTAGTGGAACTGCCATTGCAAGAACTTGTGTTTCATATTCTTTCAGACTAGTTTGGTTCTCTGTGGTTGGTGCTTGGGAGTTAATTATTACCGGATCATAGCGAACAGGACTAGCAGGGGCTGTGTACTGGCGCATTCTTTGTTTGAAATTTTTATATCTACGGAAAGGTTCACATGATCTACGTGTTTCAAATCATAGCGTACACTGTCTATACTTACTTGGACCAGGAGATACAAATATATACAATTCCAACCGACCCTAGTATAAGGATTACCACAGCCACAGCAATCAGAGCATAAGGAAAGACGTCATCATTAACTAGAACGGCAGCTTTCACCTTCTGGATTTGCAGCTTTGGTTCGACGGGTCCAAATATTCCCTGAGCCGTGGCTCGAGCAATACTAGATGCTTCAAAATTGATTTGAGACAGCGTCATGGGAGCTAGAATAGCACTTAAAACAGTTGTAGAATTTCTTGCCAGAATTTTCTCAGACTTGGGATCAACAGCATAGAACCTAGAACAAAAATAATAAATTATCAATGACACTCGAAAAAGACGAAAAAGGAATTTAAAGTACCAAACGTCAGTAGCTCCGGGCAGCTCTTCAATAGTTCCGTTTTCATTTAAAATTTTCCGGGTGCTGAACCGCTCGATACCCGTGATAAGCCCAGCGGATTTTTCATGCAACAGGTCTTCCAGAGCCCGAGCATGTCGGCGCATGTCCTTGGGCGCAGAGTCCGAAAACACCAACGTCATGCGATTGATGTCTGCAATCGTGTTGACCACGACTCGGGCTTTTGCTTTGTGTACCACTCCGGCTTGTGGATTGCCATTGTTGTCTCGTGCTTCCACGATGAATACCAACGGAGACTGCTTCAATCCGTGTAAACTTTTTTGAGTCTTCAACATTCCGTTGTCCTCGTTGATAGTAAAGTAGGAACTTGGCGAATCGTCGTCTGGAATTTCGTTTATTTTTTCATCGTAGATGTGATATTTGATTTGACCGTAAACGCCTGCGTCCTTATCTACTGCTTTGACCGTTATCAACGGTGTATCGATGTCAGCCTCGGAATTGATGACGGCATAATAGCTATCGTTTCGCACACCTTGCTGGAAGCTAGTGGGAAACTGGAACTTAGGAACATTATCATTGTCGTCCTGCACTATCACTTTCACTTGAGCAAAGTTTTTATGTTGGTTCACAAAATATTTATTTGAAACCAAGCGCACTTCGAGGTTATGCGTTACAGCTGTTTCGTAGTCTAAAGGTCCATTCAAAACCAACCCACAGGCGTGATCTTCAACGGTGATTCGGAAAAGATTAACATCATTTCCTTTTATAATTTCACACTTGAAACCTCCATTATTTTTGGTCGCTTTTTTCGAGTTAATAATCTGAATCAACTTGATTGTTGCGTTAATTCCTGTAGACTCCGGTACGCTCGTAGTGTAGCTATCATCGCTGAACGCTAGCCCCTGAACTTCCAGATTGACGATACCAGCAGCATCGACTCTCGATTCCGCCGAGTCTCCATTCGGATTTGCGGGAATATGACTGACGTAAATCGGTAATGTAGCAACCGAGCTCAGTTGCGGTTCACCCATATCGTAGGCCCGTACGTCGACCAGATACTCCACGTCGTCCTCCTTGTTCAACTCATCTCGGATGCGTACGATACCCGAATCTGGATCAACCTGGAAGTATTTAAGGGCTTTCCCTCGGCCCACCATTTCAAAGCGTACGACATTACCGGGAGAGGATCCATCGCCATCGACTGCCGGCATGGATCCAACAATAGTTCCTATTGGCAGATCATCGTTAATGTTGATTGGCTCCGGAATCGCTACGAACACCGGTGGAATGTCATTACGGTCCTCCACTTCAACCATTATTTTAATATAATCTCCCGGATTGGTGCCATTGTTTTCCAGCGTACCAATTATCAGCTCGTGAATTTTATCCTTCTCGTAATCTAAGCCTCTGATCGTTTTTACTAAACCGGTCTTCGCATCGATTTTAAACAAATCTCCGGGTCCTCTCTTAATGGTATAGGTTATTTCTGGTTTGGTGTCAGGGTCGAAAGCTCGCACTGTAGTAACCACCATATCCGGTACATTTTCGGGAATTTTCACCTCAATCAATGACTCCATGAACCTTGGAACCTCATCTGGAATATCACGTACCTTCACCGTAACGCTAGCGGTTCCTAGTCTAGGCTCGGGAGCTCCATCCTGTGCAGTTACTACAAACTTGTATTCCTTCTTCGTTTCATAATCCAAGGCCGATTTCGTCTTAATCTCTCCCGTTCGAGAATTGATTTTAAATGGAATATCCGATGGAATAGTATAAGTAATCTCAGCATTCATACCCTCATCGGCATCGGTAGCATGCACGACTCCAATGAGCATATTGTCTTTACCCTCGTCCACGTGAAACACATACGGAAGCATGCTTTCATCAAACTCCGGGTTCTTATCGTTTATATCAGTTACTTTTATGTTCACTGTTGCGCTGCTCGCTAAGCCGCCATTATCTTCAGCCCGAATTATCAACTGATACCGGGTCAGATCTTCCCTGTCCAGCTTCCTTATCACACTGATAACACCACTTTCTTTTCCAATGGCAAACTGTCGCAAATCATTACCCGTTGTTATCGCGTATTTCACCGGGTCATTCTCAGGATCTTCTGCTTTTACCACTATAACTGTCGAATTGATTTCGGCTCCTTCGCTCACCTGTACATCATACACTGGCTTCAAGAATCGCGGTGGTTTTGTGTTGGGTCCCGGTGTTATCGACACCTCTACAATGGCTTGTGATGTCAGTGCACCGATATCGGAAGCCTGCACCGTTATACTGTACTGTTCACCGGCATTCAGTCTTGCTCTCGTTTCTATCTCTCCGGTTTTGGGATCAATGGCAAACTTGTTGGCCCCGTTGTTCGATACATGGAACAGCGAGTAAGTGATGACGGCATTTTCTCCGGCATCGTAGTCCGTTGCAGTAACCTTCGACACTAATCGTCTTCCGTCGCCGGCTGTTAGACTAACTGGAGCAACCATGGCCAGCTTTGGAGCATTATCGTTTACATCGATGAGGTGAACCGTCAAACTCATTGGTGCACTAGCCGCATTCCCGTTGGCCTCTCGTGCGACCACCTGGAATCGGTATTTCCCTTGGCTTGGCGGATCTCTGTCCAGTCCTTCCTCGTTGACGTGAAGAATTCCTTTTTTGGAAACCACGAACGATGGTGTCGTTACTTCGTATATATACTCGACAGGTTCGTCTTCGGATCCGAGGTCGGCGTCGGTTGTTGTCAGTTTGATTGGGTTACCTTTTGCGTCGGTTACTACCGTTCCGATGGGCGAGTTTTCATCCACAAATCCTTCAGTTGATGTTACACTAATCACCGGTGAATACGCATCTACCGGCTTTACGTGTATCGTCAATTTTGCCGTCGTGAAACGTTTCATCTCCGAAACCTCTTCCGCCTTTACGATGATGTCGAATTTCTTCGCCGTAACCGACGAATCTACCAGTTTCGTTTGCTTCAGTACCCCAGTCTGGGGGTCGATTTCGAAGTAGTCCCCGTAATTGCCGGGAATTCCACTAAGGAACGAGTACCGAATAGGTGAACTGATGCTGTCCAGATCGACGGCCTGGATCCTTTCGGGACTTACGGTTAGAACACCCTGGAGGCTTCCGGCTGGCACGGACGCGCTGTACTCCGGGTTGAGACAGGCTCCGTCCAGCAGAACGCATCCTCGGTAAATGAACGACGGATCCTGGTCGTCCGAGTCGGCAATGTCGATAGTGAGTGTGGTTGTCGCTGACAGTCGCTCCGATGCGTTGCGCGCGCGGTCCTGTTGAGGAGGAGAAAGTTAAATACTTATGAGATTTGCCAGAGAAAATAAACTATTACAAATTAATTTAACAGAAGAATATCGGATTAAAGAAATATTTTAAGTAATGACCTGAAATACAGAATTAGATACAATACACTGAATTCTTTTTTTACGTGATTTTATTATACACGATATTTTTTACACGTGGCGGATAATTTTATCAGAACGACGTGATCTTTTTTACATGATTGGTAAAAACTACGCGTCCTTTTTTACGCGATTCTTTTTTTGCGCGGACGTATCAACTGTGTAAAGAAAGAATTCAGTGTAGTGACATTGAGACACAATTATGGCTTTTACGCTGTAATACTTCATTATCGCACCACCACGGACTAGATATTTGCACTACGGCAAGTATTCCAGAAATGCCGCGAGTACAACGTAACCACGCACCACCTATTCATCGACTCCAAAGCAGCGTATGACACAATCGAACGAGATCAGCTATGGCAAATTACAAGGGTTCCCGGACAAACTTATGCGATTGGTCAGAGCGACGATGTACAGAGTGATGTGTACAGCTCTCGAGTTCTTTCGAATCTCGAAGAGGGTCGCGGCAGGGTGATAGGCTTTCATGTCTGCTGTTCAACATTGCCACGGGGGGTATTGTTGGAAGTGCGGGGATAGACACGAGGGGTACGATTTTCAGGAAATCCGGCCAGTTACTTGGCTTCGCCGACGACATTGACATTATGACACGCAACTTTGAGACGCTAACGGAAACAGGCACAGGCACAGGCCAATCGGGTCGGACTAGTCATAAAAACGTCAAAGACGAAATACATGAAGCTCGAGGGAAGACTCTGTTAGCCAACCATCACTGATTCTAGTTGACCGTGATGAATTCGTGGTGGTAGTTGACTCTGTGTATTTTGACCCACTGTTGATAAAAAGACGCAATATGGCTGGAAATCTCGCTTACTTTGGACTGCGAAAAACGCTGCGATCCAACCAAATTCGCCGCTCCACAAAGTTGACCATCTACAGAACACATATTAGACCGGTAGTCCTCCACGACCACAAAACATGGACCTTGCTCGTGGAGGAACAGCGTTACCTTGGGGTTTTCGAACGGAAGGTGCTGCGTACAATTTACGGTGGGGTCATGGAGACGACGAATGAACCGCGAGTTGCATCAGTTGCTAGAAGAGCCCTCTATAGTCCATACGGCTAGAATCGGAAGACTACGGTGGGCTGGGCATGTCGTAATGATGTTGGACGAAAGCCCAGGCAAAATGATTCTCGACAACGACCCATCAGGAACACGGCGTCGTGGCGCACAACGTGCACGGTGGATCGATCAAATGGAAGGAGACCTCCGCAGCCTACGCAGCATGCAAGACTAACGACGAGCACAGCCATGGAACGAGTACGATAGCGTCGGCTCTTAGATACAGCAAAGGCCACAGACCTTCGTCTCACTGGTAGGGTAAGTAAGGGACCAATTTGGAGTGTAGTGGTTTGCGGGAACAAGACATGTTTCTGTAACAGTTTGAAACCCCTCTCTCCTAGAAGGGTGGTTTCCTATACAAATGAAACACATTTTTTTGCATAACTTGAGAACTAATCAAGTGAATGAAACCTGTTTATGGGGACAATATACGTTTCTATGATGATATGACACCTCTCCCTACTCTGAAAGAGGGGGGAGGGGAGGATTTTTACAAATTTCTGTATAACTCAAAAATTTCCCAAAGTAATGAAACCAAATCTGGCCAGATTGTAGGTTTTTGGGAGCAAGAAATATTTCAATGGTGGTTCGACACCCCTTCCTCCTCTGGAAAAGATGGTTGCCATACAAATATAACATAGATTCTTGCATAACTCGAGATCTAATCAAGCAGATGATACTAAATTTGACAGTTGGAGGTTTTTGGGAGCAAGACATGTTTTTATGGTGATTCGACACTTCTCCTATAAGGGGGGATGGGGCTAGACAAATTCATACATAACTCAGGAGTTAATCAAGCAAATGAACCAAATTTGGAAAGTGAGGATTTTTGAGTACAAGAAACGTTTCAGTGATGGTTTGACATCTTTTTTAATTTAGGAGGGGAGGTGGTCACACACTATTGAAACACATATTTCAGCCTGTTTTCCCGGGAAACAGCCTAAAATTATCGGGATGATGCACTGAAGCCAATATTGACTGTGGACATCTTTTTTTAATTTTGGTTTCTGGAAAACAAGTATCCAAGAAGTATCCAATCAGGCCCAAAATGGATGAACTGAATACTTTCGGAGCCTGAATATAAACCCGGAGGTCAGAAACTGGCCTCACATGCCTTTTAAAATCCAAGATGACGATTTCTGGTTTCCGGGAAACAGCCTAAAATGACCGAACACCATTCAGTATCTGTATTTCCGGAATTAGAATGATGCGTAGAGACCAAGAAATGCCCCCACATCCCATTTTAAATTCTAGGAAAGCCTCTCCCTCTCCCTGGAAAACAGCACAATACAACTGAATACCATCAAATACGGGTATTTACTTAATCGGAGTGTGATGAACAGAAGTTTAATGTTGACTCCGGACACCATTTTTAATTCTAAGATGACGACTTCCGGTTTCTGGCAGTTCAAACAGTTCAAAATGGTCGAACAGCACCTAATATTGATATTTCCGCAACCAGAATGATTAGATGCTAGAAACTGACCCCACGGGCCACTTTGAAATCCAAAAATACGACTTCCAGTTTCTGGAAAACAGCCCAAAATGACCCAAAACCACCCACTATGGGTATTTTCGTAATCAGGATGGTGCACAGAAACCAAAAAATAACCCCAGATGTCATTTTCAATTCTTTCAGGGCCACCATAGTATTTTCAGAGAGTTATTGACACGAAACAGTAGCCAGTTATTAACCCTCTAGTGCCCAGTGCACAATGGTCCAGAAACCAAATTAAGGGGTAAATTTGGGTCTAGAGCTCTATAGCAACATTTTAAAGAAAAACTTTCTACTACAAAGTTGTTACATATGATAAAGCGCTTATTGAAAAATTCTCAAAAATTTGGGTGACCAACATTTTGGATGCAATCAAGTATCTAACTTTTTTATCATTGTAGATAGAAGAAAAATTTGTTCTACAGTATTATAGCTTCATTTATTTTGAGTAACTTTGTAAAAAAAAATTTTTTCTATCTTTGAAAACAACCGATTTATATTGAAAAAACACATTTTGCGCTCTAACTTTTTTGTTTCAAGTTTCATCTAAAAACTGTCTTTGAACGATTTTTAGAGCTTTTTAAGAGAAACAATTAGCAATGCTGACATCGTAAATATCTCAATTTTATTCAAAGTTAATAATATTTTCCATCAAAAAATATCCGTTTTTCATTTGTATGTCATTCTTTTTGGGGCAAACATAAAAAATATCTCTTGGTCTCATTTTGAAGGGCATACTTGACTCTATAAATAAAGAAATTTTTAAAAATATGTTATTTTTTAAATTTTAGTAAATTCAATTTAAAAACAAATTCAATAATTTTATACATTATGCATATAAAAGCACCCAGATTTATTTTTTGGTATTTTTTCTTATAACTGGAAGTAATTACCTTTAATTTGACCCAAAAAGATCGAAAACCGATCAACTGTTTCAAAAATTATGAATTTTTTGAAATAAAATACATCGAATATAGCCGTTTTTTATGGTCACCCTATTTCGGAGCTAGTCCCCTTAACAACCCAACGAAACAATACGGGTTTGATTATTTTCAACATAGCTGCATCCCTGCGATTTTGAGCACAATTGAAGCACTTTGCGTGACCAACTTCGAAATAGGGTGACCATAAAAAACGACTGTTCGATCACCTTTGAATCGTCACCTTCATGAGTGAATCTTCAAGCGACGATGATGCAATATAACTTTGACTTCGGCCCGATTGAGTACCTGCTTCGTTTCACACCGATCCTTCTCTCACAGTTAACACAAAAATCGTCTTTCTCTCGGTACGCTACGTTGCATTGCTTCCCTGCATGTTGTTGGTATTCGTCACTTCGGAATGAACTGTTCGAATTTTGGGTTCAAGACGGCAGCGACTCAAAAAATGTCAAGCACATTGCTCGGCGCTTGATGCTTCCAAATTCACTTTCAACTGCATGACGACGATAAACCGAAGCAAGGTGTTGTAGGTATTGTTGCGCCGAAGGCAAGCGAATTTCATACAATAGCAAAGTGAGGTAAGTATCTGGCTATAGGCATGACTCATGAGGACTATTATAAGGAAATTTAAATTGATACGAACATTGTTCTGATGAAACCTTAGTTTATGATACAAATTCGGATCCAGATTAGAACTGATTTTTAAAATACGTTACCTTGTTGCACATTCTATGAGTTTACTAAATTGTTGGATAACGCTTTGCAGATTGGAAGCAATTTCATTTCATTCAAATGCATTGCAATTAAAAGATACTTTATAAAAAAATATAAGACTCATATACCAATGTGTTTTTAATAGTTTAAACTATGAATAGCTTCTGCAAAGATACGTTGTCAAGTGTATTAGGAATTGTATTTTCAATATTTGTTTTTGTCAAGTACGGTGAATTTAGAAAATTTAGTTTTTGGCTAGAAAGGCCGATCATCAAACTTCTGAGAACAAAATAAAATGCTGTATCATTGATTATAGTTTTTTTATTTTTTCGATGATGTGAACAGGAAAATAAAAAATGAAATGAAAACAGGAAAAACTATGCTGATGCATATTTTTTTTTCGGTGTTATATCAGTTCACTGAAAAAAAAATACGAATAAATTATTTTGAATAGTGTAATTATGTATACAATCATAACGTACATTGCACATCGGCTTGTTCCTGATTCGTTTTCCAATCGTATAATGTTGGAATTATGTTTTCAAACACCGATCTGTTCAGCTTTATTAGTAAAATATTACTTAGCGTTTCCTCACTAAGTGTTGACCTTGCGTTTGAGAGGACCAAAGCCAGAGCACTAAAAGCGCGTTCTACAGTTACCTGGTTTGATGAAGTGGCCAGTACCACTTCGGCAACAGCGCTGAGTTCTGGATGTGTTCCTTTTCGTTCAGTCCAATGATTCCAGACATTGAAATCGAACGGTCTCCTTATTTCAACTTCTAAAGCCTTTAGTTGCTGCATGAAGTTACTCTCAGTAGACATTGCATCATTCATTGTTGAGCCACCGAAAAGTTCCGTGATAAACATATCGTTCTCGGTTTCCATTTTTTTGTATTTGGAAGTTTTCCGAGCATTTTGTTGGTGAATGTTTTAGCTCTCTAATCCTTCGCCATGTTTCGACGATATAATTCTAAAATACGTACTCATGTTTTAAATATGCGTTTTTTTCGTGTTCAAACTGAAGGTATCAGAGCAATTTCACAAA
This sequence comes from Wyeomyia smithii, assembly GCF_029784165.1. Taxonomy (NCBI): domain Eukaryota; kingdom Metazoa; phylum Arthropoda; class Insecta; order Diptera; family Culicidae; genus Wyeomyia; species Wyeomyia smithii. The sequence goes on along the minus strand of NC_073694.1, from coordinate 151,529,176 downwards.
AAACGGGTAACCAATTTATTCGACCAATTTTTATTTGGTTGAATCTTTTCATAAACTCATTTTTGAGAAGCTATTGAAATATTCTAGGTTGGGAAGGTATTGATGATTATAAATATTTTTAAAGCCAAAACGGTTTGTTTGATCAGTGTGACTTTTTCGGCAAAGCTGAAGATAGTAATTTTGTCTTTCTGTAAAAGAATAAACACCCTGAAGAAATAAGTTTTTTTATTTTTAAAAAAAGTTAAAAGAAAAACTAAAAATAATTATCTAAAATATAAAATATAAAATTTTTTTAAATCTGAAACTATTAAAGATCACCCATTTTTGCCATGATCCATGTCCGCAATGTTTAATTTTTTGAATTTACTTTTTTGAATAATTTTTTTTTATTTTTCTCAAAACTTTTTTCAAAGAAAAGTTTGTTTCAGAGTATACTTTTTTGGATAGACATAATTATAATCTAAAACTTTGCTGACGACGTCACACCGATCAAACAAACCGTTTTGACTTTAAAAATATTTGTAATCATCAATACCTTTCCAACATAGCTTTTTTCAATAGCTCTCAAAAATGAGTTTGGTTCAATCCGATTTTTTTATGAATACTACAAAAGATTACATTAAACATTACGGCCTGGCTGATCATGAAAAAATCAAGGAGAACAAAATATAACAGATTAAAAAAAATAATTCTTTTTCACAAGTAATTTTTTCTGAAAAAAAAAATTAGAAAAAATTAAAACTTTCATTTCATGATTTGCACCCAAAAATGAAAATGAAAAAACTTTTTTCGAAGAAATGATGTTTTTAGAGTACACTAAGGTCGCTTTTACGCGGGTTTTTTTTTACGCGGATTCCGGATTTTACGCGGTTTTTTACGCGGATTCCGGAATTTACGCGGTTTTTTTTACGCGGCACGTATCCCCCGCGTAAAAAGTGACTTTAGTGTATATTTTTTTGGATAGACATAATTATCATCTACAACTTTGCTGACGACGTCACACTGAAGCTCTAAAAATACTTGTAATCATTAATGGCTCCCAACATAGCATTCTTCTATAGATTCATAAAAATGAGACATGTGTCAAAAAATTAAACCAACACCACATAATAGAACCTTTCGCCCATATAAACAACTCGTGAAAAACAATTCAAATACACAAAAAAATCAGCAACAGATTTATATCAATATTTCTTTTTAATTGTCGTTCACCGTATATTTTTCGATTTGCAAGTTTTTCAAAGTTTAACGAACGTTGAAGAGAAAATTTACATAATCATCAACTTCGACAATAATTTCAAAAATCTCCAATGTCATTAGGTCATGCTTTGAAATTAAATTGAATGAAATAACCTTCATTCAATCAATGATAACTTATTACGAAAAAAGCAAAAAAAAAACTCACCTGGATCTCCTCTTTTTCGTCAGAAGTGAAAAGTGTGGAACCAGCGAAATTCAACCTAGGGTCTAAATACAAAGCCGTTTTGAAAGCTTGCGATTCGCGTAAAGCGGCTAGGCGAGTTGTCAAAGTGGTTACGAGAGATTCAGAAAATGGATTTTTGTTCATGGCCTTGATTTTCTGAATCGCAACAATCCATTTTAAGTAAAAGTCACTTAAAGAGACATGCGGCGATTGCATCTCTTTAGTGGTTAAGAAAAGGGGTTTGAAGGCTTGCTCGTAATCAATGATGAATTTCCAGTTATTCGAGAGATCCAAATTAAAAAAAAAAATATATAATAATTGCTAAACCCGTGATAGTTGAATATTACCCATTTCTGGAAACTGTTCCGCAAGCTTTTCAAAGAATTGACGCTATTGCAAAAAACCGGACACCATTTCGTATATTCCACCCCATCGCGTTTGGCCCCAAAGTGGGGGATAGTGCCCTTTG